>NC_139627.1:4476805-4539305 GCF_964638095.1 Poromitra crassiceps | reverse complement strand
TGTGTGTTTGTGTGTGTGTGTGTGTGTGTGTGTGTGTTTACGTGCCGTATGTACACATTTTCCCCCATACCAGAACTAATTTGTAATTGTCTGCGTGTGGCTACTGGCTACCATTTGTTTATTAGGAATACATGGTTCGGGCAGAGATATGGAGAGATATCTATCGCCACCAGGCTCGGTACTGTAACGTGCACAAATCATCCTAAGTAATCTGTGTCCGCCCGCGAGGCGTGATCAATGCTATCTCCTTCTCACCTACTGCAGTTATTGGATCCAGTCCATTACCCTTACATACATGGAGGAGGAGGAGGAGGAGGACAAAATATGCTTTTATTACTCGCCCACGGGGCTGGATAAGACGGATTGCTCTGAGAGTTTGACGTGATCATTATCCTTCTCTCTGCTCTGCATCGGTGCTAGGTGGTGAATGCCAAGAAGAGAATCAAGAAAAAGAGATACATCAATTCGGGGACGGTGAGTCTGCGAGTTGTGAGATAAGAACCGACAACCATCAGGTGCACTCACACCTCTGCCCCGCTTCACTCTCAGTATTCATCAGGAAGTTTCCCGTTCGGGGCGATTGTAGAAGTTCAGCTCCGTTAAAGGAACAGCTCACCATAAAATCCAAAATACATATTTTTCCTCTCACCTGTAGTGCTATTTATCCATCTGTATCGTTTTGGGATAGTTGCCTGAGTTTTGGAGATATCGGCCGCAGAGATGTCTGCCTTCTCTTGAATACAATGGAACTGGATGGCACTCGGCTTGTGGTGCTCGAAGCACCAGAAAAATTAATTTGCAAAACTCAACAGCATTGTCTCTTTCCAGAAATCATGTTACTCGAAATAATGCACAGACTTTGTTGTGAGCAGTTTCATCTAAGAACTATTTTCTTTTGCAGTCTCATGTAGGAACTAGCTAGCAGCTAGCGGGTGTAGTTCGGTCAAAAGAAAATAGTTCCTCCATGAAACTGCTCATAACAAGGTCTGTGGATTATCTTGAGTAACGCGGGGTCGTGATTTCTGGAAAGAGACATTGCTGTTGAGTTTTTCCAAATGTATTTCTTTAGCACAAGCCGAGTGCCATCCAGTTCCATTGTATTGCAGAGAAGGCAGAAACTCTGCGGCTGATATCTCCAAAACTCAGGGAACCAACACAAAACGATATAGATGGATAAATAGCACTACAGGTGAGAGGGAATATATGTATTTTGGATTTCAGGGTGAGCTGTTCCTTTAAGTGTTTTGTTCTATTCCCAGTTCCCACAGTGAATATTTAGCAGATGGGGAAACATACTCACGAGCCCACGTCCACAGCGATGCATAAAGGGACTCTTGTCTCGATCCTATTAGTGAGGCCCAGTGACTGATGTTTAGAAGAGAGCCACAGCGTCGTTATCGCCGGAGCACTTTGACTGCGTAATTAAAATGTGAGCCTAGTTATCCATCACACTGACCCATCGGTGCGCCGTCATATGGACGCTCTGCTCTCTCAGTGATTGCAATGCTAATATACCAACTGAGCATCAAACTCATTCTGCCTGGATGAATCATTTTGCGGGGTGGTTGGCCCGGGGGTCAGTGGTTAACGTGTCAATCGGTCAATTTTGTTGGCCTTAATTTGCCATGGTGCAGGATAACCATGAGGTAATCTGCTTGGCCGTTTGTTTCTCAGGTGTCATTGTTGTCCTTCAGTGTGGAGTCAGAGCACACCTTCCTGGATTACATCAAAGGAGGGTGAGTTCTTTACCTGGCTGTCTGTGTCCGTTATGTCGTTACTGTATTTTTGTATTTCTATTTTTTGTATTTGTGTATATGGTAAATGGTAAATGGCCTGCATTTATATAGCGCTTTTATCCAAAGCGCTTTACAATCAGTAGATAGGCTACATTCACCCATTCATACACCGATGGCGGCAGGCTGCCACGCAGGGTGCCTACACACCATCGGGAGCAAGGAGGGTTAGGTGTCTTGCCCAAGGACACAACGACGGCAGCTGGGAGGGAGCGGGGATCGAACCGCCAACCCTTGCGTCATTGGCCGACCCGCTCTACCTCCTGAGCTAAAGCCGCCCCTATTGTATTGTGTATCACCCAATATAGACGCTTTTCATTTGACAACATAAACATTCTAAATTGCCCCTAGCTTACTTCCTGTTGCAATGTTTGCTAATACAATAGCTGACAGGAAATAAGCTAGGGTCCAAACGGTTCCCATAGCAACCCAATTCCGTGAAAACCGTCTATAGCTCAACACTTATTTGCGGCCCCCCGGTTTCTGGCAAGAGAATTCCCCGTCATTTTCTCCATAGACCATTGGTTTGCAGGCTTAAAAACCCGTTATATAGTGCGTGCCCGCGTCCGCATGTCCTCGAGTGCCCACCGCCCGGGTGGGGTCGTCAAAAAGGTCTTTCTGTGTGGAGTTTGCATGTTCTCCCCGACTGTGCCCCCTGGGGGGTTTCCTTCATATAGGAACCCCTTCACCAAAACATGCAATATCCTGGTCGCTGAAGTGGCGCCTCCTCTGGTCATTCTGCCTGTTCGGAGGGAGGGGAACTCGTAGGAATTGCGTGATCCTCCCACGTGCTATGTCTATGGACCCGTTATATAAGGATTTTTCTAAACGTCTGTGGAGAAAATGAATTTTTGGAATTCTCTTCCGGGACCGGAGCTGCGGAAAGGTGGGCGGTGACTGGTCGGCTCTATTGCTTTGCACCACATTGCTTGAACCCGGCTCCCTGCGGTCACCTAAGCAATAACGGTGTAATTGCACTGCTTGATGGACTGGCTGACCACAAGAACAACACTCGTAACATTTACTGTGCATTAGAGAGCAGACACTGCTGCACCACCCGGAGGTTAACACCAGATTACAGTACCTTTTAGTTGCATTACTCCAGTTCCCCGAGCTCATTCTCTTAAGCACGTCCCCCGCCGCCTCTGGCGGTTCTTGGACTTAGTCCACATTCACTTCAATGTGTTAAGAAACTGCATTTACTTTGAGTGGCCTGGAATTTTCCATATGTGAGCGGAGTGGGTCCCCCAAAGGAGGCAATCTTGTCTACAGCCTTGGCCAAAGTGTGAATGAATATTAATGACTACGATGAAATATGGAGAGGATCTTAGAGCTTAATTAAGGGCGGCCAACCTACCGCGTATGTAAATGTTCCTGATTGGGTCAGTGGCTGCCCTGGTTTTACTTTTCTGCTGCTTTGCTACTGATGGCTGCAAAATCTGTCCTATTAAGGTCTTTCTCTAACAACACACACGTACGCATGCACACACACACACACACACACACACACACACACACACACACACACACACACACACACACACACTCAAGGTAAGAGGGTTTTCATTGGGTTTTCATCCGGGTTAGAGCTCCCAACCATCACAGCGCTCAACAGCGCCACTCTGGTCGAAAGCTCTGTAAAAAATAATATCACCAGCACAGACTTCGGATGAAAAGAGGCATTTATGAGCAGCATCGAGCTTTCTAACCCCGCCGTCGAGAAGCTATGAACCCTTCTTCTCTAGTAGGCGACTTTGAAATGTTTCTGTGACACTTGTAAATACGTGCGTATCGCTGATTTAGACAGCTTGGGAGCGAGAGTCGCAGGCAAGTCTATGTACGGAGACGGGACTCTTGTAGGGTAGACGATGACGTCACACCCGTAAGAGTCATAGCGGGGCTAAGTGGTGGGTAGGTCTGTACATCTGTGTATCACGAGTGTAGCGCTGGACAGAAATATTGAACTTTGAGAAAGTCCACTGTTAAGGGAAGGTCATAGGTTACCTAAGTATTCTCAGGACAATACAGCACATTCATGTAATGTGCAGTAGCATTCCTCTTAGGGTTAGTCTTCACTAACCTGAAAAGCCGACTGGAGTTGGCATCTCAGGAATCTTGTTTGATTCATGAAAGCCATTTGTCGGCTTGAAACCACTTTCTGTAACAGGGGAGATGGTGTGAGGAAGATGCCCGCACGTTTCAGCCAAACGGCCTTCGTTGTGGCAGACGAGGGTCTTTCTTTCTTTCTTTCTTTAATTTCTTTCTTTCTTCCTTTCTTTCCTTCCTTCCTTACACTATCTCCCCTGTAAACAAGTGTACAATACATTGGACCCGCTAAAGATACACTACAACAAGTCAATTGGCCTCTTTTGCCCATTTTTTGTCAATTCTGAGCCAGGAGCACCTTGAAGAAAAGCACAACAATTGACTTTACGCTGAGCAGCACGCCAACCTTTTCACATTTTCTAACTTTCTGTGAGAATAAAAAAGAAGCAAATTTTGTTGGAACAGTGTCAAGGGGGGAAAGTGGTGTTCTCGAGACATTGTCTCCCAGTTACATCTTTCATAACGTAACATATTTCATTATGTTACATATTTCATTATTGAACTGGCTGTGGATGGTTTGCCTGATCCCATTAGGAGATTACAAAATAAAAACACGATTTAAGCAAAACATAATTTAATGCATTTATAAATAAAGAACATTGGATCTCCCGGATCGCGCCAGCCGCGGTTGCTAGGAGATTTGTGACGCAACTACGACTAGAGAAGAATCCCTAAGTAGGGCAAATCCCCTAATTATAAATAATTGAATTATTAAAAGTCTTGTTTGACAGGGATCTCGCATTTAAACTACTCCAGTTGGAGTAGAGTGCATTGCAGATTTTTTGTGTAAAATTAATAAGATGGCCTACTGATGTTGGCAGCAGCAGCTGATCTATGGTCGGAAATATGAATTGTGTCTATGGAAAATGATACACCATTCCTGAAGACAGTGGAGAAGAACATACATTTTACTTTTGTCCTTCCTAAAATGAAGCAGTCAGGAGTCTATATATCTCACTTACTCAGAAGTACGTTTGTCGTACTTTCCCAACAGCACCTGAACGCAGCACAATACTATGGCTATGGCTGGGGGAGGAAATAAAAAAAAGTTAAATGGCAGAAATCACAGAATCGGATCACCGATTCTGTTACAGTTTACAGGTATTGGCTGTTCTAATCAAAACCTCCCATTCAGAAAGTTGAGAAGCAGCCAGTTC
Source organism: Poromitra crassiceps (assembly GCF_964638095.1). NCBI lineage: Eukaryota > Metazoa > Chordata > Actinopteri > Beryciformes > Melamphaidae > Poromitra > Poromitra crassiceps. Next base: position 4,534,249 of record NC_139627.1, on the reverse strand, counting down.
TTATTCAGATGCTCAGTTGAATAAAACAGATATGTGGGATTAATTCCTCTTCTCTCAAATGTGCTTTCCTTTGCCACCCCTCGCTTTCTAAAACACGGTCACTAGCATGTTAAATTTTAGATGATTTTTTTTTGCACAAGAGGCTAAAAAAGCCATTTCTTTTCCCCTCACGTCACCGACACAGCACGACTGCTTTCACAGTGAATTAATTTTTCATTAATTTCATTCATGTTCAACTGGGGCAAGGATATAGCAAAATAGAGGTCATTAAGGTCTAAAAGCTGCACAAAGTGATCCCGAGAGGCTAACGCAAGATTTATATTCTTTTCATTACATATGCCATATTGAAATGTTTCTTTTTAAATGAAATCCTCGCTGAGATTGCCTGGGTAATGGCTTATGTTGGAGCAGTATTGTATGAAGGTCTTTTTAAGGTTTAATAGTTACATGCCCAAATTTCTGCAATGTGAGACTGATATTAGTCTGTTGATTCTTTCTTTCTTTTTCATTTTTGGTGAAGTCTGATTTATGGTCAGAATGCGATATGGCATTTTTATAGGAAGATGGTATTTTTTTTATCTAATAATTAATCACTGATTCCTGAAAAAGGGAGTTGTTTCTCAGATGTGAGTCCTGCCTGCCTCTGCTGTAGTTTGCTGCACAGACCTGTACGTGATATGTACAGTGGTTTGTTCATTTGGTTATCTCGGGGGCTTATAGGAACACAGGGAGGAGGAGATGGGATGTGCCCTAGATTTCATATCTTTTGAGATGGTCTTCTAAAGCTTTGTGCTGTTCCAGGTCTTGTTCTTCTGACACAGAGGGACCACCCGTTAGTCCTGTACATGCCCAGAAGCAGAAGCAGAGCACATTCAATTTATGCATGACATGCTTGTATTTAGTTTTGTCCAGGGAATTGCCCCAACAAGAAACTATCATAACAGTTTTCTGCAATCCCAGTCTTGCAAGCCTAGATCTCCCCCCGAACTTTCTATAACTTCTACTGTTGTGCCATCACATCTATCTGGGCAAAGCTCATTAAATGGTAAAAACATTGTGCAGATTTGCTGATTGATATCATGGTCTGGGTTGGCCAATTAACAACACATATTAATGAGAGTCTCATTAATATGTGTCGGTAATTGGCCAACTCAGACCATATCAAGAGACTGTAGGAATAACTCCATTCTTTGACACACTCATTTACATTACATACATACAGTATAATATCCCAACCCAGATTGCAGATTTCACATCACAAAGAATCCTGGCATTATGCTGCTTGTCAGACTGAATTAAAGGGAGAACTCAGTGAGGCACTGCTGTGTTTCTATCTCTTTTCACCAATTTCACTAATCCAAGGTGATGCACAAACGGAACAGTTGATGGACTGTCACTTTGAGATGCACAGAGAGCCGTGAAACAGCAGAGACGCCAAGCGAGTCAGTGAGCGAGTCAGTGCCGAAGTGAAGTTTGACTCCGAGCTCTGATGCATAATGTACTGTAGAGTTGTAGGAGGCCATTTGGAAGTTATAGAGAGGCCAAAGTGGAACGTCACTTCCTGCTTCAGCACTGTACCAGAGATTTTCATCCGCCATTTACAGTATTTTTCCCATAGACATTTCGTAAAATGCTTATAAAAATAGTTTGACTTGGTCAAACCAAACGGTACAGATATATTTAGAAACAGGAGAGACCGCATAACATTTCAATCGGACCAAAACGTAAAAAAAATAATTTTAATTTAAGATTTAAAGAAAATATTTTTCTGATGTTGTTTTTTTTAGTTTTTGGTCAAAGTGAAATGTTCTATGGTCTCTCCCGAGTCTACAATGTTTTCACGTCACCGTATGAACCCAGGTTCACAGCGCTAGAACCTCAACAGAGCAGGGACTAAAAGCAGCACGACTCAACCCCGACTCAACCCGGGCTGTCCACGTTTTTGATCGGTGGAATGAGACAAAAAAGCGAGACGAGCTGGGCGGGGCCGCGTTGATACCAGCGGTGGAAATGGGCCATTAGAGTAGAACGAGAAATAACTCAAGGCCAATATAGCCATTGGTGGTTTGCAAGAGGTTTAGCAAATATATTATGGCATATAAGACAACAACAATCAAGTATTGATTTCTCTGTTTCAAACAATAGGCCCTTTTCACAGCAACCATTGTGAGTGTCAAAGCAGTGTAAACACAGGTGCAACAACAAGTAACATTAATGAGGGCCCTGGCAGTGGAACACCTAAATAGAGTGGAACTATCATTCATGTGATTTGGTTACACCCCGTTTGCCCTGCTTTGAGACCTCAAAATGGCTGCTGTGAAAGGGGCCTATTTCGAGCTCCAACCGCTTTAACAATTCCCCAATGCTTTGGCAAGCAAAGTAAAACAAGGAGTGAAGCCAAAGCCATTTAACTGAACACAGTCATAGAAGTAACTCCTCTTCCAGGTGGCCACAGACAGACAGCAGCCGATACTGATTTCCCTGAGGTGTGTGTGTGTGTGTGTGTGTGTGTGTGTGTGTGTGTGTGTGTGTGTCTGTCCATGGTCTGTTGACCTGTTTCTCTCACAGCACTTTGTTGTAATAGAAAGTGGCACCAATGAGAATCCCCTCATTCCCCAGCCCGTTCATCCAGCACATCCTCTTGGAATCTGGAAGGATGGAGTGGTAGTATAGGGTAGAGAGGCGTCATTTCTATTCGCACATAGGATAAGCAATAGCCACGCCCTGTGGCGCCGGGATTGGCCAGGAGCAACACTGGAGGGCACGCAGCCCAGCGATTTCATGAACCAACTGAATAGCTCTTGAGAACGGACAGCGATTTCGAGAGCGGACATTGAGAGCGGACATTGAAATTAATTATGGTCACCTACCTTCCTTAGCATAGTAATAATAATAATAAGCATAATAATTGTAATCTACACAATGTACACAATCTACAAAAACATGCAATAATATAAACGGTGTTGTGTTCACGTTCATAGCTCATATAATATAATGTATCATATCGTTAATTTCAAGCTCAATTCTTACCCAAAGAAAAGGTACAGCACTGAAAATGTAACAAGCAATAGTTTTTTTAACATCTTTATTTTAAAAGATGAAAAAACCCAGGTGCTTTAGTCCCAAGCTTCAATGCTCCTGGCCAATCCCGGCGCCACAGGGCGTGGTTATTGCTTATCCTATGTGCGAATAGAAATCACGCGGTAGAGAGGACCTAATAGAACAACAGAGAAAGAGGGTGGTGGAGCGGGGGGTGGGGGTGGGTGGGAACAATGGATTGCCCAGGTCCCTACAGTGCAGAGGTCAGACCAGAGGGCAGCAAGCCCAGCGCTCCACTACAGCACTTGGGTTCAAAGAGGTTAGAGGTCGTTTCTAGAAGACATCAATCATAAGCTCTTAGATGAAAAGTGACAGCTTTTCTTTGTGCGTGCGTCAGTTTGCCGCAGAAAGCAGTAATTGCTATGTAAGTGTTATATGGGCTTCTCTTCTTTGATGATCCATTTGCCAAGTTTGACTGACAGTCGCCGTTTCTATTGTGGCCAGTTTCCACTGTGTGAAGCTGCACCTTAACTCCAACTCACCACCTTGCGTTTCCAGCAGCAGCCACACATTCACAGCTACAGCTAGCCACAGAACTCAGTCGAGACTCACAATTCCCCTTTGTCAGTGGAGCAGTCTAACTCAATGCTGATGAATGAGCCGGAGAGTCAGAGTTTCTCCCAGGAGAAAAACGCCATTATCTCCAACACAATGCCTTGGGGGGATTTCTGAATGGAGGTGAAGTCAGGAAAGGCAATCAGCGTTAATCACAACAAAAGAGCACACACACTTTGATCTCAACTCTGCTCCGGTGCCTCAGCTCCGCTCCGGTGCTTTCCCCCCCGGTCTCCCAGCTCGTCTCTTTCGGTTAACGGGCTCAAATCCAAGCCGAGAGGAGTTGGGCCGTGTTTTAGTTTCTTTTCAAGGTCCTCCTGGCGATCATGAATAAAACATCACGTCCGGTGGTTGTTTTTTTTCTCAGACATTTTGCGTGGCTTGATTGATATTCGAGCAAATGCGTTGAGTGGGAAATCATTAAAATGTTCCATTGATGATAATGATGATCGAGATTAATTAGGCTGGACAATATAATGCACAGGATGGTTCACACTAAACGGTGTAGTGTGAATGCTCCCGCGCCTCGAAAAGACAACGTGAATATTTAAAAACAACGACTGAGAATGGAGAGAACCGGGAGCGGACGTTTTTCTTTGTGCAGGTTTGATACAATATTTTTCTGCATGTATTTTGTCAAACCGTTAAAACAGCTCCCTTCACTCATGTTGATTGAAACCATATGGGAATTGATTCTTTATTTATCACACGCCTTTCCAGGTGATGTGTGAAGACATCATTATCATTTCAAACGTTGCTTTGGATGCTGAGTTTGATCAGGTACTCTGCTGGTAAAAACAACAACAACAACCCACCAACATATTTTTTATAGCTTTAAGAAGTTAACAGCACATCTGTGATCTGTTTGTAGGGACCTGTATGATCCCCTGTAGCATGTGTGTTTGTAAGTCTTACTTGCAGATTCAAATTGCACATGTGAACACCAACCAAACTGAGATAGATTCCTTTGATGTTTAACTTGGTAAAAGAAAGGAAGAAGAAAAAGCGGTTTGATCCCGACTGTGATTCTTTTGGTATTTATCACTTCAATAAAAGAGAATGTCGGGGATGGTCTGAATTCAAAGTAGCCGAACAGACTGATGTCTGGCCGTGCGCGGTGCCTGGGGATGACTTGCCTAGGGGGACGATTACAGCAAGAAGCATCGCTGCGGGCACATCCACTTCACAAAGTCCACCCTAGGCAGGCAGGCGGGCAAAACAGCTTGGTGTGTAACAGACCACTAATATCAGCTTTTCAGCTGTGTTTTCCTCTGTCCCACCGTTCCTTCAAGTTCCTACCACATCAAACAGCATCAAAACAGGAAGGAAAGACCCATTTCTGCTTGATTTGATCAACCTTTTTTCACAGCAGCCATTTTGTGTCTCAAGGCAGGAGGAACACAGGTGTAACCAAATCCTATAATATGAATGCAAAGTCTGGGTGTGTGTGTGTGTCTGCGTGTGCAGAAATTGTGTTCGGCCACAGCCAAATGCGTGCCATTTTACGTGCGATCGCACGTAAAAAGAGTACCCCTGCAGGTGACCTAACGGAGCTGGATTTTTGAATTCGCCAATTAGGGCTGAGTAAATGGGTAAAAATGGCTAATTAGTGGCCAAAATGAGTCAACACGGCTTCAGCGCCATGGAGAGCGCCATTCCTTAGCTACTGATGGAGCTCCCCTTGAGTGGAGGAGCATCGCTGAGTGGAATTGGAATCAGCCAGGCAGTGACGAGTGGGGCAACTCCATGCCTTTACGCTGACAAGTTGAAAATGGTTTTACATTTATTAATGCCTAAAAACTGCCGGAAAACCGTGACACATGTTGCAAGAGAGCGTAAACAATGGTTTTTTTAGCGGCACGTTTCTAGCGACGCTTCTCAGTGTAACTGGGTAACAGTGTAACCAGTGTAACTTCGCAGTGTAACTGGTTTTCTAGGCAGCTGTGAAACCATTTCCTCGGAAGTGCTGAAGTGAAATATACAAAAAAGTGTGGATTATCAAGGCTGTGCGCTTGAGTGAGCCATGTGGCGCAGCACTCCTCAAGGTGAGAGCTGGAGGAGAGAGCAGACTGAAATAGGAGTAATTGCAGTGCTGCTTCTGAACAGATTGGCAGAATTAGGGCACTAAACCAAAGTAGGTAAATTGTGGCAACATCTTTGGAGGAGACCTTGGGGAGGAGGTGTAAGGATGGTAGTTTGACCCACTCAGCCCCTCCTGAAGCTGCAGTGCTGCGACCTGAGTTTGGATTTCCTGCCCTCCCTTTGCTAACAGCATCCTTCTCTGTATTCTTCTGTTTCAGGACTCAGATTCACTTCACAGTGGCCATTGATTTCACAGCTTCAAATGGTGAGCGCTCCAGCGAACATCCAGCGCCATTCTGCTTCCGTTTGTGTAGTAGGCTGATGTATGATTATGATGCCATTTTCCACAAATGAAAGTGGGGGCTGGATATTTCATTTGGCGTATTATCTCCTGAATGGATTTGCACTGTATAAAAGGGAATTATGGAAATGGATGCCTGAGTGTTCAAAATTGCACAATTTACACGTCGGCTTCAGAAAATGAACAGAACGTCATGAACATCCACCGTTAACCCTGTCTGTGCTGCAGCCAGTGTTGTAGTCAAGTAAATGGTAAATGGTAAATGGACTGCATTTATATAGCGCTTTTATCCAAAGCGCTTTACAATGTGCCAACATTCACTCAAGTCATCTTGAGTCCGAGTCCAAGTCACCACAGACGAGTGCGAGTCGAATCTGACTTGAGTCGAGTCCCCGTTACCTGAGTCTGAGTCCGGAGTTAGCCTACTGAACATGAGCGTGAATCCGCCTTTAGGTGGAACACACGTGCCTGCCCTTGGACGAAATTGTATGAACACAGCGATCAATATCTTATGGCAAATTATTATTAGGGCCTATTACAAAAGAAACAAACCAAAACAAAAAACAAGCGCAAATTCGCAATAGCTGCAACCACATATGCAAATCCCCCCCCCCCCCCTACTCTGCCTCTGCCACCCTGCATTTCGAAACCCCCTGCCACCCCCTTTTAGCCAATTGACATGAACACAACACACACACACACACACACACTTGACCTTCATGCCAAATGTCAGCCTCCTATGGGCGAAAACTGTGCCCGCTGTGTAGGGAACTTTTTGTGGATCAACCGACCGCCCCAACCGACAGAGTGACTTATAGAGCTGCTGGTTGCAGCAACAACAACAAAAAAGTCTTTGTCAATTAAAGGGATAGCTCAGATTTTTTGACGTGTGGTTGTATGAGGTACTTATCCATAGTTAATGGCCTACCCACAGTACAGTAGATTGCATCCAGTGTGCTCCCGGTTAGGAGCAGGGAAACGTCTCCTTGTCTCCAACTTCCGAGTCCGAATGCACAAATGCTCGAGTACCAAGTCCAAGTCATCAGTGCTCAAGTTGCACTGGCAACACTGGCTGCAGCCATCATAGCATCAACTATCCCCAACTCGGATTCAGAGCATCCACTCCAGTTTGCTCACAACTGCCACCTCATGGTCTTAACGATTGTGCAACATCACTGACTCTGACTTTTCCTGTCTTGATACTGTAGGTAATCCATCCCAGTCCACTTCGCTCCACTACATGAACCCCTACCAGATGAACGCCTATGCCATGGCCCTGAAGGCCGTGGGAGAGATCATCCAGGACTACGACAGTGACAAGATGTTCCCGGCTCTTGGATTCGGTGCCAAGCTGCCCCCTGATGGGAGGGTCTCCCACGAGTTTCCTCTGGTAACTATGACCTCTGCAGGGTTTCGAAGGCCCCTGCAGATGTTCGTGCACCAACGCCGCCTCAGAACGTTTCATGTAGCTGAGCTGAATCGATGTGAATATGAGTTCTTCTGTCCTCCCATGGACCTGAGCATTAGTTTGTGTTCTCATCTCCTCTCCAACATCTGCGGGTATGTTTGTGTTTGCACGCTCATTTGCGTATGGATGTGTGCATTTTGAGATGAATGCCGGCGCCACCTATGAGATGCATAATTTAGCGAGTGAGTTCCATTTACCTTTTATAGTGCAAATGAGGTTCTCTAAGGCTGAAGGATTCTCAAATCAATTTGGCTTCTCTCAGCCAGATAATGTGCTGCTCCGGCTGCTGTGTACAGTTCAGTCTAATGAGGAGCCTAGTCTACAGGAGAACGTCTGCTTTCACTCTCATGTTTCCATTAAAATGTAGGAATTAAGATTCATCTCACAGAATAATTTAAACCTCATTCTTTCATCCCCCACACTTGTGGATGGACGGAAAAAGTGAGGTTTCAAATATTTGTTATAGACTTGATTAGAAATATTCCTTGAAGCCCTTTAGCCAACCCATCTTCAGTTTTATTATTTACTTTGCATTTATGTCTTGTGTGTTTTCTCTCTCTTTCTCTCTCTCTCTCTCCCTCTCTGTGTCTCTCTCTCTCTCTCTCTCTCTCTCTCTCTGTGTCTCTCTCTCTCTCTCTCTCTCTGTGTGTCTCTCTCTCTCTCTCTCTCTGTGTGTCTCTCTCATCAGAATGGCAACATTGAGAACCCCTACTGTAACGGTATGGAGGGGATTCTCGACGCTTACCATCAAAGCCTTAAGACGGTTCAGCTGTATGGACCCACCAACTTTGCTCCTGTTGTGAACCACGTGGCGAGGTACGCACGCAAACATGCACCCCCAAGCATCCCAGCACAGTCGTCCTGTCAATCTGTAGATAACCTTCAGCAAGCAGACGAGGCATCAGAGGCATTAGGAGGAGAGTGAGTGGCGGTTGCTCTATAGGGAAAATAAACACTCGGCTGCCAGGCTGAAATGAATAGAAATTGGGAATTTGTACCTGACGTTTTTGAGTGCGGATGCTACATAGAGAGAGGCATAGTGACCGCCTACTTCCTGCTTCAGCACTGTACCAGAGATTTTTTATCCGCCATTTATTTTCCCATAGACATTTCGTAAAATGCTTATAAAAATAGTTTTACTTCGTCAAACCAAACGGTTCAGCTATATTTTGAATCGGAGAGAGACCATAGAACATTTCACTCGGACCAAAACTTAAAAAAAAAAACATAGAGAAAATATTTTCTTTAAATCCGCCATTTTTTTACGTTTTGGTCCGAGTGGAATGTTATGCGATCTCTCCTGTTTCTAAATATATCTGAACCGTTTGGTTTGAACAAGTAAAACTATTTTTATAAGCATTTTACGAAAAAATGGCGGATGAAAATCTCTGGTACAGTGCTGCTGAAGCAGGAAGTAGGCGGTCACTTTGCCTCTCTATTGCTTCTTAGACTTTTGGTGTGGTGTGGTAAAGTGATTGGGATTAGCGGAGGAGTTCAAAAGGGAATGCGATTATTGGACAAAGTGAATTGATCCAAACACACCATAAAACAAATTAATCTATAGGATTTAGACATGATTTGTAGATATTTCGTTGTAGTTGTAGATACAGTAGTTCGCCACAAACCAATACAAGGTCAGTGGGGTCAAGCTGACCGAGGCTCACTGAAATGTACTTTGTGTGCACTGTGTGTGTGTGTGTGTGTGTGTGTGTGTGTGTGTGTGTGTGTGTGTGTGTGTGCGCGCGCACACTGTGGAGGAAATGTCAATGAGCACCCTTCAGCTTGCACAGACAGCAGCGTGACCCCATTGACTTTGCATTAGTTTGTGCCCAACTAGCCAGAGCTAGTATGAAGAACAGCACGGATTGTGCTGAGAAAGAACTCGACCAATCAGCATCATCATTGGTAAGTAGCAAATAGGGCTAGGGTTTCAAAAATCAGAACTATCCCTTTAACACGTTATAGTGGGCTGGCGATCACGTGTGGGTCCTCGGCTGCTCCGGTGCTGTTTGCTGCCCAGTGGTGCATCAATAATTAATGTAAATTAACAAAAAGGCAGCGGCAGTTTTTTTTTTAAAGAAATACACTATGGTGATGAAGGGTGCCTTAGAGGGGCAAAAAGGCCTGATACTGTATGAATGTATGATGTTAAAAAAGGGCAATATTCTGCATTCATTTGTCTCTTCAACACATTTCTACGCTGTTTATAAAATAGTATTCTAGCTGGTGCTACTCTTGTGATGGTGCTGCCCTGGTGCCTTTTGTTGTCAAGTGTGTGATACTCACCATAACTGAGGAAAACATATTCTGTGACGGCACACCTTGACACTATATCTAAAATAAACTGTTTAATGTTATTATTTATTTGGTGAATTAATGATGTATGTGTCATGTGACACCATGGAGCGCATGCATTGGCTCATAGACTACTATACTGTACATACTGTACTTACTGCTTAGTGTTAAAGCTTATCATAGATCTGGAGAGTTGTATGATTATGATGGTGGTGAGATAAAGAGGAGGGGCTGTGTGTGTGCGGGGCGGGCCCTAAACTGTCGCAGGCCCCAATGCAACGGCATTAGCTGCATCGTTACGCCTCTGCTGATGCTCCGGTGAGCGTGCTGCTCCGCATGATTGTGTGGCTGATGAGGAGGACAAAATGTCTCGTTAATCTCCTCGTTAACATCAGCCATCGCTCATCCCCTTTTGAATTTTTTTGTTGTTTTTTTCAAAGAGACGCCGCTTGATTAAAATGTCAACCCCACGCAGTCAAATAGCAAAGTGAAAGGAAGAGAACGCCTCCACCTCTGACCGCTTCTTGGCTGTCGCCATGATCTGATACCCCCCCCCCCCCCTTCCTCTCACTTAACAAGTCTTATCAGGTCAATTGAGCACTACAGTTGGCAAACCAAAATGTTGTGAAAGAATAAGCCGGCACCACTTGTATAAACACTTTAATACATTATTCATGGCACAGCCGATGATGGCCGATTGAATCTAGGCCACCCTCACCGTGTGGAGTCTCTGATGGCTTTCGTCATAGTGTCTCCAGAGCCCTCTGAGACATGAACAGCTATACAACATATTTTACTTCTTTACATGTCTATTAAGCCTTGGTGACACTCTGTGGGCACAGAGGGAAATTTTTTTCATGTGTGGGTTTTTTTTTTTTTTTTTTTTTTTTTACTGCGGCTGCCTTTTCATGAGAATTTCCTTTTAAGCTTTTGTTTTTACGTCAATCCATATAGGCTGTGTCTATTTTTAGGCTTTTACTGTATCCGAGTCTGCTGCTGTCTCAACACCGTTACTGTACCGACGTTCCCCCTACAGGTACGCGGCGGCGGTGCAGGACGGATCGCAGTATTTTGTCCTGCTCATCATCACTGACGGCGTTATATCAGACATGGCCCAGACCAAGGAGGCCATAGTGAATGTGAGTGCTGCACTATTACGACCTGGAGGATCTCCACTCTCTCCCCCCCTCTCTCTCTCTCTCTCCCTCCCCTCCCCCTCCTCCCTCTCTCCCCCTTCCCCCCCCCCCCCTCTCTGCAGGGCATTGGCATTGCTTTTAGTTTACTAGAACTGCTGCAAGCTTTTCTGTTACTTTGAAGGGTTATAAGCCAGTAGCATGAGATTTGAGGATTTATGGGATGTTTTCTGCTCCACTTGTCCCCCTTCCGCATTACTTGGATGTTCTGTCCAGTACTTTATTCCTCCCTTTTTACTGAGGCTCCACAAGAAGGCTGAGAGGCTCTTCCAGCTCACCAGGTTTAATTGACTGGTTTTATCCAGTGCACTATCTGAGGCCAGTAAGTCCACTATCTGAGGCCAGTAAGTCCACTATCTGAGGCCAGTAAGTCCACTATCTGAGGCCAGTAAGTCCACTATCTGAGGCCAGTAAGTCCACTATCTGAGGCCAGTAAGTCCACTATCTGAGGCCAGTAAGTCCACTATCTGAGGCCAGTAAGTGCACTATCTGAGGCCAGTAAGTGCACTATCTGAGGCCAGTAAGTCCACTATCTGAGGCCAGTAAGTGCACTATCTGAGGCCAGTAAGTGCACTATCTGAGGCCAGTAAGTCCACTATCTGAGTCCAGTAAGTCCACTATCTGAGGCCAGTAAGTCCACTATCTGAGTCCAGTAAGTCCACTATCTGAGGCCAATAAGTCCACTATCTGAGGCCAGTAAGTGCACTATCTGAGGCCAGTAAGTGCACTATCTGAGGTAGCCTTTCAAACTTTCAACCTTTCAACTTCCAAACTATTGTTGTATTGTACCTGTATGTATGTGTTGCATAATCACTGTTGTTGGGTGGGGGGGGGGGAATTATCTCTTCTTTTTTTTTACTGTGACTGACCACCATGTTATCCAGTTGGTTTTGAAAATGTTTCAGTAGCACAATCTTTGTAGAATTTTCTCAGCCCCTACAGGAGCATGTCATGTAATCCTTCAGTTGAGTTACGAGGTATTTAACGCGTCAGTGGCGGTATATTGGAAATCGCATGTAGCGCCGGAATACGAACACGACTGTAGGACTCGTCGCCGAGGCAACGCCGTCAGACCAGCGCGGTGCTCTGACCCCCAGCAGACTGGGTTTAAAGGGAATTTGCGACTGTTAGTCAAACCATTAGAACAGCCACACCTTCCTTTTAAGATCTTGTCTGCTGCTCTAAGCTGCTTGGGCCACACCTGCCGTGTCCTGCTGCTGCTACCTCTTGCTTGGACCTGTCTATGCTGCTTGGGCCAAACCTGCTGTGTCCTGCTGCTGCCACCTCTTGCTTGGACCTGTCTAAGCTGCTTGGGCCAAACCTTTGGACCTGGCAGCCCTCTCCTCCTCCACGCCACAAAGCAGAGCAAAGGAGCCAATGACCTCACCTGGCATTTAGCCCGTTTCCTCTACAGATAAACTCATAAACAACGAGATGTGCAATTCTGATCTCTGTGGCGTTTGCTGTCTGTGAGGCCATTTACACCTGGCATTAGCATGCGTTTTCTGCCATCAGATTGCAATCAGATTGTGATCAATTGTGCTTGACCACTTGAAAGTACAGGTGTAAACGCCCCCAAGACACATTGAAGAAGGATTGCAATCTTGATCAGTGGTCAGGGACGCATTGTGTACACATTGAACACAAGTGTAAATGCAATGTGTCCTCTCAATCTGGATACAGCAACTGTATGCGGATTGAGAGGACTCCCATTTTGGGTGATCAAATTGCCATCAGATTGCAATCTGATCACCCAAAACGCATGTTAACGCCAGTGTAAATGGAATCAGGCTAATGTGGTCAAGCACAATCTGATTGCAATCCGATGGCAGAAAACGCATGTTAATCTCAGGTGTAAATGGCCTCTATTCATGCCCTCCGGTGCTGTGGTCTTTGAACTGTATTTTATTTATGTGTCTTTAGTTTACACATAGCATCAGAACACATATCTTTTGGGAATGTTGTAAGGACTGCTGATGGTCATTTTGGGAGTTTGGCCAATTGGTCACTTTTACGCAATATCTGAGAGGATTAACACCAAAGTCATCTCTGTGTCTGTCCGATGCGCTATGCTAATGCTGTAGCATACAGTATGTGGAGGATGTTAAGTAACCGTAGGCAATTAGTATTCAGTAATGATTTGTGGATTCATAATGTCTGAAAACAAAATCTCATCGTTAATGAAGTCCATTAGTGAAGAGCAGAAAAAACATTAACATCTGGCTCATTTCACTCAGTTCCTGCATAAACAGAACATGTTAACCTCCGAGTCTCACAGGAAGAGTCATCTCCTGCCAGTGGAAGTTCTCAGTCTTTTTTGTCAAAATGTGTGAAAGACCCATAAACAAGCCTGACAGCTTTAGCGGAGTCATTAACATTAACTAACCGCCCAGTTTTAAGCTGCTACAAGTTCTCATTTTCTCACTTTCAGGTTAATGACAGTGGCCTACGATCGCTGCACTGTACTGTATGGCACACCATCAGCATGCACAGCGACAGAGCATTATTATACCAGACTCACAGAGATCGTTTTGGTGCCATTGCTCTCCTCATGTATTGGGTGTGGTGACTGACCAATGGGCCACACTCTCGTAAAGTCAGGGTGGTCCTTTAAAGGGACAGCTCACCCTAAAATCCAAAATACATAATATTCCCTCTCACCTGCAGTGCTATTTATCCATCTATATCGTTTTGTGTTATTTGCCTGAGTTTTGGAGATATCGGGCATAGAGTTTTCTGCCTTCTCTCCAATACAATGGAACTGGATGGCACTCGGCTTGTGGTGCTCGAAGCGCCAGAAAAATACATTTGAAAAACTCAACAGCAATGTCTCTTCCCAAAAGTCATGACCCGGTTGCTTAAGATAATCCACAGACCTGGTGAGCAGTTTCATCTAGGAACTATTTTCTAGCTAGTGGGTGTAGTTTGGTCGAAAGAAAATAGTTACTATATGAGGAAAGAGACACTGCTGTTGACTTTTTCAAATGTATTTCTTTGGCGCTTTGAGCATCACAAGCCAAGTGCCATCCAGTTCCATTGTATTTGGAGAGAAGGCAGATATCTCCAAAACTCAGGCAACTAACACAAAACGATCTACAGTAGATGGATAAATAGCACTAACAGGTGAGAGGAAAAATATGTGTTTTGGATTTAGCTTGAGCTGTTCCTTTAAGGTTCACTGAGGACCTGAATGGACTGTGAGAACAGGTATCTACTACATATTTCTGCATGACAACTGTGGTGCGGTGGAATGAGAGGAGGAGGAGGAGGAGGAGGGATGTCTTAAGACAGCTTGCTGTGTGTAGTGTGAGATCCCCTGGGTTCCTTACAGTACAGGCAAAGTAACAATCCCTGTACACTAAATAATGCATCGCAGGTCTACATACTTTAGGATGTGATGTGGCGTTTATGGGCGGGCATGTTTGTTGGGACTTGCATGCAGGAAAGAGAGTCGGAGAAGATATGGGTACATGATGTTTCTCTGCGAGATCAAGAGGGCAGAAGGGATGAGCTTACAGAGGAGGGCAGAGAAAATGGGGAGAGAGAGAATCAGAGAGGGAGAGAGAGAGAGAATAATGATGGCGAATATGGAGAGGGTGGTCCTCCTAAGTCTGTTTACTCCTATCCGTGACAGGCTTCCCCCCTCGGGAGGTTTTCCAGGAAAGCTGACCTACTTTTACCATTTCAAATGGATTTCCACCACGAGCGTAGATCGTTCATTCATGCCAGAACTTTCTCATCCACACACATCCCACATCAGAACAGCAATCTAAATGCATGTAGTGGGCGTGGTAACCAGGTACCCCAGTAAGCCATATTAAACGTTTATATCCCATAGAGAAGAAAGGGTTTAATTTGTAATTATGAATGGCCATTGTTTTACTTAAAGCACTGGCCATTAAAAGGTAATGGTATTACCCCCTAAAGCCACCAGCATGAATAAGTAATAAGAGGCTGTGTGATGGGAATGTGTAGGAAGAGGCAGTCATGTTTTATGAATACAGTATTTGACTTTGCTGATGTTGGTTCATTTTTGCACTTTGCATTTGCCTTGTTCTGTGACGACATCCTTTACAGAAAAACCACATGAACTTCACAATATCACATGTGATCACATGTGATTTTGCACATCTGATCACATGTAATTTTGCACATGTTTCACTTTCACCACATGCGTCCACGTGTCCACATTTTCCCCCCACATGTGTTCACATGTGGACACATGTGAACCTCATGTGTTTTTTCTGTAAGGGCAAAGTAACCTTGTGTGTCTTTTACAATGTAGAATACCAGAGTAGGAAAGATATCCGTGTAATGTGGTCGTTACAAATGTGCCTTGATTTACTGGCAAAATGTTGTAACAACCCCGGGTCCTCCGAGTGGAATAACGCCAAGACAACCCCAATCTATGTGACATACTGCAGCGTGACACACACAGAGGAGAAATCATGCTGTAGATCATTTTGTGTTGATCTTATCTCGCACCTCGTCCTTCTTGTATGTGGCTAATCTTGGGAAGCGGATTTGCAGATTAAGACCGAATTTACAGAATGAAGAATCAATGCGTTGGGGAAAACGTACATTGTATAACCCGCTTTATATTTTGATTAGGGCTCGTTCAGAATACACTATGTGCCGTTTGACTGACAGCTGACTGTGTGTTCCTCTCGTTCATGACAGGCAGCTAAACTCCCCATGTCGATCATCATTGTTGGAGTTGGACAAGCCGAGTTTGACGGTGAGAGAAGTAAATAAAGTTCATCGAGGCACCGATGTGTTAAAAAACACGTTGGAAACCTGTTTTTGTGCTCTGTGTTTACACAAAGGATCATTTGTTTCATCTAAACCAACACAGAATTTCAACTAGGGAGCTCCTTGTCAACAAGCTTATGTTGGCCTCAACCAGCAGGATTTTCACCCAGCTATAATAACAGCTGTTGCATATATTTGAATATTCTCAACAAATGGTGCCACTTTATTTGGATACAGACAGTGTAAATGGCCTGCATTTATATAGCGCTTTTATCCAAAGCGCTTTACAATCAGTAGATATTCTACATTCACCCATTCATACACCAATGGCGGCAGGCTGCCACGCAGGGTGCCTACACACCATCGGGAGCAAGGAGGGTTAAGTGTCTTGCCCAAGGACACAACAACAGCAGCTGGGAGGGAGCGGGGATCGAACCGCCAACCCTTGCGTCATTGGCCAACCCGCTCTACCTCCTGAGCTAAAGCCGCCCCAGTGTAGCCCTGTGCTGATACTCAACTTACGATGAAGTGACCAGGATGTATCACTAAAAGGTCTTTTGAGTCTCAGGTGATACTCAAAATAGCGTGTAAAGTCTGTAAAGATATTCAATATCTGGATTATGTTTAAGCCATTTATTCTCTTTTGACCGTCGGCCCTGAGTTGCAAGGGCACAACAGATCCATATATTTAAAATCGGTTGAATTTAGTTTCAATAATAATAATAATAATAATAGATTGCGTTTATATAGTGTGGTGATTGAAAGAAGGCACTGGTGCTGGTTGGTAGCAATGTGGTACCAGACCACAAAGCAGTGGAAAATGAATGATAGGTTTAATCTTCAGGTTAGGGTATTGTTACATAGACGTGTGTGTAGAGGTGCGGCAAATAGGCAAGTGACACTTTGTTGGACATCTACTGTACATTGTGTCACCTGATACATAGTCGAGTGTCTTCATTGGACTGTCCAAATAAATTGACACAAATTTTAAACAGACCTATTTCGGTGTGCTTTTTCTGTCTATGACTTCGACTTCCGCTCGATCCACTTGAAAATTCACTGATTAATACTGTACATGGCATGTTTGGATACTAGGACTCACTAGAGTGAGTTAGGAGGACCATTGACAGTATATAGGACTTGTGAAATGCTTGTCTAACACACTCAAACCACTCTTCTTCTCTGCAGCCATGGTGGAGCTGGATGGTGATGACATCAGGATCTCCTCACGAGGGAAGCTGGCAGAGAGAGACATTGTACAGGTGAGATGTTGCTGCTGTTTCCTCTCACTCTCACCTCATCAAAAGGAGGGATGTACAGTATGTGCTTCCTTTGGCCGTGACACGGCGGTTGAAAAGCGCCACTCTTTTGCGTACGTTGTAAATGACGTTAAACGTTAGTTAAACATTTCTTCCTCCGTCACCCCCCGCAGTTTGTCCCGTTCAGAGACTACATGGACCGCACGGGAAACCATGTGCTGAGCATGGCGCGGCTGGCCAAGGACGTGCTGGCCGAGATCCCCGACCAGCTCATCTCCTACATGAAGAGCCGAGGCATCAAACCCTGCCCCATGCCACCCGCCTACTCACCCGACGACGACCACCCCCAGCCCAGCCCCATCTGAGCCGGGCGGGGAGGGAGGGTGCGGAGGGAAGGAAGGATGGGAGCCCCGTGCGACTCCCGCCTCCACCTACCAGTCCTTTGAGGGGGGGGGGAATGGAAACGCTTCAAGGCCCTTACGTAAATATGAATACCGGCTGTCGCGCTAAGCAAAACGACGAGACTCCCTTTTGGTTTGGAGTGAAACTGCACCAATGATCAGGGACGTTTTTGCTCTCTGAGTGTTTTCGCTTGCGGATGAGAGAGAGACGCCGGGGTGTAGGAGGAGGTCTTAGTTGTTCGCTGTCAAACCTGTCAAAGTGGTGATTTAATGGATAGCAAGTAAACCCTTAGAGACGGCCTGTTTGAAGGCATAGATATATTAGAATGTGCCATGTGTGGATCATGTTTGTGATACCTTTTGGAGTCGGTGGTGTGTGTTGAACTAGGAAACCATGTGCATACCAAACGTATTTATTTATCGCAGAACGTGATTTGAAGGGGTTAGTGTAAAAGGGCGGGGATGAAAGTCATGTTTCCTGTAGTTTTCATCCATCCTATATTTTGTGACCAGTGAAATACAAAAATCCTCATTTCTACTTTGATAAGTACTGTAATATATAAAAGCATGTGATCAAATCCTATCCAGCAGTTTATGAATCAACTTTTTTTTTTTACTGCATCTGTTATGTAGAGGACCCGCTGTGAGCTATTGCCATATTAATTTTCCAGCGCCATGTCTTATACGTATTTCTAATATTTATATTAACAGAATGCACTAATTACTGTCCAAATGAAAAGCACAAAAGTCATAATGTTGGTAAGTTGAAAACCATTCTTTTGAAAGAACCATTAACTACCACAATGAACATAATGGAAAGGATCCTATAATTATGTTTTTAATTGAAGGAACATGTGAAGTGTCTTCCACCATCATTTTAAACAGGATGTAAAAATACATTGATATATTAAACTTGTAAGATATATTTATCATACAAAACATATTTACTCAGAAGAGAAGAACGGTACAAAGCACATTATGGCTTTCCATACTAGTATGCAGAGAGGTCAATCGTACTGCTTATGTCACGCTGCTGTCTCACTCCCATCATCTTAGTGATTCTTTCCATTAGATTTGTTGTGGTTAAGGTTTTGTTCTGGGATTCTCCTCAGTCCTCAGTACTTTCAAAGGACCCTACAAATACCTTTCGCAATGATTGATGTCAACTTTTTTGCTCAAATCAATTTGTTTTCCCAGAATGAAAACTGAACAATCAAAAACCTTACAGCACAGTATGAGATATTTGATGATTGGATTGATAATGAATGTTTTCTCACACATTTGCTTGCCGATGCGTTTTTAAAGTGATCTGCAACAGTCAAGAGTTCATCCTTCCAATAGAGAGACAAAGTGAACGTCACTTCCTGCTTCAGCACTGTGCCAGAGATTTTCGTCAGCCATTTATTTTCCCATAGGCATTTTGTAAAATGCTTATAAAAAGAGTTTTACTTGTTCAAACCAAACGGTACAGATATATTTGAGATCGCATAACATTTCACTCGGACCAAAACATTTAAAAAAATGCAGGTTTAAAGAAAATATTTTTTCGATGTTGTTTTTTTAAAGTTTTGGTCCGATTGAAATGTTCTATGGTCTCTCCCGATTCTAAATATAGCTGAACCGTTTGATTTGACCAAGTAAAACTCTTTTTATAAGCATTTTACTAAATGTCTATGGGGAAAATAAATTGCGGAAGAAAATCTCTGGTACAGTGCTGAAGCAGGAAGTGGCGTTCACTTTGCCTCTCTATTCAAACTGTGTACTTTGTTGCCATTCAATGTCTTGCTGAATGTTTTACTGTGACACTTCTCTTTTGCTTCAACATTAAAAGGATAGATCTGATTTTTAGAACCCTAGCCCTATTTGCTACTTACTGTAACAATGATGATGTTAATTGGTAGATTCCTTTCTCAGCACAATCCATGATGTTCCTCATACTAGCTCCAGATAATTAGCCGCAAACCAATGCAAAGTCAATGGGGTCGTCTGTGCAAGCTGGCTGAGGCTCACTGAACTTTCCTCCACAGTGCACACAGAGTACATTTCAGTGAGCCACAGACAGCAGCATGAGTGACCCCATTGACTTTGTATTGGTTTGTGGCTAATTAGCTTCAGCTACTATGAGGAACCGCATGGATTGTGCTGAGAAAGGAATCTACTGTACCAATCAGGAACATCATTGTTAACTAGAAGAAGGCGGACTATGGTTCCAAAAATCAGCAGAACTGTCAAGGGACAACAGCCCATTCATACACATGATATATATATATATATATATACGGTATATATATGTAAACAGGTCAATGGGCCACTTCCAAAAGGACTAACCCAATGAGTGAGCTGGAGCACACGAAGTCACTTAAATAAATTTAATAAAGGTACAAAAACTGACGTTTCGACGCGCACTGCGTCTTCTTCAGAGTCAAAACCATATATATATATCTCTTCAGTGATGTCATAAATCCCATGGCATGTTGCACGCATGGTGCATTGTCTCCAGAGTCTCCACCCTAGAGTCGTGCGATTATACAATTTCAGATTGTTTTCAGATTTAATTCTGCAGGCTATCTGTTCTTTTCAAGTTTTAGACACAATATGGACAACATTTATTTGGCTGCTACCAAGTTTTCTTTTTAATTGTGACTGTGTATGAGTTTTATTGACAGTTGTAGACATTGTGGCCCAGTTGTGTGTACATCCTAAGTGATCCGTTTACATTACAATGGCCATTATATTCAGTAGTATTATCTGATATCCTGATCCAAATGTGCCTATTATATGGAAACATATCCAAATTCAATGACCCAGGTTGTATTCCGCTAGCAGCAGATGTCACTTTTAAGATCAACACTCAGAAAATGACGGTGACAGACAGTAAAACCTGTTGCAAGATTAGGATCATTACAGCCACAGTACTCCCATAAACAGTATTCTATACTTTTTATACTTAAAACTCTTCACAAAGGATCTCTGAAGTAATGAAAGTAAACACTGTAGCCGAGGCTTGTTGTACAATTTTCAAAGTCAAGACTTGTTTACAATTTAACTGCGTCTATTTACATTGCCTCAAGGAATTAGTACAAATGTCATGAGTTTCAATATCAAATGAGCTTATTTTGGATCTGTATTGCATTTTTTCCCCTCGTGAGTTTGTGGTAATGTAGTGTGGTCTCACTGAAAGGCACGAAAGAACCAAGACGAGATTAAGAGGAGATGTTATTGTAGTCGGATAATGTGATGCTCTCCTCATTGTCCTGTTGGTCCTTATATTTTGCGTTGGTTTGAACATGTGAAATAATGCAGTTTAAAGACTCAGAGAGAGCAGACAGAGCCTGGCTGTACTGCAGCACAGAGTCCAGAGGCAGAGAATGTTGCAAGACCAGATTCACAGTTTGCTTTCTCTTTCTTTAGTGGCGATTTATTTTTCCCCACAAAAGACAAATTGGTATCTACTGTCAAATTCTTCATCGGAACTGAAATGAGGCTAAGTTTACTTCCCTCATAGACACAAATACCTCTATGGAAAGCCATTCTAGCCGAAAGGAAATGAATATTTATTCAATTTGCTAATACATTTATGAAAAAGTTGTTATATTATGAACCATTAACTTATTTTTTTAAATACCAGTCAGTTATAATAAATATTGAATGATTGAATGTCAATCTATTTGTATATTATTTAAATGTCTATTATAAATGTCTATGTATTTATTTTCTAAATAAGCTCGCCGAGTTTGTCTCGCTTGAGAGCTACTTTAAGAAAAATGTATTGTTAATTTATTTCAAATTGTTCATGTTGTTATTCTTTACAAAGTTTAGCCGTTACCCTCTCAGTGCCACAGCGCTGCCCAGACGCTGTGAGTGTGATCGATATGAATCCTGTATTTTGTTTGTGAGAAGAAATGACATGAAATGAGAAAGGACATCCAGTGCAGTAAGTTACAGCCCCTCAGGGCGTCCAAAGCTCACACATCGTGTGTAGTTTTCAAACACACTCATGCATTTAAGACCATTCAAAATCAGTTATATGGCATTTTCTTAAGATTAGAAGCTACTGGTCATTCTGTCCTGAGGCCTGATACCCTTGGGAGATTTTCAGGCTCCCCAACCCCCCCTTCTCCGCAGGGACATCCTAGGCTGAACAACTAATCTATTACTATGAAACGAGCATCGAAATGAAAGATAATATGCAACTGTAAAAAGTTTAATTATGACATGTATTTTCATGGAATTGGCCTTTCCAACAATATAATTATTTCATTTCTCTTGGTGGAAATTGCATTAATAATTTCCCCACCATTTTGAATTTTATTTTTCGAGGCCGAACCCCAATTGTGTACATAAGCCCCCCATATTATGAAGGATATTCAGTGCCAAAATGTGTTTAGTTGACCTTGGCCTCCTTAGCCAATATGCATGTTTGTGCCAAAATGGCAGGACGTCTGGTGGTCTACCGTCATCTCACCTGGTTAGTGCATCCGCCATGTGCTTCATTTGTTGCTTGGGATGTTATTGATAGAGATAGCAGCAGCCACCTAGCATGTTGCATTCTGTTTTACATTCAGTTCCCACTAGGCATAATACAGTATGGGTTCTTCTTGCCACAATTCCCATTTTATCCCAGGTTGTTTACATACCTCTCTTGGTCTCTTGACTTTGCATGCTGAATAATTGACCAAACCAGGTGTTGGACATGATCTTGTCGTCAAACTGTGGTTTGTGAAATGCTTTGTAATGGACTGCCTTAACTGAAGACTAATAAAACATTGACAACTTTTGCAGAATGTAAGATGGTTTTTGTGTCCGGTCATTGTGAGGCGAGGCAAGCAAGACGGAATAGTTAAAGGGATAGTTGTGATTTTTTGGAACACTAGCCCTATTTCTTAGTTAATAATGACTGTCTGAGGTGTGTTTACATGCATACAATAATCAGATAACCTGGGAATAATCAAGGACTGTAATGACAATAATCTAATTGACGCTGATTGACTGATTTGTACTTTAGTAAGCAGGAACTGAAGAGTCACATTGGACTATGCCATTAATATATACCATTATACCACTATATACCATGAATATGACCACTTGAATAATCTGGTAACTCCAGAAATCAGTTAATGATCGCTTTATTAGCATGCATAAACGCACTCAACGATGTTGGTGATTGGTAGATTCCTTTCTCAGCACAATCCATGCTGTTCCTCATACTGGCTCCAGATATTTAGCCACAAATCGATACTAAAGTCAACGGGGTCACTCACGCTCCTGTCTGTGCAAGTTTACTGAAATTTACTTTGTGTGCACTGTGCTCAGTCAGTGAGCTCAGTGAACTCTTCACTTTTGAGAAAATATGATTTAATTCGATTGTTGTTTAATAAATCTTTGTTGTCAAGTGTAGGATGTTGCATTGGGAAAACTCATTGTCATTGCAGTTTTATTACAGGCTGGTTGATTTGTAGTCTCTACACATGTATCCCCCTGAGAGGCTGATGACGTCCAATTGTAGCAGTGCTTCCCCATTAGAATTGTGTTTTTCTGCTCCTAATGAGATGCGCTGCCGACGAATCAGCTGTCCACCTGGGGAGAGGGAGACAGCGACTGGAGCCATCAATTAGAGGCAACACCTCCCTGCTTGCCCACCCACTTACTGCCTGAACAACTGCGGACAGGCAGCCAGGAAGGAAATCAACTGCTAAATTGTCCCCTATACTTAGATACATTTCACATTTCAGCTAATATGCATGAATCATTCACGAGAGATTGATTCACGTGGAATTGCTCCAATTTTCTCAAAGCGCTGGCAGGCATTATTTTATGACCCAAATAGATATTGGCAAATCAATCTCAGCGATAGTACAAACACTTCAAAGACAGTGAATATTGAATATTCAAATGGGTAAAAAAAAGAAAAATCTATTTGACCATTGATTGATGCACTTGTCGATACTGCGAAATCAATCACGCAGGGTACACTCGCATGAGAAATAACCTCAAATAGCCTGTATAATTTGGGATTGTTTTTCTGTATTGCTCCATTCTCCACTAATGATGTGGCCACTGCGCTGCACACACTTGTACTAAGTCAAATTTCTCATTTGTAATATAATTACTTACTGTGCCTCTTCAAGTGAATCTGGAATCTTGAATAGAAATATGACTCAAAACACCAACGGCTTCATGCATTAATTTCTTCTGGGACCCTCCGCAATGAATGCAAATGATCTGATGGTAATCTACTTTATGCTTATCTCAACACTTTGACTGCGCACCGAGGACAGAACATAGATTTAATATTATGGAGGGAGGTCGAAATGGAAATCCATTTTTGCTGTAGTTTACAACACCGAACACGGCACCGGTGATGATGATGACAGCGGTGTATTTCCGAGGTAGACGCATCAAGTCTGCCTTAATAAGGTCAGCAGTGAGCGTGGTCTACAGGTAATGAATGCCTCTCTGGCCTCTGCGCCTGGTTTTAATCTGCCAACAGGAGGGGGGGAGGGAGGTGCTCTTCTCCAATCAATGAGATTCCTGCACTTCCATCCCTGGACTGCAGTTTCAGTATTGACCTGGTAACCAACCGGAAGCAGCATGACTTACCTCTTGCAGGTATGTCATGCCAGCACTAGTCAATGGCCAATTAAAATAGCCCCACTTAATAGGCTCCTTGTGCATGGAAGGTGGAACACCATCCTCCAATTTATGAAGCTCAAGTCAATGGAAAATACAATGCCATTTTTTTTTTATGGAATTGGAGAGGGATGCAGTATAGGGGAAAGCCATTACAGTCCCTATGCCTACTCTCCCCACTAGTCACTGTATTTAGACACAACTGTACTGCCTTTCGTAACCTCGATCCTCTGCTGTGGAAAATGAACTGCACACACCTCGGGGCTGCTGCCGCCCAGGTCTCGCTCAGGCGCACAAATGCACTCACCATCACCGCTCAATTCTTGCCTTTGTATTGGCCATAAATCATAATTAGGCTACCGATAAAGATGATAATGAGAAGAATGAGAGAACTTTCAGCGCGTCAAAACCAAACGCCATAATGGTCCCAGAGTGCAGTGGGTGGTTTCCCATTACCACCCACTGCCATGAGATGATGTGTTCTGTTGTTGGACAATACAGTAGCTATCCACATACATAGTCAACAGTAATTATTCATTGAAATAAATAAACCAGCCACATCCCATCTCTTTGTCGACCTGTTCGTCTGTATTTAAACTAAGACACACTGATTTTATTATTGATTTGCTATAACCTCACTAAAAAGAATAAATGCAATTTTCCGCCTTGAAGGGATGGAAAATTGCTGCTTAATGCAGTGACCCACACATCAATAAAATCAACTAACGTAAAATGGAAAGCTGCAGCAGCATGTGAGTGT
Organism: Poromitra crassiceps; assembly: GCF_964638095.1. Taxonomy (NCBI): domain Eukaryota; kingdom Metazoa; phylum Chordata; class Actinopteri; order Beryciformes; family Melamphaidae; genus Poromitra; species Poromitra crassiceps. The sequence goes on along the minus strand of NC_139627.1, from coordinate 4,509,454 downwards.
TAACTCCACAGGGGGAGTCCTGGTGCTGAATAGCATTACAGCCTGGCAGAATTAATCTTATCTACAGTTTTCTGCGTGTGCGGGAACAGCCTGTTCCCCCCCGTGAGAATGCATTCCAAAAAAGCAATCCAACTTCAAAAGCAACGCCGGAATTGAAAGTGTCAGGGATATTTATTGATTTTATTGAATGAATGTTTGTTCTGCATGGCACAACGAAACAGAGGGACACTGAGCAAACCTAGACTGAAGCACTGAATACCAATAAGAATGCTTTTTTAATTGCCCATCTTCTTGTCACAGGTAGTGCAGTGAGACTCAAACTTGCGGCCCGGGGGGGCCAGATGCGGCCCGCGATAGGGTGCCAAGTGGCCCCCTGGGCCATTTTCTAATTCACAAATGACAGCTATCAAGTTTGACTGAGCTCCAGCTAAATTCTCAAATATCGCCACCTGCTTGCCACCCAGATGCTAGAATTTAACCTATCCTGTGTGCACAAAATTGCCAGACTAAGGTCCGGCTGACACCCCAAATACCTACAATCTGCAACAGAAAAATGTATATTAGTAACGTTTGTTTATTAACTGGCCGCTGGCCTCCTGTCATAATTTTCGCAAATGTGGATCCTGGGCAAAGCAAGATGCATATCCCTGAGTAGTGCCTAAGTTTGACAACACAATAGGACACAGTGTGCATGGCATGAACATGTGTGGACACGGGAATGAAATGCACATGACAGCGAGGACGGGGGGGAGAGGGAGAGGTTGCTTTGGCATCATGTGAAGTCCTTTAATTACTGCGAGATATTAGCCACACTGACCACATCTCATGCAAATCAATGCCTGGTGTTTGTACACCTCTGGCTGCTGAAGCTGCTGGCAGCCATGATGCACCATTGGGGAAAGCCATTCCCTGGCTGGTGATGTTCTGACAGGTAGCAGCACACTGGGAAGTGCCCACAACGACGAGCGGCTTGACCCCACCTGTCGTGTGGTGACACAGAGCCTTGGAGGTTTCAGACACGTGACAGTGTAGTGGATGCATAGTGTGTGCGGGTAATACCTCCTCCACAGACAGTGACAGCTGCTCTACCTGCGGTGGCCTCTGCCTGTATTTACTGTACACACCCATTAGGATGACCACTTCAGCGACTTAAAGCCAGTTGCACAAAGCACCTTAAGTGAAGAGTTTCCTTAGAGTCCGAGTTCAGGTGTCCATCAAATAAAATCGGTTGCACAAAACGCCCTTAAATCTTCTTAAATCTCCTTAAAACTTAAGGCGCTTTGTGCACTCTCCCAGGGGCCGGTGGCACAAAGCACCTTAATGTCAGTTTTAATAAGGTGATTAAATGTTGTAATTACAAGAGAGTAAAAAGGAGATGGAGAGAGTGTGGAGGGTTGAGATTAGATGAGAGAGAGAGTGAGTGTGCATTGAAAGTAAAGAAAAGTTGGCAGGTGGAGAGGGAGAGAGAGGGAGGGAGAGAGGGATGGAGAGGGGGAGGGAGGGGGAGAGAGGGAGAGAGAGAATGAGTGTGCATTGAAAGTAAAGAAAAGTTGGCAGGTGGAGAGGGAGAGAGAGGGAGGGAGAGAGGGATGGAGAGGGGGAGGGAGGGGGAGAGAGGGATGTGGAGAGAGAATGAGTGTGCATTGAAAGTAAAGAAAAGTTGACAAGTGGAGAGGGAGAGAGAGGGGGAGAGAGGGAGGGGGAGGGAGAGAGGGATGGAGAGAGAGGGGAGAGGAGAGAGAGAGGGAGGTGGAGAGAGAGTGAGTGTGCATTGAAAGTAAAGAAAAGTTGGCAGGTGGAGAGGGAGAGAGAGGAGAGAGAGGGGGGAGAGAGGGGGGGAGAGAGAGAGGGAGGTGGAGAGAGAGTGAGTGTGCATTGAAAGTAAAGAAAAGTTGGCAGGTGGAGAGGGAGAGAGAGGGGGGATGTGAATTTATGGCTTTTTGGCACCTACATGTAACCTTTTAAGGTTGAAATAATTGTATTATCATTATATGGTCCAAATATTTCAGTAAAGCACTTGAAACACTTGAAATATTCTTGCTTGGCTGGTATCATTCTACTTGAAATGATGGTAAAATGCATTCTTTTTTAGTAAAATAACATGTCAAATTTTTCAGGCGGCCAGCCCGTGCATGTGCACCCCTTCCTATCTAGGATGCATCCCTAGTCATCTTGTTCTGGAACCGGCCCTGGAGGGAGGGAGGGAGGGGGAGAGAGAGATGGAGACAGGGAGAGAGGGGGAGAGAGAGAGGGAGAGAGAGATGGAGACAGGGAGGGAGGGGGAGAGAGAGATGGAGACAGGGAGAGAGGAGGAGAGAGAGATGGAGACAGGGAGAGAGGGGGAGAGAGAGATGGAGACAGGGAGAGAGGGGGAGAGAGAGAGGGAGAGAGAGATGGAGACAGGGAGGGAGGGGGAGAGAGAGAGGGAGAGAGAGTGAGTGTGCATTGAAAGTAAAGAAAAGTTGGCAAGTGGAGAGGGAGAGGGGGAGGGAGGGGGAGAGGGGGGAGGGAGAGAGGGGGGGAGGGAGGGGGTTGGCAGACTGGAGTGAGGAGCAAAAGGAGATTAGAGAGGACAGAGTGGATGGAGTTATACATCCATGGTGTAGAGAGGAGGAGAGGCAGTGGGAGAGAGAGACTAGAGCAGAGAGAGAGAGAGAGAGGCAGTGGGAGAGAGAGACTGTAGAGCAGAGAGAGAGAGAGAGAGAGGCAGTGGGAGAGAGAGACTGTAGAGCAGAGAGAGGCAGTGGGAGAGAGAGACTGTAGAGCAGAGAGAGAGAGAGAGAGAGAGAGTAGAGCAGAGAGAGAGAGAGAGAGGCAGTGGGAGAGAGAGACTGTAGAGCAGAGAGAGAGGCAGTGGGAGAGACTGTAGAGCAGAGAGAGAGAGAGGCAGTGGGAGAGACTGTAGAGCAGAGAGAGAGAGAGAGAGAGAGAGAGTAGAGCAGAGAGAGAGAGAGAGAGAGACTGTAGAGCAGAGAGAGAGAGAGTAGAGAGAGAGAGCGAGAGAGAGAGAGAGAGAGAGTAGAGACAGCACAGTAAGAGGAGAGTTGGGGCGGCGGAACTCCAAACTGAGCTGTGAGTCACCAACAGGAAGCTGGATTACAGCCTGTGAGGCCCCGCCTCCCCCTAATGGCTGCTGTATGGATGGAGAGGAGATACAAGGCCAAAAAAGAAGATGCCTGTTGTTGAATTCAAGCCTGGGCGATTGAAGCTCCTCTGATGTGAAAGAATGCATTGAAAGAGTCAGCGCGCACACTACACTACACTACACTACACTACACTACACTACACTACACTACACTACACTACACCACACTACACTACACTACACCACACTACACTACACTACACCACACCACACTACACTACACTACACTACACTACACCACACTACACTACACTACACTACACCACACTACACTACACTACACTACACCACACTACACCACACTACACTACACTACACTACACTACACCACACTACACTACACCACACTACACTACACTACACTACACCACACTACACTACACTACACTACACTACACTACACTACACTACACTACACTACACCACACTACACTACACTACACTACACCACACTACATCACACTACACTACACTACACTACACTACACTACACTACACAACACTACACTACACTACACCACACCACACTACACCACACTACACTACACTACACTACACTACACCACACCACACCACACTACACTACACTACACTACACCACACTACACCACACTACACTACACTACACTACACCACACCACACCACACCACACTACACTACACTACACTACACCACACTACACCACACTACACTACACTACACTACACCACACTACACTACACTACACTACACTACACTACACCACACTACACTACACTACACTACACTACACTACACTACACTACACTACACTACACCACACTACACTACACTACACTACACTACACCACACTACACTACACTACACTACACTACACTACACTACACTACACCACACTACACTACACTACACTACACTACACTACACCACACCACACCACACTACACTACACTACACTACACTACACCACACCACACTACACTACACTACACTACACTACACTACACTACACCACACCACACCACACCACACTACACTACACTACACCACACCACACTACACTACACTACACTACACCACACTACACCACACTACACTACACTACACTACACCACACTACACCACACCACACTACACTACACTACACCACACTACACCACACTACACTACACTACACCACACTACACTACACTACACTACACTACACCACACCACACCACACTACACTACACTACACTACACTACACTACACCACACCACACCACACCACACTACACTACACTACACCACACCACACTACACTACACTACACTACACCACACTACACCACACTACACTACACTACACTACACCACACTACACCACACTACACTACACTACACTACACCACACTACACCACACCACACTACACCACACTACACTACACTACACTACACTACACTACACCACACCACACTACACTACACTACACTACACCACACTACACCACACTACACTACACCACACTACACTACACTACACCACACTACACTACACCACACTACACTACACTACACCACACTACACCACACTACACTACACCACACTACACTACACTACACTACACTACACTACACCACACTACACTACACTACACTACACTACACCACACCACACTACACTACACTACACTACACCACACTACACCACACTACACCACACTACACTACACCACACTACACTACACTACACTACACTACACTACACTACACCACACCACACCACACCACACTACACTACACTACACCACACCACACTACACTACACTACACTACACCACACTACACCACACTACACTACACCACACTACACTACACTACACTACACCACACCACACTACACTACACTACACTACACTACACTACACTACACTACACTACACCACACTACACTACACTACACTACACCACACTACACTACACTACACTACACCACACTACACTACACCACACTACACTACACTACACTACACCACACTACACTACACTACACTACACTACACTACACTACACTACACTACACCACACTACACTACACCACACTACACTACACTACACTACACCACACCACACTACACTACACTACACTACACTACACTACACTACACTACACTACACTACACCACACCACACCACACCACACTACACTACACTACACCACACCACACTACACTACACTACACTACACCACACTACACTACACCACACCACACCACACTACACTACACCACACCACACTACACCACACTACACCACACTACACTACACTACACTACACTACACCACACTACACTACACCACACTACACTACACTACACTACACTACACCACACTACACCACACTACACTACACCACACCACACCACACTACACTACACTACACTACACTACACCACACTACACCACACTACACTACACTACACTACACCACACTACACCACACTACACTACACTACACTACACCACACTACACCACACTACACTACACTACACTACACCACACTACACTACACTACACTACACTACACCACACCACACTACACTACACTACACTACACTACACTACACCACACCACACCACACCACACCACACTACACTACACCACACTACACTACACTACACTACACTACACTACACCACACTACACTACACTACACCACACTACACTACACTACACTACACTACACCACACCACACCACACTACACTACACTACACCACACTACACCACACTACACTACACTACACTACACTACACTACACCACACTACACTACACCACACTACACTACACTACACCACACTACACTACACTACACTACACCACACTACACCACACTACACTACACTACACTACACCACACTACACCACACTACACTACACTACACTACACCACACTACACCACACTACACTACACCACACTACACTACACTACACTACACTACACCACACCACACTACACTACACTACACTACACCACACTACACCACACTACACTACACCACACTACACTACACTACACCACACTACACTACACCACACTACACTACACTACACCACACTACACCACACTACACTACACCACACTACACTACACTACACTACACTACACCACACTACACTACACTACACTACACTACACTACACCACACCACACCACACTACACTACACTACACCACACTACACCACACTACACTACACTACACTACACTACACCACACCACACCACACCACACTACACTACACTACACCACACCACACTACACTACACTACACTACACCACACTACACCACACTACACTACACTACACTACACCACACTACACCACACTACACTACACCACACTACACCACACTACACTACACCACACTACACCACACTACACTACACTACACTACACCACACTACACCACACCACACCACACTACACTACACCACACCACACTACACCACACTACACCACACTACACTACACTACACTACACTACACCACACTACACTACACCACACTACACTACACTACACTACACTACACCACACTACACCACACTACACTACACCACACTACACCACACTACACTACACTACACTACACCACACTACACCACACTACACCACACCACACTACACCACACTACACCACACTACACCACACTACACCACACTACACTACACTACACTACACTACACCACACTACACTACACCACACTACACTACACTACACTACACCACACTACACTACACCACACTACACTACACTACACTACACTACACTACACCACACTACACCACACTACACTACACCACACTACACCACACTACACTACACTACACTACACTACACTACACCACACTACACCACACCACACTACACTACACTACACCACACTACACCACACTACACCACACTACACCACACCACACTACACTACACTACACTACACTACACCACACTACACTACACTACACTACACTACACCACACTACACTACACCACACTACACTACACCACACTACACTACACCACACTACACTACACCACACTACACCACACTACACCACACCACACTACACTACACTACACCACACTACACTACACCACACTACACTACACTACACTACACTACACCACACTACACCACACTACACTACACCACACTACACCACACTACACTACACTACACTACACTACACTACACCACACTACACCACACTACACCACACCACACTACACCACACTACACCACACTACACCACACTACACCACACCACACTACACCACACTACACCACACTACACCACACCACACTACACCACACTACACTACACTACACTACACTACACTACACCACACTACACTACACTACACTACACCACACTACACCACACTACACTACACTACACTACACTACACCACACTACACTACACTACACTACACCACACTACACCACACTACACCACACTACAGCGCTGTCTTTTTAGTGACATTCAAAAGCTCAATACTGTACATACTTGAATCCTAAGCAGGTGTAATGACACCCCACTGTCACAAGCGATGTGCCTTCTGGGCTGATATGTTTCCACAATGAGACTAAACAACGTGCACAATTCCAAATGTGTAACGACAGGATACAAAAAAAAAACAACCAAGGCTGACTCTCAACGTTATCTTTGAAAGCTGCAAACCCACGGCAGCATTTCTAGAAATAATTGCAATTTCTCTGCTTGAAGTTTTTGGCAGCTTTACCTCTGCTCCTTAAATCCTCCTTTTCAAACGGATGTTTTGTGACTGCTGTGCTCAGACTCATCCCTCTGACTGCTGCTTATCCTCGTGTTCCTACAGTACTCACCCCCTCAGAGGACACACCCACACACACATCAAATGTACACACACACATTACACTGTCATACACACACACACACACACACACACACACACACACACACACACACACACACACACACCCACGCACATCAAATGTACAGACACACATTACACGCACACACACACACGCACACACACACACACACACACACACACACCCACACACACATCAAATGTACAGACACACATTACACGCACACACACACACACACACACACACACACACACACACACACACACACACACACACACACACACACACACATCAAATGTACAGACACACATACACTGTCATACACACACACACACACACACACACACACACACACACACACACACACACACACACACACACACACACACACACATCAAATGTACAGACACATATACTGTACACTGTCTTTTTTTGGATCAAGTTTTTTTTTTTTTTTTTCTCCCATTTTCTCCCCAATTGTACTTGGCCAATTCCCCCTGCTGTCCCGGTCGTTGCTCCACCCCCTCTGCTTCCTCTGATACATGTGCAGTTGCCAGCCGCTTCTTGTCACCTGACAGCGAGGCGGACAGGGACCATGATGTAAATAAGTGCGTGCACGGTACGGCACGGTAGCTCAGTGGTTAACACTGTTGCCTCACAGCAAGAAGGTCCCGGGTTCAAAACCCGGTCCGTCCCAGGTCCTTTCTGTGTGGAGTTTGCATGTTCCTCCCACTATCAAGAAAGACATGTATGTTAGGGTTAATACTCCTGTCAGTGCCCCTGACCAAGGTACTGGCAAAAGAACTGGAGTTGGTCCCCGGGCGCTGCACAGTGGCTGCCCACTGCTCCTAGTTCTAGGAAGGTTCCTAGTAGAGGATGGGTCAAATGCAGAGGATGAATTTCCCCAAGGGGATAAATAAAGGATAACTTAACCTTCTCATGTTTTTATCCCTTGGATGCTGTCTTTTATTATCCACAATAAAATCAATTGATCGATCAGTCAGTTTCACCGGTAGGACTTATAGCGCATGGGCGGATCACGCAACTCCCCCCAGTTCTCCTCCCTCCGAACTGACCCCGACCGACCAACTGTTGGTGCAGCGACCAGGACACATAGTCCACCAGCTTCCCACCCGCAGACACGGCCAATTGTGTCTGTAAGAACATCTGGCAGTACCAGGAATTGAACCTGGGTCATTGTGGTGGTAGGTGAGTGATTTTACTTCTACATTACCCAGACGCCCTAGACACATACACTGTCACACACACACACACACACACACACACACACACACACACACACACACACACACACACACACACACACACACACACACACACACACACACACACACACACACACACAAGAGGCAGCAGAAATATAACAGCCTTTGTGGGTGAGACACGGCTCAGCTTCATCCCTCTCTGCAACAGTCTTAGGAAAGACAGAGAGATAAATAATCTTATTGTCTATCTCAGCCTGCTCAATGACTTCTGATAGGACTTATGCTGTCTGAGCTCTGAGATGGTTCTTGTCAAGCGTCGTCTTTGAAGAACCACCGAGAACAGACTCACTGAGCATTTAGAAAGTGGAAATCAGGAGAAATGAGGACTAAGGGCTGCTCCGTGGTCTGACATAGAAGGCTTTGCTGTTTCTCGACCGTTTGGTCTCCAGGAAAGTCCTCATTTCAATTCAGCTTCAGGTGGGCTGTCAAGCTGATACTTGGCTATCCTCGGCTTGGCTGCTTCTCCTCGAACAAACCAAAACCCAGCTGTGTGGAAACTGCATTTATCTACACATTATATTTTCTAACTTACTAAAAGGGGAAATGCCTTAAGTTGATTTGGGGGTTGATTTTGATCACTCTGTGAAAGTGGATTTTCCTGGCTACTGTCCATGGTGCTGATTTACCACACCCACACACGTATAGATGGAGATCCACAAGTCCTTGGACAGCAATGCATGATTTGATGTGTTGGTTCTGTCCTCTTAGTTCATTGAATGTAACATGACACAATGACTGTGTGTATGAGGTTAAAGTGCAAATCTGAATCTGAATCGTCAGCTTAAATTTGAAGGTATTTTCATTTACAATATCAGATCGAGAGTTGGAAGAGCTGCAGCTCTTTTTATTCATGACTCGCTTTCTTACACAAGTGCAGTCGCAGCTGAATCTTTATTGGGAGGCTTTTGAAGAATATAAGATTGCAAAATAAGAATCAGAGTGAAAGAGTTCAATCAATCCTGAGCAGATTAATTTTAGCATTTCATTTATTTTCATAATTTATTCTTACATTTCTACACTCCTCCTCACAGGACCCTGTGGGTCTTGGTGAATCAAAGCGGTGGTTGTTGGGCTGCTTGCCCAACGTGCACAGAGGGGACCATGAAACGATCCAGAGACAAACAGCTTCCAGCATCCACTGGTTAAAATATCTACTGGTCTGGATTCAGTTCAATGTGGAAACAGCCAATCAAAAAGCCCAAATACCTGACACACACACCAATAATATTACTCCATTTACCCAAACTGGCAGCCATCACTGACCGTTAAACTAACCAATGAGACGTTCATAAATGCTCCTGATGGAGCCGATCATCACACTATGAGAGGATTAATATTCTTAATTTATCATGTAATTCTGTCCAAATCCATTTGGGCGTGACATAATGGGCTGTTCATCCTTTATGGCTGAAAAGACAAATTGGCAGACAGAAACACTTTATAGTTGTAACACCCAGAGTAAGACCACAGAGAGTAAAATTATGAACATCGACGCTGTCCTCTTCAAAGACTTATGGAGATTATGCTTTGCAGGGTAATACTCCGAGACTCTCTATGAATCAGGACCAAAGCAGTCAGTCAGGACTTTAACAGAGGTTTGTCCTGCCAGTGCCACAGCCTGTCATGTTGCCTACTTGTTTTATCCGTTTGTCATGAGGGAAAGGGGAATTTGTCCCGAGCAGCACTTTAAGAATGTATTGAGAGCCCTTGCTTGAAAATAGCTATAAATTGTCCAGCTGGGTCCTCTCCTTCTTCACAAGACAACACAGAATTGTCGTGAAACAAGCGCACCCGACGTAACCTGACTCCACCAGATGGGGCGGTATTGAGTTCACACCCGATGTGATCCTGGGTGGATTTTGCTCGCAGCGTTGTGTGATAATTTGAAATGCAACAGTGCATTATAATCTTGGGTTGAAAGATTAATGGCACGCACCACCTGCCTGCCCAGCAATAGTTTGGTATTAATGTGAATGTGCTCAAATAAATCATGAAGTAACAGCGGTCTGTGATAATCAGATCATGTCGTTATTGTAAATATTAGCTATAGTGCTGTAGGGAAGGTTGAGCGAATTGAAATAACCACCTTATTATGTAGCTCTCTAGCCCTGGTATAAAGTAAGAGCGTGGTGTTGTTGCAGGTAGCTTCCATAAGGTCTCTCCACTGTGAAGTAATGGTCTGTGTGTGAGGAATCCATTACTTTAGCCCTCAGACCCCGCTGTGATTTGACACTCCATTTCATTTCATTTCCTGGCCTCACTGCCAGTGCTTCAGATTCTCTCTTACTGTCAAAAGAAAATGTATTTCTCCTCTCAAACATTTTTTCGTCTGTTGAAATACAAGTACACCGTCTTCAAAATAGCAGTTGGGACAAGAGTACAATGTGGGCCTGTGTAAAATATTGCAGGTATCTTTTCCATTTGAGATTTTTTCCCTTTTTTAGATTATTTTTGTGGGCATTTTGCCTTTATTTGATAGGACAGTAGTAGTACTGGCATTATACCTCTGAGCTATTTTGGATTGTTATAGTGTTCAGGCTAAAATGAGATTAGATTAGAGTAGGTTAGGACAGGGCAGACTAGGCTGTAGATTATTATTGTTTATGACATCATCAGTGATGTCACAATTGCTCGAGTGTAGCGAAAAACCACGAAAAACCACAATTGCTCGAGTGACATCACTGATGATGTCACAATGCCTATGACATCATCAGTCATGTCATAAGATGGTTTTTGTCAATAATGATGTCACTGATGATATCACTGATGATGTCATAGACATTATGACATCATCAGTGGGACAAAAATTGAAACAAACGGTGTCCACTTGAAACAAACGGTGCCCATAATTCCTAGGCTTGGCTAATTCCAGCTAATTTATGACATTGCTTCCAGTTGAGTGACATCACATCCCGGACAAAAATGTAAACAGAGATTGCCCACATGCTCCCTTTTATATATAGATAGATTAGCTCATATTTATGGACAGGGCAGGTTCGCATTCGAACCCGGGCTCGGCCGCGCGAATAACTATATCCTTTGATATTGTCTCTCCTTGATTAGAATTCAACCAATCTCAAGAGTACAAGAATCCGTCCCCACAACTCACTGCAATCTAAGTAGCCATTTCAGTGCACTCTCAACCTATAACAATCAGTTCTAGTGTTCCTCTTGTCCTGCACTGATTGCCCAGAGACTACACATTAACTCTTTAGGCTTGAGGTTGTGGGTTCGATCCTCAGTCAGTTTTCAATGTCGACAGCCAGAGGAAAGAGTCATTTAAAGCCCTGAGGAAACCTCATTCAATGTGTCTGACTTGGTGGCACAGAGAGTAGGCTTGCTGCCCTGCAATATTGAGACCTCAGCCACTTTTGCAGTCGTGGGTTCGAGCCTCAGTCAGTTTTGAATGGTGACAGGCAGAGGGAAGAGACAAGAGCGCCCGGAGAAGAGCTGTGAGGGTAAAGGGCAGCTGGTGGTGTAGAGGAATAATACACACAGAGATACTGGGGCCAGAGGTTGTGGGTTCGATTCCCATTCCGCTGCCACTACCACACACACACAGACACCAGCTTTATGTTGATTGACAGCTGAAATGTAACATTTTAAAAACCAGACAGGTCAAACTTTTTGCAGCGGGATTTTGGCCGAACTCTCTTAGTCTCGCTCTCTCTCACTGTCTCTCTATGTCTCTCGATCACATGATAGTGAAGCTTCCTTCAGGTACAATCAGGACGGTCAGCTTGGGTGGTGGGGGGTGGTGGTTGCTTAAACCTGTGCTAAAACTCTGGTGCCACTCCACATTTACTCTTTAGGCTTTAGGGCAAGGTGTCACAATAGTCTACTGGAACATCCCCCCCCCCACACACACACACACACCAGCTTTATGAGCTGAAATGTAACATTTTAAAAACCAGACAGGTCAAACTTTTTGCAGCGGGATTTTGGCCGAACTCTCAGAGTCTCGCTCTCTCTCACTGTCTCTCTATGTCTCTCGATCACATGAAAGTGAGGCTTCCTTCAGGTACAATCAGGATGGTCCGCTTGGGTGGTGGTTGCTTAAACCTGTGCTAAAACTCTGGTGCCACTCCACATTTACTCTTTAGGCTTTAGGGCAAGGTGTCACAATAGTCTACTGGACCCCCCCCCCCCCCACACACACACCAGCTTTATGTTGATTGACAGCTGAAATGTAACATTTTAAAACCAGACAGGCCAAACTTTTTGCAGCGGGATTTTGGCCGAACTCTCTTAGTCTCGCTCTCTCTCACTGTCTCTCTATGTCTCTCGATCACATGAAAGTGAGGCTTCCTTCAGGTACAATCAGGACGGTCAGCATGGGTGGTGGTGGTGGTGGTGGTGGTTGCTTAAACCTGTGCTAAAACTCTGGTGCCACTCCACATTTACTCTTTAGGCTTTAGGGCAAGGTGTCACAATAGTCTACTGGAACCCCCCCCCCCCACACACACACACACACACCAGCTTTATGAGCTGAAATGTAACATTTTAAAAACCAGACAGGTCAAACTTTTTGCAGCGGGATTTTGGCCGAACTCTCAGAGTCTCGCTCTCTCTCACTGTCTCTCTATGTCTCTCGATCACATGAAAGTGAAGCTTCCTTCAGGTACAATCAGGACGGTCAGCTTGGGTGGTCGGGGTGGTGGTTGCTTAAACCTGTGCTAAAACTCTGGTGCCACTCCACATTTACTCTTTAGGCTTTAGGGCAAGGTGTCCCCCCCCACACACACCAGCATTATGTTGATTGACAGCTGAAATGTAACATTTTAAAAACCACAGGTCAAACCTTTTACAGCGGGATTTTGGCCAAACTCTCTTAGTCTCGCTCTCTCTCACTGTCTCTCTATGTCTCTCGATCACATGAAAGTGAGGCTTCCTTCAGGTACAATCAGGATGGTCCGCTTGGGTGGTGGTTGCTTAAACCTGTGCTAAAACTCTGGTGCCACTCCACATTTACTCTTTAGGCTTTAGGGCAAGGTGTCACAATAGTCTACTGGACCCCCCCCCCCACACACACACCAGCTTTATGTTGATTGACAGCTGAAATGTAACATTTTAAAACCAGACAGGCCAAACTTTTTGCAGCGGGATTTTGGCCGAACTCTCTTAGTCTCGCTCTCTCTCACTGTCTCTCTATGTCTCTCGATCACATGAAAGTGAGGCTTCCTTCAGGTACAATCAGGACGGTCAGCTTGGGTGGTGGTGGTGGTGGTGGTGGCTGCTTAAACCTGTGCTAAAACTCTGGTGCCACTCCACATTTACTCTTTAGGCTTTAGGGCAAGGTGTCACAATAGTTTACTGGAACCCCCCCCACACACACACACCAGCTTTATGAGCTGAAATGTAACATTTTAAAAACCAGACAGGTCAAACTTTTTGCAGCGGGATTTTGGCCGAACTCTCAGAGTCTCGCTCTCTCTCACTGTCTCTCTATGTCTCTCGATCACATGAAAGTGAAGCTTCCTTCAGGTACAATCAGGACGGTCAGCTTGGGTGGTCGGGGTGGTGGTTGCTTAAACCTGTGCTAAAACTCTGGTGCCACTCCACATTTACTCTTTAGGCTTTAGGGCAAGGTGTCACAATAGTCTACTGGAACCCCCCCCCCCCACACACACACACACACACACACACCAGCTTTATGAGCTGAAATGTAACATTTTGAAAAACCAGACAGGTCAAACTTTTTGCAGCAGGATTTTGGCCGAACTCTCTTAGTCTCGCTCTCTCTCATTGTCTTTCTATGTCTCTCGATCACATGAAAGTGAGGCTTCCTTCAAGTACAATCAGGACGTTCAGCTTGGGTGGTGGTTGCTTAAACCTGTGCTAAAACTCTGGTGCCACTCCACATTAACTCTTTAGGCTTTAAGGCAAGGTGTCACAATAGTCTACTGGAATTTTTTCTTGTCATTCCAAATTTAATCACAGCGTTGCTCTGATTAAGTAGAAGTACAGTTATTTGTGTAAAAAAAGACTGGTAAAGCAGAAGTACTGATTCAACTTAATTAGCCTACTCAAGTAAAAGGAAAAAAAGTACAGGCTCTGAAATGTACTCGAGTATAAAAGTAAAAGGTTTTCTGTGCAAGGCGAATAGAAACACACGTCATATTAATATAATTCAAATACTATTCAACTTAAGGTCCCTTCAAAACATATTTTAAGATGCATAAAGACTATACTTTAATCTTCTAGTTTTAATCACTATAACCCACTAGCTCAGAGAGTTGGGTTGCTGTCTAGCAGTTTGGCGCTTGTGCGTTTGAGGCTCAGTGACTTTTGAGGTTGTGGGTTCGATCCTCAGTCAGCTTTCAATGTCGACAGCCAGAGGAAAGAGTCATTTAAAGCCCTGAGAAAACCTCACTCAATCAGTCTGACTTGGTGGCACAGAGAGTAGGCTTGCTGCCCGGCAATATTGAGACCTCAGCCACTTTTGCAGTCGTGGGTTCGAGCCTCAGTCAGTTTTGAATGGTGACAGGCAGAGGGAAGAGACAAGAGCGCCCGGAGAAGAGCTGTGAGTGTGAAGGGCAGCTGGTGGTGTAGAGGAATAATACACCCACTGGGGCCAGAGGTTGTGGGTTTGATTCCTGCTCCGCTACCACAGACACCAGCTTTATGTTGATTGACAGCTGAAATGTAACATTTTAAAACCAGACAGGTCAAACTTTTTGCAGCGGGATTTTGGCCGAACTCTCTTAGTCTCGCTCTCTCTCACTGTCTCTCTATGTCTCTCGATCACATGAAAGTGAAGCTTCCTTCAGGTACAATCAGGACGGTCAGCTTGGGTGGTGGTTGCTTAAACCTGTGCTAAAACTCTGGTGCCACTCCACATTAACTCTTTAGGCTTTAGGGCAAGGTGTCACAATAGTCTACTGGAACTCCCCCCCCCCCCCCCCCCCCCCCCCCCGGCCCCCCTCACACACAGTCCTTATGCAGCAGGTGGTACCCTGGTCATCATGTATAGGAAGGGAATCTGCACACTCCTGCGTTGGAGCCCTGTGGCATTCCACAGTCTGTGTTTAGAGGGCTGTGGAGGAGCCATCATCAGCATTCAGCAGCACTGAGTGGACTCTGAGCCCCTGGCTGATTGTTAATCCCGGCTCTGCCTCCTGCCACATGCAGAGAATCCCCCGGCTCTGCCTCCTGCCACATGCAGAGAATCCCCAGCTCTGCCTCCTGCCACATGCAGAGAATCCCCAGGCGGGAGCCGCTCATTCATCCTTTATGAGCACAGGAGGAGACTCCTGGCGGCAGCGCATGTCACTCTGGCAACCCACTGATGATGGTTTGATGACGTCTCAACAGGATGCCTCCGAGGTTTGTGAAGTTAGCAGCCGAGCGGGAGGACACACAACTTTATGGGCTTCTTTTACAAAGTACAGGCCCAATTCAATATGTTTATACCGCTGGATCGATAACTGTTTATTTAAACCTATTAGCTTTAGCTGACAATACATAATGAATAAGCCCTAATGACTGCTAAGTAGGGGTGTCACAATATATCGTCCCACGAAATTTCGCGATAGTAAAACGTCACGATATGTATCGTTGAGATGAAATCTCATATCGCGAAAAAAAAAAAAAAAAAAACAACAACTAAGAAACGTCTTTGTTTGTTGAAGTTCAATGTGTGGAAAGTAGTTCAGTTGAACAAGTCTCTGAAGAGACACATGAGAAGTTATACAGGAGAGAAACCATTCAATTGAGTTTCTGGCAAAACTGTTTACTTGACAGGAAAAACTGAAGATGCATAAAAAATAGATTAAGAAAAGTCTTGTTGTTTGAGTTTGAAGAAAAACTGAAGATGCATAATGAGAATTTATACTGCTGAGAAACCTTTTAGTTCAAAGTAAATCTAAGTGACGGTGTAACTCATTCTATTTCAAGATAAGCCTTATCTCCAATCTCATGTTTTTTCTAGTTGTTATTGTAATAACAATTTCCCACAACAGCATGTTTTGTATTTGTGCATTTCAAATAAAATACTACTTTTCCAGTCATATATTGTCATTATTCAAGTTTAAAAAAATATTGTTAAAATCGTATCGTATCGTATCGTTATCGTGAACCCAGTATCGTGATACGTATCGTATCGTGAACTGAGTGTATCGTGACACCCCTACTGCTAAGGTTTTGAGCACAACTTTCCAATCTACAGAATGCGTGAATAATTAAACCCACATTGGTGACTTGTTGTGCAAAAATATGTTCATCCTGTGATGATGGATGGATTTTGATTCGTCAATAGAGATATTACTGTTGTCTTGGTGTGTGTGTTTGCAGCCCGGCTCCTCCTCCTCCTCCTCCTCCTCCTCCTCCTCCTCCTCCCTGCTGCTGCGGAGTGTGGATCTCTGCTCAAAGAGGAAAAGGTCATGTTGTTTCATTAGTGGATGGTGGATGAGATTCTCTGTGGTTGTTACCCAGGGGCACCGGGAAGCATACGGCCCTGCCAACCTCCTCCACTCTGCAGTGGCAGAAGAGAGCCGGCGTGCTGCTGCTGCTCTGTAGTCAGGTGGTGCAGCATTGTATTTCACATCGCACCTGGGACCAAATGTATATTTTAGGTGTAGATAAATCTATGTACGCTCCAAAAAGCTCCAAAATAAAATGTCACCAAAATTCACACTTACATGATCCTTTTTTACCACATCACACTAGTCTCAGACTGCGTACACTACAGTGTGCTTGGTGTGAGAAATCTGTAAGCACATTATCACGGCCTGTGGATTTCTATACATTGGGAAACCTGTGTGGAAAGTGGTGCATCCCACTTTTCGTGCGCACATAGTTTATGCATTTGGCCCCTATAGTCTTGATAGAGTCTGGGAACGCCCACAAAATATTAAACGGCTGGCGCGCGAGTGGGGTAAAACCGCCCATATATCTCATGGGCTGACTCACCAAAAGACGGTGCTGCGGCTCTAAACTACAGGTTTGGGGGTTCTAGAGCAGAACACAAGACGTCTGCGCAGATGTGCGTTTACTGCGGTGGTTAAATCCCCGATCGTGTCTGCCTGGGCTGGGCTATCAGCTAAATTCTAACTTTGCTGAATGGATAGAACGGGGTTTTTTACCCCACCCTGACCACGCCCCCAGCCAGGCTGAGCCAGCTAGACCAGCATCTATGACGAGACGTGGCCTCAACCTATACCAAGATGGAAGGACTCTGATGTGAGCATGACTTTCACATCAAACACACTTACCGTAGATGGTATCTGGTCATTTTCTGACTGAATTAGCCTGATTCTGTATGTGCCAATTCAATTGTCCTTCTGTAAACAATGTAACATTAGTAGCACTTTAATAAGGCAATATGACATTAATACAACTATGGAGGCCGATGCAATTTCATTTGACAGCTGTTCATTATTGCCCAGCATGCTATTATCCACCAAATATACATACAGTTGAAGGCGGAAGTTTACATACACTTAGGTTGAAGTCATTAAAAAGATTTTTTAACCACTCCACTCCTTCATGTTAAACCATAGTTTGGCAAGTCGGTTAGGACATCTACGTACTTCATGATGACACAAGTAGTTTTCCCAACAATTGTTTTTTTTACAGATTATTTCACTTATAATTCACTATATCACAATTCCAGTGGGTCAGAAGTTTACATACACAAAAGTCTAAACAGCTTGGAAAATTCCAGAAAAGGATGCCATGGCTTTAATTAGCTTCTGATAGGCTAACTGACATTTGAGTCAATAGACCCTTTTCACGGGGGCCATTTTGTGTCGAAAAGGCAGAATAAACACAGGTGCGAGCAAAACACTAATGAGGGTTTCCAAATTCCAATCGTGGAAGTTGGAAACCCTCATTAGTGTTTTGCTTGCACCTGTGTTGTTTACCCTGCCTTTTTGACACAAAATGGCCCCCATGAGAAGGGTCTATTGGAGGTGTATACCTGTGGGGGCTTCAGGGTTCAGGGTTCGCCTAGAGATGAACCAACTTTGCCATGAAAATGTGATGCTATCTATTTTGTGAAGTGCACCGGTCCCTCCTGCAGCAAAGCACTCCCACAACATGATGCTGGCATGCTGCCAACCCTGTATACTTCACGGTTGGGATGGTGTTCATCATCTCCAAACATAACAATAAGTTAAATGTTGTTTTATCAGACCAGAGGACATTTCTCCAAAAAGTGATATTGTCCCATGCATGTGCATTTCCAAACCATAGTCTTTATGGCGGTATCACTGAGTAACCTTTCAGGTTATGACTAGGTTAGGACTTGTTTTACTGTGGATATACTGCGTAGATACTTTAGTTGTACTTGTTCTCCCAGCATCTACACAAAATCCTTTGCTGTTCCTCATCTGCATTTTTCACACCAAAGGACGTCCATCTCTATGGTTACCTAACTCGAACCCTTCCACAGGTACACCTCCAATTGACTCAAATAACGTCACATAGCCTATCAGAAGCTTCTAAAGCCATGACCTAATTTTCAGGAACTTAATGTATGTGAACTTCTGACTAACCGGAATTGTGATATAGTGAATTATATGTGAAATCTATTGTTGGAAAGAATGGAATGTCATGCATAAAGTAGATGTCCTAACCGACTTACCAAACTATAGTTTAACATGAAATCTGTGGAGTTGTAAAAAAAATAAATGGTTTGAATAACTTCAACTGTATGTAAATAAGTTTTGTTTTGTCAGTGGTGCTGCAGATACCTAAAACTGATTAACTAAGAGAATGGATGGTAAAAAAATATCAGTTCATATTTTTAGCAAGCTACTGCCATCTTCAGGGAGAATTAGAACATTACAACAGGAAACTGCTGTACTGTCATTCTATTGCGAACAGATAAATGCTGAAGGAGTTTCTCTAGGTGCTGCTGTGAATTGCAGCTCTTTCTCAGGCATAATAAACGGATTTCAGCACACCGAATTGAGGGAAACATCCACCCAGGCCTTTATATTAATATACATTAGTCAAAAGTCACCTACTAAAAAGAGAAACATGTTAGTATAGTTTTCACTTCAATCAATAAATACACATTTCTTTATAATTTCCACATACCAAAAAAGACTATTATGTAACAATGGATCAAAATCAGCCCACTTATCCTTCCACCCGCGGTCCTTTGCCACACGCCATCCCCTCCCTCTCTCCCAGTGTACTAGCAGTAAACCACCGCCAGCCAGGCTAAAAACATACTGTCATGGTACTATCACAGGCACTTTGGATAGCAGTGTTGGCCAAATGGCTTAGTATGTTATCAAAGCTGGTAATGGAGAACAAATACACTTTTATTAAAACTAGGCATGTCGTGCGCTACGCGCGCTCGACTCCTAGGCTCGTCCGCTGCGCGGCCTCGCCCTGGCATACTTCAGGGATGCTGGATCACCTGTCCTGGAGCTGGCAACATACAGCTGTCCATGGCTGAAGATGGGGGGTCTGAAGCCAGACTCCCACTTCTTTCAGTGTCTCTTATGACATCACCGATGACATCATCAGTGGTCAAAAATGAAAACAGGTGTGAAGACTTCTGATTTTTATTCGTTCCTCAGTGGTGAACTACCCAAGAAAGAACACTGCCACCACCACCACTGCCCAATATCCATTTCAAACTTGATGTTTAAAAGATGATATTGACACACCACATAGTTGAAAAGTAAAGTTGAAGTGAAAAGGGCTGGATGGCTACTAATACCAAGCTGGATGGGCAGCAACTTTGTTTCAACCTCTTGGGCTAGAGCTGAACATATGGCACTACTGAGATAGAATGATTTACCTAAGTAGGCAATACTCTTAAGTAGTGGTTTGAAGCATGAGAAGTACATGACGCTCACAAAGCCCAGGCATAGAGTATGACGATATCAAAATGTGCCCATACTAAATTAAATACCGCACCATGATTACAAACACATTGTGGTGGCCTAGTTGGGCAACAATACTAACATGGAAGTCTGAACAGATGGCAACAAAGTGAGTTTGACTTTTTACAAACAGCTACTACTGTACATCAACTTCTATCAAAACGGTCACATTATCTGGAGAGCAGTTAGCTCCTCAAGTGCAGAGGACGTCGTCGTCATCCTCTTCATCCTCTTCATCATCTAAAGGACAGAGGGCGAGTCTCTGCACAAGGCTCGGCTCCAGGAGGCCACTACTCTGAAGGTCTTCCTCTGTGAACGGCAGCTCCAGCAGGAGACTCCTCTCCATCTCCTCTAGACACACATCTGTTCTTTCTGTCAAGCAGCCAGGTGAAATACACGTCTCATCACTGGAGCAACTCATCGCTGACGTCACACTGTCGCTCTGATCATGTCTAGTATGCTGACTCGTGTCCTTCTCATTGGACAATGTGTTGTTGTTTACTTTAGAAGCAGTTTCACAAGTCCCTCTCGTGGTCATCGTGGACAATGTGGTGTCGTTTACTTTGGAAGCAGTTTCACAAGTCCCTCTCATGGTCATGGTGGACAATGTGTTGTTGTTTACTTTAGAAGCAGTTTCACAAGTCCCTCTCGTGGTCCTGGTGGGCTTCAATGAGGACACGGTGTTTGTCAGGATCTCCACTGGGGCAAAGTTGCTCTGGCTCCAAAGTTGCGTCAATGGCACGGATTCTTCCATCACCATGTCTTCAGAGACTGTCTGGACTATGTTCAGCCTCGACAGGCTCCCGACCGCTTTCCTGCGTTTGGTAGGCGTGGAATACTTGCTCAGGTCTATGAGGATACACTCTGGGTCCTCTTCATTACCCTCGGTATCCATCTCCGTCTCAGTAGCGTCCTGCCCCACGGAGGCTGGCTTCCACGCATCTTCTTCTTCTGACCACATCCTGGAGTTCTTTAAGGGAGAGTCAAACACCACCCCCATGGGAGGAGCAGCAGCAGGTTGGATGCGGTTGCGGAGAGGGCTCGTGTGTCCGGAGAGGTGGTTCTTCTCAGGTTGCCTCACCATGTAGTTTTGGACTGACTCGGGCACCAGAATTGCATGACGCTTTTTGTTGGGCAGCAGGGTAGAGAAGGCCCCAGGTATGCATTTGCCGACAATGGGGACCAGAGAGGTGGGTTTGATCGCAGAGACAAAGTCCTCCAGCTCCCGGTAGGAGGAGTGGTCCGAGTACGGCACCACGTGGATGCCGGGGTGGAAGGTCACCATGGGTCGGCTAGTGGGCAAGATGGCCAGGGTGGGCCGCTCCTCGTTCCACTGCTGCATGGTGGCCGATCGGATCTCCCGCTGCTCCACGGCTCGGATCCAGCCGGCTCCCCGGTCGGTGGTGAAGACGTCGGGCAGCTCCAGCGCTCTGAGGGTCTCCATCCTCTCAAAGCTCACCTCGATCCAGGTTTTAAACTCCATGGCTAGCTCCAACAGCAGGGACTCCTTCCCAAGCGCATACAGACCTGCAGAACACCGTTCATTGAGAAATATGTAATAGATTTTCTTTACTAAATCAAAACAAATAGCATTATGTTATCACTGGGATTTAGGAAACATGCTAATACTGGCTTCTCTGACAATGCTATACTCGGACCACTCAGTATTTTCTCCTTTGAAATGTCCATTCCATTCCAGTGCGGAAGGTCTGTTTTTGTTTTGTTTCCGGGTTGCCAGATATGAACGCAAACACAGCAAGCAAGCAAGCAAACTAGCAGCAAACAAACTGGACTAAACACAAATCAAGTAACGTAATCAGAGTATGGAGTTGTATTAAATGTGGCGATTACGGCCGATCAAGCTGGCAGAAGGGAGGACACATGAAACAGACACAAGACATCGGAACAAGATGCCGAATGCAGACTAAACGACGCAATTACAACTCATGGTCTGCTGACAAATGTAAGTCACTATAGTTTAAATTCCCATTGCTGAAAAAAGTGAAGTTAATTTGCTAAGCTAGGTTGACCGAAACTAACCTATGCCATTACACATAACCGCAGATATAAAACCCCTGGTCCTGAAACAAAAGTTAAAGCTTCGGTAACACAATTTGAGACCCTTATTGGTTATTTCACTTACATGTGCAGGAGAAAGCAAGCAGCTCTGTGTTGGGTCTTAAACCAGCTCTCGTCTAGCACTCTGATGAGTGAAGGCTCCAGTCCCTTATACTCTGCTCGGTCTGACGCCGCTATGTCACGCTCCTTAGAGTTAGTGCTGCGCACCGATGGGTCCATCAGGTGGCCGGGGGTTTAGTGACCGGAGTCTCTGGCTCTCCCGTGTTGCAGGCGGCCAGATAACGAGGGAACTTCGAGCCAAACAATCTGCGGGGCTCCTGAGAGCTCCGGCCAGGTGTCGTGCTCACCTCCCTCTCCCTCTTAAGCTATTTCATGCTGCTTAGGCTTCTTGATTTGTTTTGCTGCAGAAGGTCCAACAGTCAGATTCCTCTCTTCCATGTTTCCACTATTTACCATACTACCGATCAGCATCACGCTTTTCAATCTATGAAAATGGAAACTGCGTCTGTTTTGTTTCCGTTTTCAACCTGGCAACCCGCGTGAGCTTCAAGTCTGGGCAGGAGGGGGCAGGTGCTGCGGGTCAATGTTACATATTGGTCTTTTAAGTCTACTAAATCGGAGGTTCTCAAATGTTTTTCAGCCAAGGACCCCTTACAAGATAGAAAATATACCGGGGATGCCGTCATTCTGATTTGTGATTTTGGGCTAAGCTTAATTGTTTCCATGGTAACGTGGTTGACTTTTAAATTGATAGGTTTGTTAGATTAGAATGTATGCCATGAACCATTTTAGATTTAAAGCATGAAACATTTTCATTGAACTATGAAGCTTTTGCACACACACAAAAAAGGTTTTTATTTTTATTTTCCTGAAAACTTTTCGCGGACCCCCTGGCAAAGTGCCACGGACCGCTGGGTGGTCCCCGGACCCCCATTTGAGAACCACTGTACTAAATGATGTACCTAACCACACAGCATTCACTCTGTAGAACATGAGGGTATATTTGGCCAATAAGCACTCACTCACCGATGACAACGTTGTGGTCGGGGTGGCTGCGGATGATCTCCTTGATTTGCTGAGTGGCTCTCTGCCTGGAGGGCAGGGTGCGGGTGGGGTCACAGTTGGTGTTGTCCAGATACAGGACATCTATGGTGGTGTTGGTCCTCAGGCAAGGCTCACGCAGCATGGAAGGAGTGTATCTGAAGTCACCTGAAATAGAATTTGTGTCAGTATGAAATCATACCCCGCTTAATACTGTAATGAAACGATACCTGTGCCCCAGCCTAGATAGTTAACATCAAATGATAGTAATGATGTACAGTAGCAAAAAAAAAAGAAGCTTAAAAGCATTTGAATTAGATCTAGTAGTTGATTCATGTCTTCTACAAAACTTTTTTTTATGCCATTAAAATATATAATTTCAACTCAACTATACTTAAATGAAAGAAAGGGGAACTAAGGCAGAATATCCCAATTAATAAAACTCAAGCTTTCAAAATAACCCCTAAAACCTAAAAGCAAACAAATCAACATCCCACTGTAGCATTTATCTCAAGGAGTACATATGCTTCTGAACAGGAAATATTTAGACAGAACAAAAATTAAACGTAAAAGCTGAATCTGGGAGAATGAACATTTCTCACCTCTACATTGAATGAAAAAAACTTGCAAGTGCACCTTTTAGAATTTCCTAGGTAGCACTATAGCAGTTTATCTGGGGGAGCAAATGCAACTAAAACTGATGCACTCTAACCCTGCAAATCTTGGTATTGCCTGTAGCATTCAGATACTGAGCTGTGTACATTACAGACACTGAGCGATGTACAGTACAGACACTGAGCAGTGTACAGACAGTACAGACACTGAGCAGTGTACAGACAGTACAGACACTGAGCAGTGTACAGACAGTACAGACACTGAGCAGTGTACAGTACAGACACTGACCGGTGTACAGTATAGAGCCGAAGTATCCTTGGAAGAGAAACATGACAGCCCCTGGGCAGTGGTTGGCATCCATCAGTGTGACGGTCATCCTCTCCTTGCCGATGTCGTCCAGTGGGAGCATGTAGGCCTCGTCCAACTCCAGTGGATGGATCCATTGTTCTTTGACCTGAGCAAAAACAGAAATAATCTGAAATATAATCATTGGGACCCCCACACCAATGCGCTAATTCATTTCATTAATTTACGCTATGTTCACATCGCAAACCTAGGCACTCAATTCTGATTTATTGCTCAAATCTGAATTTTTTGTTTGGATGTTCACACTATTTTTAAAATGTGGCCAATATCATATTCCACTGAACAATAACAAAGACGTCAGAGTGGGTTTATCACCCTAAACACGGTCAAGCTCACTGTGAAACGGGTAGGAGAGCCATCCGACCACATCATTGGTTTGTGTGAGTCTAGTTTCTTTAAACCTTCCTCTGACACTGCAGCCACGTTCTTCTGTGGCCTCTTTCGGGCCATTTCTTTTGATTATGTTTAGTTTATTTGTTTTGACAATTCAATTAAAAAAGACAATTCCATGGTTGCAAGTGTAACACCAAAGTACATGCACAATTAAAAGAACATCAAGGATAGCACAAAAAAGTCACATGACTTATTTCCATTGTGGTCCTTGTTGTAGTGAGATGCTATCAAAGTTTTTATTGTACAGTATGCAATGATTGAATGTTCTATTGAAAAATAATAACGTTCTACTGTACATGTTTACATTACATTCGTGCATGGATCTCCAG
Source organism: Poromitra crassiceps (assembly GCF_964638095.1). Taxonomy (NCBI): domain Eukaryota; kingdom Metazoa; phylum Chordata; class Actinopteri; order Beryciformes; family Melamphaidae; genus Poromitra; species Poromitra crassiceps. The sequence goes on along the minus strand of NC_139627.1, from coordinate 4,483,473 downwards.
GATCTCCCTGTCAGCGCCTCACCTGCAGCTTGAGTCTGAGCAGCGTGGCAGTGACCGGTGAGCAGTAGATGGGCCGGTTGCTCCAGGTGGAGGTCAGACCCACCGTGTGGTCACTGTGCATGTGGGACAGGAAGAACAGCCGGCTGCCTGGACACTTCCGCACCTGCCAGAAGTCCACGGCCAGCGGGGTGTGCGGGATGACTTTCCCATTTACCGACATTTTCTATTGGAAGCCAGGACGTCGTCGGACACACAGCGGCATGACAGGTGAGCTGGGACAAGTCTCTAAACCAGTGGAAAAACAGGTATGACTAACAGTTATAATTAGACTGCTGAACTGATATTTGGACTGTCACTTAGCTATTACAGCCCTCAGTTGGCACTTGGCTAGCTCCGTTGAAACTCTGTCTTTCGGCTAGCTATGCTGAAAGACAGAGTTCCAACGGAGCTATAGCACTTAGCATGCATGTGAAATAATTTTCTCCTGATGATATTACGCGTCATTGGCGAAAACAAATAACAGTGTCACTACGGCGCGTCGCTAGGACCTTACGTTAATAACATGCTATTGTTAGCAATGGTTAGCTTTATCATGCTAAATAGTTGCTTGTTAGCAGTTGAGTTTCACTTACTTTGCACGATACGTTGTGTGCAACGTCTCCTCTCATCTAGTCTGCTTAATTTAGTGTCATAACATGCAGCTGTTCAGAGGAATCAGGGCTGTAGGCTGTAACCGAAATGGGCAGGTACTACTATGGGCCGCGCCATCTCTGTTTTCAATTTCTTCTTCGGATGTACAGTATCGGTGGTGAACACAACTTACACGCGCATTACCGCCACCCACTGTTCTGGAGGGGGAACTCAAAAGGAAATTGAATGTATGCCCAGGCTAAAACAAACATTGAACATTTACATTATAACTACTAATAATAAGTGTGTATTTTGAATATATGGATATGAAAGGAATATGCGTACAGTGTATGTAAGCCACATACATGCATAAACTCATACAGATTATTATCAGATAGTACACAGTTATTTACCGTTCAATGCAAATGAGGCTTTGAGTCAGATATCGCACAGATATTTCACAAAGACGTATTTCTTTCAAGTTGTGTATGGGTGTGTGTGTGTGTGTGTGTGTGTGTGTGTGTGGTGGTGTGGTGTGGTGTGGTGTGGTGTGCACAGTTATTTCACACAGTAAACATATTCCACATATCTTTTGTGTGGTGTGTGTACAGGGGGGGGGGGGTGGTATATACACGGGGGTAGGTTACTGCACATTGAGTGTTCAAGCTGGCAAAGTGTTCAAAGCATTGTTCAAACAAAGTGATCAAAGTTAGCTTCCAGTGTTCACAGAAGGGTTCAAAAGTGTTAATCAGAGTGATGGCCTGTGTGGGTAGAAACGGTTATGTCTGGTGGTTTTGGCGTACAGTGCTCTGTAGTGCCTGCCAGAGGGGAGGAGCTGGAATAGATCATGTCCAGGTTCAGGGTGAGATGGGCCTATGATGATCTTTACTGCCTTTTTTTTTAGTACAGGTCCTGGAGGGAGGGCGGTTTGGCACCGATGATTTTCTCTGCAGTCCTGACTGTCCGTTGTAGTCTGTGTGCCAGTCGTGTTTGGTGGCAGACCCAAACCAGACTGTGGTTGAGTTGCAGAGGACAGACTGATGGCAGTGTAGAACTGGATCAGCAGCTCCTGAAGCACTTTGTATTTCTTGAGCTGGCGTAGGAAGTAGAACCTCTGCTGTGCCTTCTTGGTGATGGTGCCTACGTTGGCCTCCCACAGTGAGGTCCTGGGAGATTATAGATCAGAGGAACTTGTAGGATTCCACCACACAGTGCTGTAAGATATGGTGATGGGAGGCAGTGCTGGGGGGGGGGGGCTCCTGAAGTCCTCTATCTATCTATCTATCTATCTATCTATCTATCTATCCATCTATCCATCTATCCATCTATCTATCTATCTATCTATCTATCTATCTATCTATCTATCTATCTATCTATCTATCTATCTATCCTTCTCTCTCTCTCTCTCTCTCTCTCTCTCTCTCTCTCTCTCTCTCTTTCTATATATATATATATATATATATATATATATATATATATATATATCCAATCGACTTCAAACTTCAAACTCGCTGCCGGGGACCCAAGAAATTGGTGTGTTGAATGCTGTAATGTGTATAGTAATTTGACCAATCACAACACGGCTTTCACGTATCTGGAGAAGCGTTCGTCCAATCGACTTGAAAGTTTGGCCGTGTGCACTCATGGGGACCCGAGAAAGTGCAGTGTCCAATTTCTGTGAGAGTATGATGTGTGAATGGGGGAAAGGGGAGGCATGGGGATGTTATGCGAACTCACCAGTTCCATTTGAAGGCAGCATAACACATTGGAGACGGCTAATGGTAGTGAAATGAACATTCAACGCACGGGAAACAGCTCTGGTGGACATCCCTGCATGCATGCTCCCTCAAAACTTGTGACATCTGGGGCATGGCATTATGTTGTGTGATAAAGCGGCACATTTTGGCCTTTTATTGTGAGCAGCCTAAGGCACATCTGTGCAATAATCATGCTGTTTAATCAGCTTGTTGATATGACACATCTGTCAGGTGGATGGATTATGTTGGCAAAGGAGAATTTCTCACTAACACACTGTTGAACACACTCTCGTAACGGGACAAGCCCCGTCTTTTATTGTCACACGAACACCACAATACATGCATGCGGCCACAACACACTCATGCTGACGGTGGCCGGTGAAAAGTGTCCTCTGCATTTAACCCATCCTGGCTTTGTCCTTTCCTCCGGGGGGCAGGCCAGGAGCAGTGGTCGCTTTCTCGTACAGCGCCCGGGGACCGACTTCGGATGTTGTCGTCACTGGTCGGATGACGATGACGATCTGATCTTCTGCATGTTTTTAGTGGGGGGGTTATATACGGAGGAACCCCCCTGGGGGAGCACGGGGAGAACATGCAAACTCCACACAGACAGAAAGGCCCTTACGACGAGATACCCCACCTGGGCAGTAGGCACTGAAGATATGGGGGGGAACACAACCACAGCGCCCACAGTGTCCCAGGCGAGAATCGAACTCAGGACCTTCTGACTGTGAGGCGACAGCTCTACCACTGAGCCACCGTGCCCCAACACTGCCACAGTATTGTATGGGCCAGAATTTATGTTTTTGAGGGGAAACTTTTCTAGGATGAAAAAACGTTTTTTTAATTAAATAGTTGCATAGTATACCTTTTAACTATTTAATTATTTATATCAACATGTATACAGTCTATGGTTAGTTTCCAGTACTTCTTGAACTGTGCTCAGCTGTCCACCAGATGGAGACAAGAGAGAGGAAACGGTTGTGTGATACAACTAAAATGGGGCCATAGCGGTTCCCATGGCAATGGTGCTGCTACAGCAGTCCCCGCCCCCTCCCCACACACACACTTTTGCACACTGCTCACTCCTCAGGCACACCGCTCACTGCTCAGGATTATACCTGGGATGTCTTCTTAGCCTATACCCTCTTATCACACAGCAGGTCTCCTCCCCTCTGCACCAAGACCACATTAATCAAACTCGGCTTCACAGGGAATTATCCATCTCTTCTGCTCTGTGGAGCCCGGAAACTGGGCTGCCGATGAGCTGAGCGGCACCAGGCTGAGCTCGCCTCACACTGGGGAACCAATGTGACAGACAGGACCCCCCTGCTGCTACTCACTCACACCTTATACGGTACAATATGCTCCACAGACTAGAGCAATTTCACAGTCAGAAAACAAGAGACTAAAGTAACTAATTACAATTACTTTGGATGTACTTGAGTAGATCAAAAAAATAAAATAAACCCATTATTAGTTTTATTTGATCCTAATTTAGCCTCTTTAAAAATAACTTTTTGACATAAAAATAGTGACTATACTGAAATCTTATAGTTAGTCAAAACAGACATTTTCTTCCATAACTGATACTAGAACTTTGTTAATTGTATGTATGTATACGCACATCTATCTATATCTATCTATGGAGTTGCCGAGGACAGACTGATGGCAGTGTAGAAGTGGATCAGCAGCTCCTGAGGCACTTTGTATTTCTTGGCGTAGGAAGCAGAACCTCTGCTGAGCCTTCTTGGTGGCGGTGCCTATGTTGGCCTCCCACAGTGAGGTCCTGGGAGATTATAGATCAGAGGAACTTGTAGGATTCCACCACACAGTGCTGTAAGATATGGTGATGGGAGGCAGTGCTGGGGGGGGGGGGGGTGGGGGGGGCTCCTGAAGTCCTCTATCTATCTATCCATCTATCCATCTATCCATCTATCCATCTATCCATCTATCTATCTATCTATCTATCTATCTATCTATCTATCTATCTATCTATCTATCTATCCTTCTCTCTCTCTCTCTCTCTCTCTCTCTCTCTCTCTCTCTCTCTTTCTATATATATATATCTATATATATATATATATATATATATATATCCAATCGACTTCAAACTTCAAACTCGCTGCCGGGGACCCAAGAAATTGGTGTGTTGAATGCTGTAATGTGTATAGTAATTTGACCAATCACAACACGGCTTTCACGTATCTGGAGAAGCGTTCGTCCAATCGACTTGAAAGTTTGGCCGTGTGCACTCATGGGGACCCGAGAAAGTGCAGTGTCCAATTTCTGTGAGAGTATGATGTGTGAATGGGGGAAAGGGGAGGCATGGGGATGTTATGCGAACTCACCAGTTCCATTTGAAGGCAGCATAACACATTGGAGACGGCTAATGGTAGTGAAATGAACATTCAACGCACGGGAAACAGCTCTGGTGGACATCCCTGCATGCATGCTCCCTCAAAACTTGTGACATCTGGGGCATGGCATTATGTTGTGTGATAAAGCGGCACATTTTGGCCTTTTATTGTGAGCAGCCTAAGGCACATCTGTGCAATAATCATGCTGTTTAATCAGCTTGTTGATATGACACATCTGTCAGGTGGATGGATTATGTTGGCAAAGGAGAATTTCTCACTAACACACTGTTGAACACACTCTCGTAACGGGACAAGCCCCGTCTTTTATTGTCACACGAACACCACAATACATGCATGCGGCCACAACACACTCATGCTGACGGTGGCCGGTGAAAAGTGTCCTCTGCATTTAACCCATCCTGGCTTTGTCCTTTCCTCCGGGGGGCAGGCCAGGAGCAGTGGTCGCTTTCTCGTACAGCGCCCGGGGACCGACTTCGGATGTTGTCGTCACTGGTCGGATGACGATGACGATCTGATCTTCTGCATGTTTTTAGTGGGGGGGTTATATACGGAGGAACCCCCCTGGGGGAGCACGGGGAGAACATGCAAACTCCACACAGACAGAAAGGCCCTTACGACGAGATACCCCACCTGGGCAGTAGGCACTGAAGATATGGGGGGGAACACAACCACAGCGCCCACAGTGTCCCAGGCGAGAATCGAACTCAGGACCTTCTGACTGTGAGGCGACAGCTCTACCACTGAGCCACCGTGCCCCAACACTGCCACAGTATTGTATGGGCCAGAATTTATGTTTTTGAGGGGAAACTTTTCTAGGATGAAAAAACGTTTTTTTAATTAAATAGTTGCATAGTATACCTTTTAACTATTTAATTATTTATATCAACATGTATACAGTCTATGGTTAGTTTCCAGTACTTCTTGAACTGTGCTCAGCTGTCCACCAGATGGAGACAAGAGAGAGGAAACGGTTGTGTGATACAACTAAAATGGGGCCATAGCGGTTCCCATGGCAATGGTGCTGCTACAGCAGTCCCCGCCCCCTCCCCACACACACACTTTTGCACACTGCTCACTCCTCAGGCACACCGCTCACTGCTCAGGATTATACCTGGGATGTCTTCTTAGCCTATACCCTCTTATCACACAGCAGGTCTCCTCCCCTCTGCACCAAGACCACATTAATCAAACTCGGCTTCACAGGGAATTATCCATCTCTTCTGCTCTGTGGAGCCCGGAAACTGGGCTGCCGATGAGCTGAGCGGCACCAGGCTGAGCTCGCCTCACACTGGGGAACCAATGTGACAGACAGGACCCCCCTGCTGCTACTCACTCACACCTTATACGGTACAATATGCTCCACAGACTAGAGCAATTTCACAGTCAGAAAACAAGAGACTAAAGTAACTAATTACAATTACTTTGGATGTACTTGAGTAGATCAAAAAAATAAAATAAACCCATTATTAGTTTTATTTGATCCTAATTTAGCCTCTTTAAAAATAACTTTTTGACATAAAAATAGTGACTATACTGAAATCTTATAGTTAGTCAAAACAGACATTTTCTTCCATAACTGATACTAGAACTTTGTTAATTGTATGTATGTATACGCACATCTATCTATATCTATCTATGGAGTTGCCGAGGACAGACTGATGGCAGTGTAGAAGTGGATCAGCAGCTCCTGAGGCACTTTGTATTTCTTGGCGTAGGAAGCAGAACCTCTGCTGAGCCTTCTTGGTGGCGGTGCCTATGTTGGCCTCCCACTTGAGGTCCTGGGAGGTTATGGATCCTAGGAGGAACTTGTAGGATTATCTATCTATCTATCTATCTATCTATCTATCTATCTATCTATCTATCTATCTATCTCTATCTATCTATATATCTGTCTATCTAT
>NC_139627.1:4436805-4471805 GCF_964638095.1 Poromitra crassiceps | reverse complement strand
TTACCTCTAACTCCTGTATGTGTAGAGGTGGCGGTGGGGGGGAGGGGGCTGCAGGCAGGCTAGGTCCAGAGGCTCCTGCTCTGTAGTTGGAGGGGGGGGGGGGGGGGGGGAGGTGGGAGTTGGGAGTTGGGAGGGGACTTGGTAGAATATATACACAAATACAATTTAAGAAGACCCTCATCAATAGGGTGTCCTGGAAACCACCGTCAGGCTAAAAAGGCCGTCATCACAGGCGAGACTATCCTACGGCGCCTCTAAACGTCTAATAGGGGCATCAAAATACCACCTTGTGTCAGAATAGAGATGAGCTGTCGAACCGTACAGTACTGGGTCTCCATCAAAATAACAGCTTGTGTCAGAATAGAGATGAGCTGCTATGTCTCGTCCCGCTTCAAGGCATGACGTGCGATACAGGTTATAGAGATTCCATTTTATCCCCCCCCCCTCCCTCGTCTGATTGGATCAGCTCAGTTCATTAGACTTTGGAGAAGTGGTGGGGCCCAAGTCGGTGTGGCACGCAGGCAGCCTGCTGCTGGAGATCCCCCCACGGACCCACGGCGGAGGGAGGGTACATAATGTATAGCAAGGGTGCAGTTTTAAGGGCTGCATAATGCAGAGCAACGTGTTCGTAGCTGTGCTGTCACGGCACCGCTGCACACGGAGAGGAAGGAGGAGGACGACTCTAATTGTCCCTCTGCAGCGCTCCTCCAGAGTCTTTGTGATAAAGTCTCTCGGCGAGGCACGGGGGGCACGGAGCGGATCATAGCTGACGAGCACCGAGACAGAGCGCCGCTGCTTCTGCTTCTTAACAAGCTTCAACAAGGGTTTGAATAGGCCTGGAGGAGGACGGAGATGGTAATTAATTCTCCTCCCTCCATAGGTATGGGGAGGATGGCCGACTCTGGTCAATTTATCAACATCAGCCCCTGCATCCCAACAGATATATGTCACCTGTGCTGCTCCTGTGTGGAAGCCAAAGACAGTGGCAATGATATTCCACAACACAGCCTTGACCTTAAGTTAAATGAACGAGCTGCAGGTAGGTCATTCATTTCAGCGAAGGCCAAGGCTGTGTGCATACTGCATATATCATTATGTAAGCGCGGGGACATATAGCATGCTATAGTGTCACTGTCACGGCTTAGCATGCTGTAGTGGTGTCACTGCTGGCTGTGAAGCATAACGGTGCTGTGCATGAAAAATAGTCTATAAGGGTCGTGTTCTTTATTGATGGATAATATATGGTGTGTCCTTCAATGCTAGAATCTGTGTAAAATATAATAATAAAAAAATAGACAGACAAATAAACAAAGTAATACATAAATACATAAATTAATTAATTAATTAATTAATTAATTAATTAATTAATAAAATTGTTGAGGTGCCACTGCTCCAACATGGCCTTAAATGCTTAGACAAGTGGAAGGCTATAGGTGTATCAAGGGGATTCAGGGAACGTTTACCACACCGACACTATAAATCATTTTCATATACTATTGGATTGGTGTAATGTTGTGTGTTCGCCCCCTTGTTTTTCAGGCGCTTTTACAGAGATATCTTCTTAATCTTATCCTCCGACACATGACAACATGACACATGACAACATGACACATGACAACATGACACATGACACATGACACATGACAAGTCCTGACGACGTTGGACTGACGCTTCCTCAGAAGTCTGCCGTCAATGACGAGAAGAACCGTGAGCTGCACATACAGTACGGGGTGAGGTGCCTTTCTTTCTTCACATGAGCGCATGAGGCGCCATGTGATTACATTACAGTAGGTGTTTATCTGACTTATATAACACGTTTCTCTACAGTGCACAAGTCATGTTTTTTCTTCTTCTTATCTTTCCACGCCTGGGTTGGTTGGTTGTTTGGCTCCATCTAGTGTTTCCTCCTATCATGACACATTTTTAGTCGGTGTCCCTTCAGTCCCCTCGGGGTCATCCCTAGGGATGCAGCGGTATACCGTTTGAAGGTATACCGCGGTTTGAAAACGTCACGGTATCAAAACCACTAAAATTTGCCGTCATACCTTCCCCACAGTATCAGCTGTTTCCCCAAAACAAAGTGCCCAGGTCGCTTGCAGAGTGCAGCTTACGTGGCCCCTCCCCCTGACTGCATGCCTACCTAGACTAGAGCACAATAGAGAGGAGCCGCAAGGACCCCCCTGAACTTTCCCCCATCTAAAAAGACGACGTCGGCTATATGGGAATATTTCGGCTATTGTAAAAACACAAATGGTCTGCAATACCGCGATACCGTGGTATTTTTGTCCAAGGTTATCATACCGTCAAAAACTCATACCGTTGCATCCCTAGTCATCCCTATGTTCCCCGGGTCCTATGTTCCCCGGGTCCTATGTTCCCCGTTTTTCCCAAATGGTGTCCACCCGCTATGCCGACCACCCGCAATGCCGACCTTAGGTTTAGGCGTGGGGGTGGGAGAGGTTAGGTTTTGGGTTAGGGTCTGGGGGAGGTTAGGTTTAGGCATGGGGGGAGGTTAGGTTTGGCGTGGGGGCTGGGAGAGGTTAGTGAAAAACGGGGAATATAGAACCCGGGGAACATAGACATGATCCCGTCCCCTCGACTCTCACTCATCATTCATCTGATGCAAATCAGCACCAGCAGCAGCGTCTTGGCATTTCCTGTAGATGAAACCGTGCCTTATTGGGTGTGTAGGGGGGGAAAGATGGATTTATAGCACCCAGAAGCTTTTTAGAAACGCGTCGATTCTTCTTCCACAACAGATGGTTAATATCGTAGGTGGATTCCTGAAATAGCCCATTCAGAGCGAACGCAGTGAAAATGATCATCTGAGCACCACCGTTCACTGAGAGGAGAGGCACTCGTTCAGTCACACAAAGTGGCTTTTCAAGTGGAGCGTCGCAACGCTGACACGGCGAAGTTTTACCGGCTCCATTAGCATAGGAAGTGACAGTAGTACCCTTGTGAATAACATTGACGGGAAAATGCTCGTTGAGGAAAAAGGTTAAAAAATAAAGCATAAATCAACCGCGCCCATACGGGGAGTCTGTTACGTTCCCGAAAATCAATGTCAAAGGAGAAGAAGAGGGCGAACAAAGTTGATACTGTGCCAATTTAGCCGACGCAACCTTTTCAACGTGACACAAACTCGTTACACGTCACACAAGACGTGTCACACATGTCTTTGTGTCAAAGGTTCACTGCATGCTAAACCATGATAAAAGTCACCATAATGAATAATTGATAAAGTAGGCCCCCAGAAGAAACCCTACGCAGAGGGATGCAGACTGCGTTAGTGTATTAACGTGCACTGCAAATGATGCTTTAGCTTATGATTTTGCAAAGTGCTCGCCCATGTGCATTATGTATATATGCATGAAGCAGGAGAGCGAAGAGTCGCATTGACCACACAACTGTTTAATCCCGTCCCAACATTAATATAAGCCCTTGTTCACACAGGACGTCGAACGTAAGTAGAAGTGAAGCTTGAAGCAGGCACGAGCCGAACTGACGCCTAACCGTTGACACAAGAAGCCTTCTCTTTTCCTCTCGGTGCCTCCTCCTCGGCGTGCCTTGAACCCGCCCACAACTCCCTCATGCCTGGCTTGACAGATCAATGCTCGGCTTTAGCACGCGTCACGCTTGGAATAGGCGTGAATCCTGAACGATCGCGTGAGCAAGGCGTGAGCGTGGCTTCGGCGTGGCACGCGCGCGGGTGGTGTGAACGCCCTCGCCTGTTAACAAGGACGCCTAAATGAAACTTGTGGGTTCAGCGTAGGTTTTGCTTAGGTTGCGCGTTGCTTCGGCATATGGTGTGAACGGGGGCTAACACAGGACTCCTGTAGAAACCTTTCCCTTGTCATTTCAGTGTCTTTGATTACTTAGAAACGCACTATATATTATTATCATTATCATTATCATTATCATTATCATTATTATTATTATATGTAGGAGTAAATGTACTGTTGTTGTAGGTGACTGTGGAGGTGTTCATGGCTGGACCCCAAACAGCCTATTATGTGTGTGATGTCTGTGTGTGAGAGGGCGAGCGAGCGAGCGAGAGAGTGAGAGAGAGATGGGGGGAGGCAACCTTGCTGGTAAAGCTGGCAAACGTTAGAACAACATAGCAGCACCCCGCTGCTAATGAGGAACGCAGGGCTGCAGCAACGCACGCACGCACACGCACACGTACACACACACACACACACACACACACACACACGCACACACACACTCTGCAGGCTCCGAGCCTGATCTAAGTAAACTAGGTTGATGTGAGTCATGTCATACGCTTTATTAATAGGACAAAACAACAGATTGAGGAACATCCAGGCGTCAGGGTGCCAGGCTGTACAAGGCTTTGGGGGGAAGCACTTCTCATTAGCTGGATCACTATATATACATATACCGGTAACCACATCCCCATTCTGTTCAACTGCATACATGCACATTCATTTGCAATAAATTAAAAGGTAGCACTGCCACAGCTGTATTCTCGCGGGACTGCAACGCAATCAATACTCTCTCAGCAATATTAATATGTTAAAGCACACCTCTGCAGGCAGGAGATCAGCTTAACTTCATGCATTGATATTAAAGGACGGCTTTCCCGTGGGGAATATGAATATATATTAAATCTCACGCCCCTAAGGTTTTCGAATCCGTTGAAATTTTTGAAATTGGTTCTTCACAGCCAAAGCTATCAACCATCTCTCACATATTCTTTGGCCCAGCCGACGCGTTTTACGTCAGTTGGGCCAAGTCCGCCTTGCGGAAGTCGAGCACCTATGAACTACAATTGTTGTGGGCCATGGTCCCGCCTCTAGAGGTCCTCCACGCCCCTTCAGAGGTCTTGAAGAAAAACAAAAGGCAGCCATCTTTTTCCACCGCCTAGCCTACGGTAGCTAATGTTAGCTTTCCATAGCTCCTTGCAAAGAGACCATATCTCGGGAACGGAAGCACGTACAGACACGATTTTACATCTAGTAGAAGGTGCGTTGAAGTAACTAAATCAACGCTGAGCAATGTACCCGTTTTTACACATTTTTACATGAAATAGTTACATCAGATTCGCGTAACTCCTAGGAAAATGCCTTAAAATGCATGATTTTTTTTTTATGAAGACATCTCCCGACATACTACCGTTTAAATTTGGTGCAATTTGAGGCTTTTTTTATTTTTTATTTTTTCCTTCTACTAAATGTTTTTATGTCGAAGCCTTCTTCTTCTTCTTCTTCTTTGACTTTTATGGCGGTTGGCAAGCATATATGTGCATTACCGCCACCTACTGGAGTTTGATATCAGCCAAATGCCTGAGGGGTGGGCGTGGACTCGAAGGCCACGCGAGCCCAGTGCATTGTGGGAAGTGTAGGATTTCGGGTCCCCACACCCGCCCCTCCCCTCCACCACCCCCCCCCCCCCCCCCACACACACACACACACAGAGTGGATTTTAGTTGATAGCTATGGCTGTGAACAACCAATTTCAAAAATTTCAAGGGATTCGAAAACCTTAGGGGCGTGAGATTTTATATATATTCATATTCCCCACGGGAAAGCCGTCCTTTAATATGTTAAAGCACACCTCTGCAGGCACCATATCAGTTTTACTTCATTCATGTTAGCAATATGTTAAAGCACACCTCTGCAGGCACCAGATCAGTTTTACTTCATGCATGTTATTAATATGTTAAAGCACACCTCTGCAGGCACCAGATCAGTTTTACTTCATTCATGTTATTAATATGTTAGAGCACACCTCTGCAGGCACCAGATCAGTTTTACTTCATGCATGTTAGTAATATGTTAAAGCACACCTCTGCAGGCACCAGATCAGTTTTACTTCATGCATGTTAGTAATATGTTAAAGCACACCTCTGCAGGCACCAGATCAGTTTTACTTCATGCATGTTAGTAATATGTTAAAGCACACCTCTGCAGGCACCAGATCAGTTTTACTTCATTCATGTTAGTAATATGTTAAAGCACACCTCTGCAGGCACCAGATCAGTTTTACTTCATGCATGTTAGTAATATGTTAAAGCACACCTCTGCAGGCAAGAGATCCGGGCCCGTATTTATCAAGCGTCTCAGAGTACCATTTTAGTCCTAAGTGCTGATAATTTGTGAAATTTTGTCCTACTCTCACACTTAAGAATAAAAGCTTTTTATCAACCTTATTAAGACTAGGAAACACTCCTACTCCCCCAGCTATTTAGGAGTCCTCAGGAGGTGTCCTAAGTGGTTAGGAGTTGCCAGCAGGGCAATGTTGACATCATGGCATTCAGGAGACAGAGACGTGCGCGAATCTTCTCCACTAAGCACAGCGTGTCATCCTCCCTCCAATTTGGCTTTCTTTTGGATTCCATGTTTGCTCATCATACAGCCTATAGAACCTGGCTATATAGGGTAGTCAATTGACAGCACACCAGTTTCGAGTCAGTTGTGGGATTAGGTAAATTGGGTGGATTAGGAAACATTTAGCCTATTCTTGAGTAGGGGTGGGACAAAATATCGATACCCACGTTATCGCGATATTTCCACCCGCGATACGTTATCGATACACTGGCGCCGAGTATCGATATGTTTATTAATTTTTTTTTTTTTTTTTTTTTTTTTTAATAAACAGGCTAAAATATTATGCTGTGTGTGGTAGTTGAAACATAGTTTCAAGTTGACTTTATTTATGTTTGTAGTTGAAACAAAAACATAACTACTGTAGGCTACATGAATGGAAATGTTTGATCATTAATATCTACTTTTAGAAATTATATAGGTAGGTAGGTAGGTTATATAGGTTTTCTTGTTTTAATAGTAATAATAAAAAGACTTAATGTGTAACTTTTCCTCCGTGGTATCGAAAATGGTATGAGTGAGTGAGTGAACTCAGAGAGTTCATGTCAATTCTGCTAATAAATGCATAATACATGATTTTTTGCCTTCAGAGGTATTTGTTTCACTTGTTACACAGGTATCGTGATGTATCGTCTTCCAATATATCGCAGTATCGCAGTATCGCAGTATCGTGATATATCGTTATCGAGGGCCAAGTATCGTGACGATATCGTATCGTGAGCTACTCAGCGATTCCCACCCCTATTCTTGAGTCATTTTCAATGTAGGCTATCTTGTATTATTTTGTTGATAATTTCTTCTGAAATTATTGGTTAATATATGCTACACTCCCATTGTGCATTTCACTGTTGAATCATCTCTATTTAGGATATTCGTGCATAAGGGATTCCATTCAGCGATTGGCCATTCCTGTGTACTTGGAATTGCATCATCAACATTTCCCTTTACGGCACACACACCTGTCACCACACACACACACACACACACACACACACACACACACACACACACACACACACACACACACACACACACACACACACACACACACACACACACACACACACACACACACACACACACACACACCTGTCGTAAATCAGCTCTGAGATTGACACTTAGGATTCAGTCCTACACCTCGCTGAAAGAGGGAGTGAGATGCATAATAACTGACTTTTAAGTGCAGCTTTTGGCTGGGAATTTTTTTGCTCATAAGTGTACTCTTAGCAGTGTTCTTAGGAGTAATTCTAGGAAGCTTGATAAATACGGGTCCAGTTTTACTTCATGCATGTTAGTAATATGTTAAAGCGCACCTCTGCAGGCACCAGATCAGTTTTACTTCATGCATGTTATTAGTATGTTAAAGCACACCTCTGCAGGCAGGAGATCAGTTTTACTTCATTCATGTTATTAATATGTTAAAACACACCTCTGCAGGCAAGAGATCAGTTTTACTTCATGCATGTTATTAATATGTTAAAGCACACCTCTGCAGGCAAGAGATCAGCTTTACTTCATGCATGTTAGTAATATGTTAAAGCACACCTCTGCAGGCAGGAGATCAGCTTTACTTCATGCATGTAATTAATATGTTAAAGCACACCTCTGCAGGCACCAGATCAGTTTTACTTGATGCATGTTATTAATATGTTAAAACACACCTCTGCAGGCAGGAGATCAGCTTTACTTCATGCATGTTATTAATATGTTAAAACACACCTCTGCAGGCAGGAGATCAGTTTTACTTCATGGATGTTATTAATATGTTAAAGCACACCTTTGCAGGCACCAGATCAGCTTTACTTCATGCATGTTATTAATATGTTAAAACACACCTCTGCAGGCAGGAGATCAGTTTTACTTCATGGATGTTATTAATATGTTAAAACACACCTCTGCAGGCGGGAGATCAGTTTTACTTCATGCATGTTAGTAATATGTTAAAGCACACCTCTGCAGGCACCAGATCAGTTTTACTTCATGCATGTTATTAATATGTTAAAGCACACCTCTGCAGGCACCAGATCAGTTTTACTTCATGGATGTTTCGGCAGTCAAGGAACATTTTACAGGAGAAGAAGAGCGTTGATGTTCCATTTGCCAAAGGGGCTTTAGGCTCAAGAGAGTCACCCTGCAGTTTTTATTCTAAGCGATCGGCTGCAGTGTTGGGAGACCAGAGCCTCTGTCTGCACGGATCGTAATCATTTACTGTGCAGTTAAGTCTGCAAAGATCAAAGATGACATCAGGACTTTTTGCTATCACAGCGATTTGAATCACTATTATATGGCACAGGATTAGGCAGCCAATGATAGCTACACTTACACAGAGAGAGAGAGAGAGAGAGAGATCTTTAACTGTACGCACATTTTAGTTTTTGTTGTTTTCATTTTACACTTGCTTTGGCAATGTATACGTATGTTTCTCATGCCAATAAAGCCCCTTTGAATTGAATTGAATTGAATTGAGAGAGAGAGAGAGAGAGAGAGAGAGATCAATAGTCAGTCATGGATTAAGATTTCTCCAGTGAGAGCGAGCTTCATGTAATCCAAATCAATTTGACAATTCAATTTGACAATTGATTTGGAAATCGTTATTGAGTGTCTCTAATCTACGCATTAGTTGCGGTTCTTATGGCTTCTGAGAGGATGAGTGCCGGCTGTTCCTTGGCTGATATGAGACGGCTGAGGCACTAAAACCGGGCCGCAGCGCGGCGGCGGGGTTACAAGCACGAGGATAACAACACAACATGGCTTGTTGTTGGCTAGCCCACTTTTTGTCTTGTTGTTGTCTTTTTTTTGTTATCATCCACAGAATAGTGGCTTGACGCAGCGTGATAGTACATAGTTGGCTTTCGTTTGTTGAATTTATTCGTGTCGTAGCTCCAGTTGGTCTGACATAAAACACACATTTGTGGCATCTGTCCCTCTCTTCTGTCTTTTATGCCAGGATTCTTCTTTTCTTTTCATGTTTTTTTCCAGATGCCCCTCAGTTGTCTTCTCCAGCCACAGTAGCACAAAAAGTAGAAGCTTTTTCATCTGGCTGAACAGTTTTGTTGGTCTGAAAAAACCACCATTTTCTTTTGATGTTCTCACATCCTGATGTGTACAATAAAATTTGATGCCATCATAATGGTGGGAGCATTAACTGTTTATACAAGCATTTGCCTACACCAGGGGTGGGCAACTGGCGGGGCGCATGCGGCCCCCGACCTCACTCAGTGTGGCCCCTGGGTAAAAAAAAAATATATATATATATTTTACTGTACATGCCAGAACATGGCACTAATGGCGTTAGCATTGTCCATCCACATACCGTTTAACATTAGCATTTGAGCTAACGCCATTGTAACAAACTATATCTAGGATGCACATTGCACATGCAACATTACTAATCTGATTAATATGACATATTTAGGTGATGTACCCCAACAAATTAATGTAACGGGCTGTTTTAAAACTAGCTAGAGCAAAGTTTCTGGTGTCATCTGAATGGAAGAATTACTAAATTTGAATATGAAAAATATAAATGTTGGTATAATACACTTTGATTACCAGTCCTTTTCATCAAATTAGTAGCTATAATTGGGAGTGATGGTGTTACAGTAGGCTACATGGTGGAAGTGCACGGTCACAATCTGGCCCTCTGGTAGCGAGGAATTTTTTGTGTGGCTTCTCTCTATCATCAAAGTTGCCCATCCCTGGCCTACACAAGCAAGCATTCAAATAGAGGCCCAATTAATTTGCCAGGCAAACGAGTACTATAGAAAGCAGCAGGCTATGCTAAGCATAGCTCCACGCTTCGGTGAGCGGGGTGCAGGGGAGTCGCTGGTTATCAAGTGCGCACCCTCCTTCACTGAGGTTTCATTGAATTAGGCCCACGACACCTCAAGAAGCCTCCACAGTGTATGCCAGCATCCCACAGACAACCAGATGTGCACACATACAAAAAGTCAATGAAAAGAAATGCTGTTTTATCTCATCCCCTCTCTCTCTTCTTGTGCTGCAGCCAGATGCCAGTTTTTAATGCTAATCGAGCACTGAGCTAAAATTAGAGCCCGACTGATATATCGGTCCACCCATATTATCGTCCAATAACGATATATCGGTATCGGCCGATATGTTGGCCGATATTTTTTAATTTTGTATTTTTTTAAGTTATAGACAGCATGTTGTGTATATTTGATATTTTTTCTTGACGATTTGTTCTATTTCTTGTGTTTTTGTATTTCTAGTTATTTATAATAATTAAATTCCCAGGGAAGTTTACGGTTTCATTGCACCGATGTCATTTTGGACAACGAAGTTTATTGATAAGCTGTAAAATATCCTTCCTACATTACATACCTCAAGTCATGTCAACTCTTATCTTTCTCAAGTGTTTGATGTTTGCTGGATCATTGCCAAAGAAAATCGTGTAATATAATGTGTATATATAATATAAGAATATCGGCCGATATATCGATGTCGGAAATGTTTTACTCGAGCTATAACAGACCTGCTCAGTCAGCATCAATTAAATCCAGTGTGTAAACTGAGAGGTGAACGTGTTGTGTGGAAATGTCACGGCCCCCCGCGGAGGAGCCACACTGCTGAGACAACACCTTTTAAAGGTCAGGTAGGGAGCTCTTCATCGGAGAGACGATAGACGCGTATTGATGGGAATCAGAATGGACAGTATAGCTCCACGTACAAGTATGGATGGACTTAATACACTGTGTCTCCCGCCTTGGCAAGCTGCCTTAATAATATTCACTATTACGAATCCTATTGAAGTACAGAAGCAGGTCTGCGTGCTGCAGAGGGATTGAAGTTATAGCAGCACGGCCCAGTCAGTCATGGAACAAATTGCTTTTATTTGGTTCAATAAGACGCCGGCAGCTGCTGTCTCTGAGGTCTGAGCACAAAGGGCCGCACTGCATCGGTACAGAAGAGTGATTTACAATCTGGACGCCGAACAGCAAGGCTCAGTTTGTCTTCATTACCGCTTTGCTGGCCTAGAATTAAAGGAGTGAGTGAAAGTGAAGGTGCGTGCACACAGTGGACTCAGTGGACTGATAGCATGACAGCAGGTTACATCAGGTTAAATGAATGAAGTTGCGTCTTAGGAAGTGCCGCTCTTGCCTGACGCTGGTCTTTCCCTCGGCTCGGTTTCTTCAGTCTTACTTTACAGAGCAGGAGCCAGTTCATTCCTCCATGTCACAAAACAAGAGGCAGATTTACAACATCCTCTGTCTCCTCCGCTGAGATCCAGAACTTTTGGGTCCACATTCATCTCTCTCCATCTGTTGTGTATGTTGACCCTGTGAGAAAAACAACAACAACTTACTAACTAACTAACTAAACTAAACTTTACCACTATTCCTTCAGAAGTTGTAGCTGTCATAGACTGTGTTGCATAGTTGATTGCTCTATTGCTGGCAAAAATGTGTTATTGTAAGTCGCTTTGGATGAAAGCGCCTGCCAAATGACGTAATGTAATGTAATGTAATGAGAAAAACAATCTCCGTCAGTTTGACAGCTACCCCCCCCCCCCCCCCCCCCCCTTCCACACACACACACACGTACGCACACACACACACACACACACACGCACACACGCACAAACACAATGGATCCCCGGAGAGTAGAGGTCTAACTTTCTAATCTTGTCCTCGAAGAGTTCAGAAAAGATTTGTTGCTATTCACTATGGGACTGCAGCAAGGAGTGGCCCGGTTATAGAAACTAGGCTACTATTACAGTAACTTCAGCAGAGACGTTTTAGGTTACATCTCCCTCCACTGGTGTTTGGTGAACTGTTGAGCGCCATTTCCTAATTTCACCAAAATGTGAAAGCTAAGTAAACAGAGGATGTGGTGGTAAAATCAAGTATGTGTTTAAATATATATATATATATATATATATATATATATATATATATATATATATATATATATATATATATATATATATATATATATACTGTATATATATATACTGTATATATACATATATACTGTGTGTATGTATATATATATATATATATATATATATATATATATATATATATATATATATGATATACACATACACATATACACATATCATCACATATCAGGGCCGGTTCCAGAACAAGATGACTAGAGATGCATCCTAGATAGGAAGGGATGCACATGCACGGGCCGACCCGGCCGCCCGAAAAATGTGACGTTATTTTACTAAAATAATGCATTTTACCATAATTTCAGAATGATACCAGCCAAGCAAGAATATTTCAAGTGTTTCAAGTGCTTTACTGAAATATTTGGACCGTATAATGAATTATCTCAACCTTAAAAGGTTACATATAGGTGCCAAAAAGCCATAAATTCACATCAAAGAACAAAGAAAAACAACAATTATAATTCAAGTTTAAACAGTAAGTGTGCAGCTGCAGCATTTATTAACACGTTGAGTGCCAAGGACGAGATATCTCGTCTTACATAATCCAACCGTTGAGTGCCAAAGACGAGATATCTCGTCTTACATAAACATTTTTTTTTTTTGACGGTGGGACATCAATCAACCCCTTTTACGTCTTCTATACCACTATTGGAGGAAGAGAATGTGTATAATCTATTTTACCGACCACTAAGTGGCGACAGTTCTCTCCAGACAGAGAGAAAGCCGAGCAAAAAACAGCCACGGGTCCGCTGGAGAAAGCCATTCTAATTTTCAAGGAAATAGCTGGGCGAAAACTCTTTCGATTTCACACACACACACACACACACACACACACACACACACACACACACACACACGCGCACGCACACACACACACTCGAGTACCTTTGCGCATAAATAAGACCAGAATCGCAAAAGCTTCTTCAAAGCTCTCAGCCGACACCTCAAGAAACGAACGAGCCGGTTTTACAGTAAGCCAGACTGCCCGAGAGCCGCCAGCAGCAGCAGCAGCAGCAGAGCGGAGTAGGCTGCCTCAAGATTGGAAGAAGGGGATCGCGAAGGAATTTCTCTCCCGTGTCTAACCCCCCCCCCCCCTCGCCTCTCCTCTCCTCTTCCCCGCTCCTGCGATTCCGTTCTCTTTTTTTGGGATCTGTGAGGCAACAGAAACTCGCCTGTGACAAAACACTGCAAAGCCACACCTACGGAGGGAGGAGTTTGGAGACACACACACACACACACACACACACACACACACACACACACACACACACACACACACACACACACACAAAACAGTATACAGACTTGCCCAAGGGCACCCATAATCACAGGCACGTGAGGTGGTTCTAAAAATCCATTTATCTCAAAACTCTCTGAAAATCTCTGAAACCATGCTGTACTCAACGGCTAATATCTACATAACTACTAACTCTACAAACGAACTCTTTTAGACAGAGAAAGCACACATTCTATTAGTTCTTTTTAGATGATTGGTGTTCACGAAGTCTTAACAGAAAAGAATCCTCGGCTCTTGTAAAATGAGCCAGAATCCTCAAAAAAAAACCTGGCACAACTTACCTACAGCATTGAAAAAACGGCTGGCACTCAATGTGTTAAAAAAAAAAAAAAAAAAAAATCAACTAAGCATGCACACAATTAAAATAAGGGTGCAATGCGTGCTTTTGGATCCCTGTAAAACCGGGCCTGTCACATATCATCGCCATTCTATTAAATTACATGTGTTGCAGATTAATTTGCAATAAATTAAAAGGTAGCGCAGCTGTAGTCTCGTGGGACTCCAAAGCAACCAATACTCTCTGCAGGATGCAGTCTGTTAAAGCACGCTTGACTTCATGCGTATTTCAGCAGTGGAGGAACGTTTGACAGGAGAAGAAGAAGAGTCTGTGCAGCATGTTTGCTGTGCCGAGGCGAGGGGGCTCCAGGCTCTCCACCTGCAGCTTCTCTTCTAAACACACTGCTGCAGTGTGGGGAGGCATCATCCTCAGTGATGATATCAGGGATGCAGGGATCATATAATCACTTATTGTAAACATGCAGTTAAGTCTGTCAATATCAAAAATATTTTTGCTATGATGACAGTTTGAATCAGTATTATATCCCCCAGGATATTAGGCATCCAATAATAAATTAGTTAAACAGAGAGACATAGAGAAAGAGTGAGAGAGAGAGAGAGAGAGAGAGAGAGCGAGTCAGTAAGTCAGTCAGTCATGGACTGACTTCTCCAGTGAGTGAGAGCGAGCTTCAATGTAATGATCCATATCAATTTGACAATTGATTTGGAAATAGATTAGTGTCTTTAATCTAAGTGTTAGAAGCTATGCTACTGTGATTGAATGAGATATCTCAAATCTCCAGATCCACAAGTAGCTCAACTCAACTTGAGGTTGGGTGATTCACTAATCAAGTCAGATATCATCATCAAGTGAAATTGTTTTATTCAATGAGTTACAAAATATATTATTTTCCATTTAAAGCAGTTCAATGTATAGACCTACTGTAAAACGTTAGTTACACTTTGTCACCTTACAGATATGGCAACATACAGGCCTGTGTGTGTGTGTGTGCGTGCGCGTGCATGTGTGTGTGGGTGTGTGTGTGCGTGTGTGTGTGTGCGTGCGTGCGTGCGTGCGTGTGTGCGCGCGCGCACGTGTGTGTCAGCAATCGGCAAGTGTGCAGCGAGATAGCAGCCACCAGACTTTGGAGCTAACTTATGCTTACAGCGTTCATTCTGCAAGTTTTGATGGACAGATTATGATTAATTAATTTTATTAATTTTTTATTAATTTTCTCCGTTCAATTTGGCGCTGCCAAGTAGAAAACATTCTCAGGAGTGGGGAGCATTAGAAGTAGGCCTCATAATAAGTTATCAGTTGGCAGAGCGTGGCACTCAGTGTCAGTCCAATTAAGTCGATTCTCATTTCTGATATGCTGAGCATTTTGGAACAGTAAAATAATGGTCTGCCTGCTGCTGGAGCGTCTGTGTTACTGCGTCTGTCTCATTGTCAGCAGGCGGCACTGTGCTCATTACCGTTTTATGAGGCCCAGTTGGCCGAGTGTGTTTGGCAGAGTGCTGTGTGGCTGGCACTCTGTTAGAGTGAATCAACTTCAAACACGATTCGCAAAGTTTGCCCTATATACATTTGTTGCATCTCCTCCTCAGGCTGAGGCTGTAGAGACAATGTCCGGTACAGAGAGAATAAGAAGAGTTCATTTGCAAAAACAGGTATCTCCGTTTGGATTTTTTATCATTTTATTTTATATATTGATGTATTTAATACTGTAATTTATTTATTTTTGGGAAATCTGTATTATCAATCATAACTAAAACATATTCATCTGATAATTTCCACATAAATCAGCTCAATAATGTTTTCTATGTGCACTCCAGGGGAGTATCAAACAGATGTTGTTTGTTCATTTTAAGAATAGTGTTTACCTGTTTTGAACTCTTCATAAGAAGAAATCTGTGCTGGGACTTTTCCTGCGACAGGAGTTGATCCCAGGAAGGGATCATGATAGCCTCTTTCACGACTCTTCCGGCTATAATAATGAATAATAATGAATAATTAATCTCCTCCAGAGTCCCTTATCGACTTCCACGCCACTCTCACGCCCACGCTGTCTAAATCAGCGATATGCACGTATTTACAAGTGTCACAGAAACATTTCAAAGCCACCTACCAGGGCAGAAGGGTTCATTGCTTCTCGACGCCGGGGGTTTGAAAGCTGGATGCTGCTAATAAACAACTTTAATATACCAATCATTCTGTCTTGTGCTGCTGCGCCCAGCCATCGTAGCGCTCCACAGCGCCCCTCTGGTCGGAAAGCACATGGAAGAACACATAGCCTAGAGCAGTGATTCCCAACCTGTGGTCCGCGGCCCCCTGGTGGGCCGCGAAGGTATTGCAAGTGGGCCGCCAAATCATTTCCAAAAAAGTATGATTTTTGAAGAAAAAAAAATCATTTTTTTTTTGGAAAGATTTTGAAAAATCATACTTGAAAAAGTATGATTTTTGTTTCTTTGATGTTATTGCTTTTGCTTGAATTGAAGTTTCATCTTTACATCATCTTTATATTGGGTTTGTGTTTATTTGTAACCCTATCGATTTAATGGGCTTTCTTCTGATATTTGGATTTTGTTTGGGTCTGATATTGGATGTCAAATTGTTATGAGAATGCATTTTTCCATTGTCGAAGGATACCGTTATTTATTAATCATTTGTTAATTAGCCTGTTACAGACAGCCCCTTGCTTGTCATTTCTGACATCTGTGTGGTGCTGATGGACAGCTCCTTGAATGATTGGTGTGTGTGTGTGTGTGTGTGTGTGTGTGTGTGTGTGTGTGTGTGTGTGTGTGCGTGTGTGTGTGTATGTGTGTGTGTGTGTGGACAGCTCCTTGAAAACTGTAATACTGAAGGTGTTGCAACATGTTACAGGTGCTGTGTTAGTGACTGTGGAGCTTCCAACATGTTTCTCCTGTATTCAGTTCAGTCCTTTATGTTCAATTTTCAATAAAAAAGTGCTCTGAGAACGCATTATATGGCCTTTGTATTTATGGGGTCGGAGGTGGGCCGCGAACATTTTTGAGACATAAAAGTGGGCCCTGAGTTGGAAAAGGTTGGGAACCACTGGCCTAGAGAAGGCGCGGCGGCCATCTTGGCATTTGCGAAAAAAGAACATCACCAGCACAGAATTCGGATAAATAATAATAATAATAATAATGCATTTTATTTATGGGCGCCTTTCAAGGCTCTCAAGGACACCGTACATACATGGTTAAAACAAGCAGCAATAGTCAAGGCTTAAAATACAAAAACAGATATAATTTAAAAAACAACAACTAAGTAAAATAATTAGTGGAGAGAATAGGCCAGTTTAAAAAGGTGTGTTTTCAGGTGTGATTTGAAGATGGAGAGAGAGTCAAGGTGTCGGATGGTTTGTGGGAGGGAGTTCCAGAGATGGGGGGCAGAGCGGCTGAAGGCTCTGGACCCCATGGTGGTCAGCCGGGCAGAGGGTATGGAGAGTTGGAAAGCAGAGGAGGATCGGAGAGCACGGGAGGGAGTGTAGGTGTGAAGGAGTTCAGAGAGATATGGAGGTGCAAGATTGTGAAGGGCCTTGAAGGTGAGAAGCAGAATTTTGTAGTCAATCCGGTATTTAACAGGGAGCCAGTGGAGCTGTTGAAGAACGGGAGTGATATGCTGAGTGGAAGGGGTTCTGGTAATGATACGGGCGGCTGAGTTTTGAACGAGTTGGAGTTTGCGGAGGCATTTGTGAGGAAGACCGAAGAGGATGGAGTTGCAATAGTCGATGCGGGATGTGACCAGGGAGTGAACGAGGATGGCGGTGCTGTTGGGTGTAAGTGATGGGCGGAGACGATTGATATTGCGAAAGTAGGTGGAAGTAGGCGGACCGAGTGATGTTGTTGATGTGAGCTTGGAAGGATAGAGTGCTGTGGAGGATGACACCCAGACTCTTAACTTGGGGGGAGGGGGGGACTGTGGAGTTGTCAATGGTGAGAGAGAAATTGTCAGGTTTAGCCAGAGTGGACTTGGAGCCGACAAGAATAACCTCTGTTTTATTGCTGTTACGTTTGAGGAAGTTGGATGCGAACCATGATTTGATTTCCAGTAAACAGTCGGAAAGGGAGGTGGGCGGAAGAGTGGAAGTGGGTTAGGTGGAGAGGTAGAGCTGGGTGTCATCCGCGTAACAGTGAAAAAGGATGCCGTATTTCCTGAAGATGTGACCGAGAGGTAGGAGGTAGATGATGAATAGAAGAGGGCCCAAGACAGAGCTCTGAGGGACACCGCTAGTGAAAAAGAGGCACTAGCGCCTCCTCTGGTCGGTCGGGGCGTCTGGTCGGGGTGGAAGGGAACTGGTGGGAATAGCTACGTCCTGCCGGTGAAGCTCCCCCTGTCAGGTGTAAAGAGGCGGCTGGCAACTGCGCATGCTTCGGAGGAAGCATGGTGCTACTCTACGGCTCTCCCCATATCGGCAGAGGGTGGAGCGAACAGGGCGAAGAATGCTGTGGGAAGTTTGGAGTCTGTCGATTATTTTCCTTTTATTTTAGTGTGCTTCTCTCACATACATGAACATTAGCTGAGCACAGCCTTAAGCTTATTGCTTTCCAACACAACAATGACAGCAACGGGTCCCCTAAGCTGCAAAATATCACTAGGGCAAAAGAGATTAGGAAAGTACAAATTTCTATTGATCGCTGCCAGAAAAATCAATAGCAGATTGAATTTGAAGCCCATTTTAAATGCAGAAGCCCGGTATTTCTCTCTAGGTAGAATATTGGTGGAACAATATTGTTTAATAAGATAACTGAGAGCGATCATTCCTGGCATCCTGCGATGCTGCAGTCATTTTGTAAGCTTGTTCAATATCTGTTTGGAGCCACGAGTATTCAACAGCAGTTTACTTGGATGAATAATTCACAGTGTTTATAGAGCGCTTGCCAATAATATTCAGCAGGTGTAGAAACCAACAACAAGCGTTCCAGTGGATCTATACTGGGAAACATCCCATCTCATCAGGGAGGGAAGAGATGAGCCTACTGGACCGAGAAGGAGGGACTGAATAAAAATAGAGCTTGAAAAACGCAGCACGTCAGCACTTCTAGAGAGCCAAAGTGGAACGTCACTTCCTGCTTCAGCACTGTACCAGAGATTTTCGTCCGCCATTTATTTTCACATAGACATTTCGTAAAATGCTTATAAAAATAGTTTTACTTTGTCAAACCAAACGGTTCAGCTATATTTAGAGTCGGGAGAGACCATACAACATTTCACTCGGACCAACACAAAAAAAAAAAACATCGAAAAAATATTTTCTTTAAACCCGCATTTTTTTTAAACGTTTTGGTCCGAGTCAAATGTTATGCGATCTCTCCTGTTTCTAAATATATCTGTACCGTTTGGTTTGAACAAGCAAAACTCTTTTTATAAGCATTTTACGAAATGTCTATGGGAAAATGAATGGCGGATGAAAATCTCTGGTACCGTGCTGAAGCAGGAAGTGACGTTCACTTTGCCTCTCTGTAAAGAGCTGTAAACCGTATCCCTGCATGTGTCCAAAAATGCAGGTAACGTAGAGACGATTGTGTTTTTGGGTAGTGTTTGGTACAGGAGCGATAGAGATGATTGTGTTTTGGGTAGTGTTTGGTTTTTCACAGCCGAATATGCAAAGGCTGGGTCCTGGGAGGGCAATCATTTTCAAATATGCCCTCATAACAGCTCATAGTCCAGCATGATGATGACCTGCTGCAGGTGGACTCCTCCCTCTCGTCTTTACCTGCTAAATCTGAGGCAAAGCGCAGCTCAGAATCTCCCTCGGATAGCTACTCAAGTTAAATCTCAGAAGAGCGAGCAGATATGGTCCAGAGGACGCTCTACAAAATGCGTGGATTTCCACGAGTAGATCCCATCATCCTGCAACTCCCACGTTCCCACATTCCCTATCTATCCTCACAGCGTTTGAATCATTAAGGCTTTTCATGGGAAAGCTATCCCACATGGGAGGAGCACCGAGTTAATGTTCTCCTCAAGGCCACGCTTTCTCACTGTGTGTAATATGTGAAGTAGAGCCCGACCAATACGGGATTTTTGAGGCCGATGCCGATACCGATATTGGGGAGTAAAAATATTCCGATATCGATATATCGGCCGATATTCTTATATTATATATACACATTATATTACACAATTATTTTGCAGTGATCCCTCAAATATCAAACACTTGACAAAGATATGACTTGAGATATGTAATGTAGGGAGGATATTTTACAGCTTATCAATAAACCTTATTGTCCAAAATGACATCAACGCAATGAAACCGTAAACTTCACTGGGAATTTAATAATTATAAATAACTAGAAATTGAAAAACACAAATAGAACAAATATAAAATATAACTTGAGTTAAGAAAAAAGGTCAAATATACACAACATGCTGTCTATCACTTAAAAAATACAGAATAAAAAAATATCGGCAACATGGGCCAACATATCGGCCGATACCGATATATCGGTTATCTGCCGATATCGACCGATATATCGGTGGACCGATATATCGGTCGGGCTCTAATGTGAAGGGATGCCGTGAGATGGAGGAAATACTTGGATCTATACAGTTACCTCATAACATGTTTTCTTTTTTGTTTCCCTCTACTCTAGTTTTTTCTCCTTTTCTCTTATCTTATCTTTTATTTTCTTTCATTGAGATTTATTGAGTTATTCAGTTAGGGGTAATTCATTTTGCCATTGCAGTTGATCGTTTCTCCATAACCTGGAAGATGTACTTATAACCTTGAAAATATCCTTTCAATTTGGGTGCGTCAGATCCCGCCAGCTATTGATTATAGGAAGGAGAGAAGCACTCCACCACTCGATATCGTCGTCCCCTCGTCATGCCAGACTCCCACGTTGACAGTGGGGCTATTTTCAGAACAGTGTGAGTGTGCATTAATTATTCATGCGATCAGGCATCCTCACTGTATGCATTTATTGTATATAGATTTTTCACTGTGTAGCTGTGCAGCATTTTGTAACAACCAGCTCCAGGAATCATGATACATTATCATCGTAATTAGAGGTTTTCGCCACCTCTAATTGAGTGTGCTATCTTTTTCATTATCTTACAGTAAAGCCATTTTGATCTCCTGAAATGCTTGAAATGATTATTATTTTATTCGATCAATGTAGTGAAGTTCATTCCTTTGTAGGAATTTCTTTCCAACGTCTGCCAGGCAAATGGTAGCTACAGTACTTTAAAGAATCTAAAATATACGATAGTTTTCATGTAACAGTTTTTTTTGTCACAGCATGCTTTCATTTGTGTTATTTCATCGTTTCGATCTCTTTACTATTGTTCTAAAATGTGAAATATAGTGAAAAAAGAAAAGAAAAGACAAATGCATGTGCCCAAACGTTTGACGGCTACTGGACGAATCAGCGTGACGTCACTTGCCACCCAGAAATGCGGAACCCCGCGGCAGTTAATAGTATGAGTTGTGCCAAACAAACGTTAATATCTCAAAAACTATACATCACATTGCTTATATTTTGACATTCTGAGTGAGAGCAGAATTAGCACAAGAGTTTGATGTATAATATGCATGTCGTGTTAAAGTTGTGTGAACTGTCGCAGTTTTTAAAATGTAAACAGAGTTAGCCAACTAGAGTCAGACACTCAAGCCTCATGCCAGTTGGGGCTCCATAGGGTTCCATTGCCGTTGCCACCCAGTGACGCGGTTCATTTACCAAAACGCTGCTCGGCTGATCCCTCGTATTAGAAATAGACCAAATATATGACTTCAGTAAAGTAGAGCTTACTTTCTCCAGCTATTTCGCTGACAGTAGTGTGTCTTCTTTATATGCCCACACACAATACAGTAACTGTTCAGGCCACCTCTGCAACTGCCGGGCACTTTGCAGAGCATCAGCATCAGCTGCCTGGGTGAAAAGACAGGGCATGCCACCAGGCAGCCCTGGTGACGTCCCTGGAGAGAGTCTTGCAACACTCTTGTAACACTTGGCTTCTCCTGGCTGTAGTGAAGACAGAACAAGCCAGGCGACTCTCATCAGAGCAGTTAGCGATGGGGGGCTGAGACAGTGAAGGACCTCTGAGGAATTACTCGTTACACCTGCCAGCATATCGGTTGGAGATTGTCAGCTAGCACCTATTAGCAGCTGTTACGCTGTCACGGTAAATGCCGACATGGCGGGGGAACACTATAACACTATAATAGAATACAAAGTAATGTGGTAAATGCAAAGAGATTAAATTCAACCATTACTATTAGGTCAGGGGTTTGGTAGATGAGTGGAGGAGCTGCAGCTTCATCTAAGGTTGTATTCAAATGGAGATGGCACTCAGCCTCCTAACTTGAGAGAGAGCGGCCCTGTCCCTAATTAACAACTACTTGTGCCAAAGTCAGCTTAATGGTTCAGTGTGCGCGTGCGGTGATTTGTGTAATTATTGCAGCAGCTATTGAAGTATAAAACGCAGCAGATACAAGAACGCAGTGGCTACGAGAGCTTGAAAGCGTGCGCGCGTGGGCGGCTGCTGGGGGAGGTGTGATATGTAGCTGATTAGTGTGGAAATAAGGGAGGAAAGAAAACGGAGCATAGGGGGCAGCGAAGTGCAGTTCTGAAGTAGAGCGATAAAAAGTTTGAGACAGGTAGAGAAATGGAGGGAGAAGAAGAAGTGTGTGTGTGCGTGTGCGTGTGTGTGTGTGTGTGTGTGTGTGTGCGCGTGCGTGCGTGCGTGCGTGCTTGCGTGTTTGTGTGTGTGTGTGTGTGTGTGTGTGTGTGTGTGCGCGTGTGTGTGTGTGTGTGTGTGTGTGTGTGTGTGTGTGAGAGAGAGAGAGAGAGAGAGAGAGAGACACCCAGGCAGTGAGGCTAAAATAACAATAGCGGATGAGGAGTGCAGCAGTGTGATAAAGAGGATGTACGATGGGGCGGCAGGAGAGGAGGAGAAATCTTCACTCGACTAAATCTTGAAATTCAGCCGGCTAGCCGTTAGCAGAGGGCCGCCACCATGACTGAAGGCAGGCGTGACCTCTGATTGGCCGCTTCGGGGGCGAGTGGACTGAGACCGAGGCTGCAGCCGAGGGCGCGAAAAACTGCAGCACAAGACACACCGGCACACACACACACACACACAGGCACACACGCACACACACACACACACACGCACGCACGCACGCACACACACACACACACACACACACACACACACACACACACACACACACACGCACACACACACTCCTATGTCAGAGAGAGAGCAACAGAGAGAGGAGATGGAGTAGAGAGAGAGAGAGAGAGAGACACACACACAGGAATTGAATTAATTCCCACCATCTCTCCTCTGAAATACAAGGCTTTCTCTCTCTCTCTTTCTCTCTCCCCCCCCCCCCCCCTCTCTCTCTCTCTCTCCCCCTCTCACTCTCACTCTCCCCATCTCTCAGTGTTGCCTGCAATGTTCTCCATTAAGAGGACTTGCACTTTGAGTTGTCCAGGTCATCCATTATTTAGCAAGTTTGTCGCTTGCAGTTGATTACTTGGAGCCCGTCGTGCTGCCGATCTGACTTAGGATCAAGTGTTCCTTCCCGCCACAAGCTTTGTGTGGTGAAGTCACCAATTAACTCAATGTGACCTTTGGGGCATCAAAGCAAAACCGGTTTGAAAAGTGTTTTCTGCAGAACTGGTGCAAATGGAAATCAGTCACTTCGGAATAATTCCAAATCAGCAATATTGCACTTAAATAGACGTGCATAAAAATTTTAACGAGACAGCTGGATTCTTGACAGCAGAGGTGAGCCCGTGTATTGTAAGCAATCTGTATGCAGAGATGCAGAGATAGATAAAGTCCTGGCCTGGTGTAGTGACTCGACTGTTAAGTGGAGCTCTTCAAGTAGATTGATTGACCTTGACTCAGACTGGTGCAGATTTACACGCAGCCAACACTGCATCATGTGTTATTGATACTACAGAGAGGCAAAGTGACCGCCTACTTCCTGCTTCAGCACTGTACCAGAGATTTTCTTCCGCAATTTATTTTCCCGTAGACATTTTGTAAAATGCCTATAAAAATAGTTTTATTTGGTCAAACCAAACGGTTCGACTACATTCAGAATCGGGAGAGACCATGGAACATTTCACTCGGACCAAAACTTAAATAAACAACATCGAAAAAATATTTTCTTTAAACCCCCATATTTTCTTTTAACGTTTTGGTCTGAGTGAAATGTCACGCGGTCTCTCCTGTTTCTAAATATATCTGAACCGTTTGGTTTGAACAAGTAAAACCATTTTTATAAGCATTTTACGAAATGTCTATGGGAAAATAAATGGCGGATGAAAATCTCTGGTACAGTGCTGAAGCAGGAAGTGATGTTCCACTTTGGCTCTCTATACAAGGCCTAAGTCACACCCTCTTCCCCATGGGCCCTAAGGGAGTGAATTCCACATTCAGTTTTCCTTTGATGTTTCGTAAGATCCTTATCAAAAGACTATTTTTTTTTACTGGGACAAACCAAAGCGATTCAGGTAGGAGATGAATCATGAGCGAGCAGAACACTTGACTTGGGGGGAAAACAAACAAACACGGAAATGAACATTTCTAAGCCAATTACTGTAACAAGCCATTTGAAAGCAAATGATGGTAAGTAATTATACAGTAGGGTAGCATAATGGCGACAACCACACAAAAGTGAAAGTGTAAAAAACGCTTGAATATTTAGTAGGGATGTCACAATATATCGTCCCACAATATATCGCGATATCAAAACGTGACAATATGTATCTTTGAGATGAAATCTCATATCGCGAGAAAAAGAAGCTGAACATAGTGGCACTGATCTGCATCTGATTGCATGCTCGCTCTCCTTTTCATTGCTTTGTTTGAACAGACGAGGGACGTTACAGACACGGAGGATGAAAATGGTGAAATTACTCAAATTAGTGTGGAGGATGCCCCCTCAACTTACAAATTGGTCGCAAAAAAATATCGTTAAAATATCGTATCGTTATCGTGAACCCAATATCGTGTATCGTATCGTATCGTGAACTGAGTGTATCGTGACACCCCTAATATTTAGCATACCAGAAACCTAAAAAAGAAGCTATTTTAATGTATTATCCTACAACCCTGTCGTTTCAGAAGTGGGCGTCAGTGTAGGACGTGAGGACTGAGGCAGATTATGTCATCCTAGATTCGACCGAAGAATCTCATCAGATATCTCAACAGCTGGATTATCTTGCGATGACTGCATGTGTTCGTGCCATCTGTCTGCCCCCCACCCCACCCATCCTTTCTGCGCCCTCATTTCTCAGAGAGAACATCACAACATTAACTCACCAGGAACGGTCTGATCCCCCTCAGAGGACCCTGCTCAGTATGCCACGGAGAATTTTATGGCCGGTAATATCAAGATATATGAAGGCAATATAAAACACAGTTGTGTGTGCCAGTTCAAATTCTTCCATGAAATGAGAACGGGGATCTATAAAATTGAGATCTCTTTTTGGGAGAGGCAGGCACAGCTAAAGAAAGACCCCCTGCTGTTTGATTTACTGCAGTGATCTTTCCGAGTAGTGTGGGATCATTATGCTCATGTCTAGACGCTCGAGTCAGGCTTATCTATTCCCGGCCCGGGGCGGAATTGTACGTTCCAACTACACCTATATTGTGAAAATTTTACTTTCACAGTATTTTATTATGTATATTATCTGTCTCACTGATTTCATGACCCCGAAACTCATCTCTGGCAGCGTAAGTGCAAGACGATGCAACATGATGGAATCCAGAACAGGGAACACTGGATGATGAGGCCTAAAAAAAAAAAAGTTTGGTTCCTGTTGGTTGTCAGTTGAGGTGATAGGTCGGTAGGGAATCTTTTTTTTTTTTTTTTTTTTTTTTACCCAGTGGCCGCAAGGGATAGATAGGAAATATATATATATTTTTATTTTCCTTAAAATTACGGCAGCGATGGATACTTTTTTCATAACATAGCCTACATGTACTCTACCACTGTGCTCTACACACGTTTACAAGGGCACTGTTTAACTTCCTGAAGCACGTTTTCAAATGATTTTAACCCCAATCTCCCAATTTTGGTTGGCACGCTAGTGCTGCATGGGCAGAGAAGCGACACATGTCCGTCATGCTCCCTGCCATTTTCGTTTCAAAGTATCCGTAGCGAAAAGCACCTTTGCTCAGTGGCAAACCCCGCCCCTCAGCGCCACCATCAAATCAACAAGCTCATAAAATAAATTTGGGTCGCACGTAAATTGACAGCGTCGGTCGGAAACCGGAACCAAACAAAAAAATGTTTTAGGCCTGATGACACTTGCCGTGAATATTTCATTTTGTCAAATACTTGTGAGAGAACGCTTGTGAAATATTTGTGTACACACAGCTCGCTGACAGGCTTGAAGAAGAGTGGCCGGGTATCTGCCTCAAGACTCTGTCCTAACTCAATCACTTTCCTCGGGAATGTGTTGGCAAGATCTCCTCATCCTTCATCCATGGATTTAGCGAGAGAGGGGGGAGAAATTACAGTATCAGTTTACCTTGTCACTTGACACAATGACAAATAAAATATATCTACATGAAGCAGAAGGAGGAGAAACGTGCAATTGGAATAATGGAAAACTTGGCAGCCGTCCGGACGGCAACGGTGGGATTCAGTCGGAATACTGTGCAAGTCCCTGTTGTCCCTACGTGAGAAATGACAACTGTCTACAATATGCAAATGCAGGTGTCCTTGTGCAATACCATTCCATAGTGTGAGAACACTCTCAGCACTGCTGGCGATGTGTTTCTCATGGAGGAAGAAGCATCCTCACACCACTTTTATTAGAGTCCGACCGATACATCGGTCCACCGATATTATCGGCCAATAACGATATATCGGAATCGGCCGATATGTTGGCCGATATTGCAGATATTTTTTTTATTTTGTGACAGCATGTTGTGTATATTTGATCTTTTTTCTTAACTCAAGTTATACTTTATATTTGTTCTATTTGTGTTTTTCTATTTCTAGTTATTTATCATTATTAAATTCCCAGTGACGTTTACTGTTTCATTGCATTGATGTCATTTTGGACAACAAAGTTGATTGAGAAGCTGTAAAATATCCTGCCTACATTACATATCTCAAGTCATGTCAAGTCATATCTTTGTCAACTGTTTGATATCTGAGGGATCATTGCAAGAAAATTGTGTAATATAATGTGTATAAGAATATCGGCCCGATATATCGATCTACATTTTTTTTTACTCCCTAATATCGGTATCGGCATCGGCCTCAAAGATCCAGTATTGGTCGGGCTCTAATCACTAATCACAACATTTATCATGAGCTGCTTAGAGGGTTAAAGATGACAAAAATCAAACTGTGTGATCATTAACGTCTTTAAGTCGATGTGTAATTAGCCATCTTTCCACTGCTGTAGTCGGTTTCCGTGCACAAGAGTCCCTCAGTGCCCTTCCCATCCTCGTTACGGAAGCCATAAATCTGGCGTGTTCCCAGGAGGTTCTACTGTGCTGCTGTTTCGTCAGCACAGACACATCACTCCTCCTCGCCAACTAGCACAGACAATGTTTTGGGATTTTAGTCGTCCAAGTGGACCGTGGGGCGGGATGAAGGGAAACCCCGGCCAAGCCAATCCATCACCGTGACCTGAACTATAATGGATGTGTGGCAACCGAGGCAGCTGATGGAGAGGGTCAGTTTAAGCCAGCAGCGTCTTTCTGTTGATGAAACGTCTCTGGCAGCTGATTGGTCAGTGCCTGAAGTGAAGCGGCACAGGAAGCACTCACATAGACAAGTTAGCTGAAGTGAAGCGGCACAGGAAGCACTCACACTGACAAGTTAGCTGAAGTGAAGCGGCACAGGAAGCACTCACATAGACAAGTTTAGCTGAAGTGAAGCTGCACAGGAAGCACTCACATAGACAAGTTAGCTGAAGTGAAGCGGCACAGGAAGCACTCACATAGACAAGTTAGCTGAAGTGAAGCGGCACAGGAAGCACTCACATAGACAAGTTAGCTGAAGTGAAGCGGCACAGGAAGCACTCACATAGACAAGTTAGCTGAAGTGAAGCGGCACAGGAAGCACTCACATAGACAAGTTAGCTGAAGTGAAGCGGCACAGGAAGCACTCACATAGACAAGTTAGCTGAAGTGAAGCGGCACAGGAAGCACTCACACAGACAAGTTAGCTGAAGTGAAGCGGCACAGGAAGCACTCACATAGACAAGTTAGCTGAAGTGAAGCTGCACAGGAAGCACTCACATAGACAAGTTTAGCTGAAAAAATTGGCATCGGACAAACACGCAAACAAGGGGGCGGCATTAGCTCAGGAGGTGGAGCTGTCGCCTGGGAATCGGAAGGTTCCCGGTTCGAGGCTGGTAGTGTGTCGAAGTGTCCTTGAGCAAGACACTGAACCTGCAGACGCCGTCCGTGTGTGAATGGGTGAATGTGAGGTATTCACGTAACAGCGCTTTGGGGAGTGGATAGACTATATAAAATGTGCTCTATAAATACAGTCCATTTACCCTACCATTTAGCAAGCTCTCCCAGGTAGTACATGTTTTATTCACATCCCTGGAGGCATTAAGATTCAGGGTGAGATCATAGTGGTCAGTGTTTTAACGGTATATTTCAGTATCCCAGTATCGAGTGAAGACAACATTTCTAGGCTTAATTGCTAATTGCTTTCTCGGCTTAATTGCTACCATAATATGTGACATTTGAAAAATAAGTTCAAACGTAGCTCGCAGCTGTAGCCCGCGTGTGCTCAGCTGTGTCAGATACTACCAATTCTCCCATATGAATATGCTAATAGGAGAGGTAGCAGGTGCCACTGGCAGTTTCTCACGCGGGCTAACTGCTCGGCTTTTTGACAGCGTTGAATCTGTCAGCAGTTTGTCTGTCGGCGGAGCAGACAGCGATCGGTTCCAGAGGCGAGGACTCAGCGTTAACTTAATGCGTTAAAACTCTCCCTCCGTCTCTGTATAACGACGCACGAGTGGCTCAAATCACCGCTGGAAAGAAAATCGAAGAAGCGAGTCGATCGAGAACAACACTTACCTGGATTCCCCACGCTGCTTCACGATTATCGAGGAATTCTCGATGCACGCCCGAAGTCCACACCGGCCTCATGTGACCCTGCGTCCGCCGTCCTGTTCTCACACCTACAGGTACGGCCCATCAGGCCCGATACTGTACACCTGCAATTAGCCGCTCTTCCTTTCGTCTTGTTTATTTTTCACTAACGTCATCATGCATCCCGCCACCGCGGTGTGAAGACACTTAGACCGCCCACGCGTAAGACTTTAAGTTGTTTGCACCCGTGGTCCAGATGCCCGCGTTGAAAGGAACACCGAGGCAAATGAGGGGAAAACGACTCGACTGAGTGGTTCTGCAGAAACAGTCTGATCTCTTTTTCTCTAGGTGTTTACCATCAACCCGTCCTGAGTCCTGACCCGTTACTGCTGAAAAACGAACATTCAGCGTCAGCGAGACTTAACAGTAAAGGGCCACGTTACCGATTTGCAACCAGCTTTCTGTCGTTACAAAATCAGTAGTGCAAAATGAACAATGTTTAACTTCCTTCCATCTTGTCTGGACCGAGGTCTCCCCGTTCATTCGAATGAAGGTAGAGAGACTCGGGCGATAATTGACAGTGATAGTGATGGTGATAATAGTGACGAAACTGCTGCAAATGACATCGTTATGACATCATTTGGACCAGGAAGTTCTGTACAATACAACGGCGAGCTCTCAGTCCAGGTAAGATGGAGCGTGGCGTGCATATGTCTGTATTCATCTGTATCTGATTAGATCAATGATTGTTCACAAACTAAACTCCACAGATGTTCTCAATCTCTCCACTGAACATTTCAAAATACTACATTCGTTCCCACATTTAAAGCTGTTGTCATAGAAACAATCAAGCATTCCCGCATGGGGGGTGGAGGGTAGGGGGTGGGGGCACGCATGTATCAGTGCATAAGGAATGTAACTGTCTCCAAACAAAGAATTTAATCAACAGCTTTTGAGTGCGGTCACATGCACTGGGAGGTCCACTGGTTGAAGATGTGATCAGAGGGGATTTCTTATCAACATGCACGCCCACGAAGCAAATCTGTATATGGAAATGGCATGTTAACCTCTGAGTGGGCTGCACATTCGTATGGATTTATCCTCTGCTGGTGTTAATGCTCAGGGTTTGGCGATGCACTTTACATGAAGGAGGGAAGTCATATCGAACATAACTGTTAATAGAAAATGTCCTGTCTTTGCTCTTTGCTATCTAGCCCCAGAATCAATATCAGTTGAGTCAATCTGGAGTATTTAACATTTTGTAGACTTGACTCTACGATAGAGGATGAGACCGGGTTAACTGACCCGCTACGCAGCAGGTTGTTGACCCCGTAGGTCAGATTGTCCAATAAAAGTATTCATGATGTCTTTCATTAACCTGCCCTTGTTGACTTCCCCTGGCTCTCAGGGGGAATCCCCATCGCCATCTTAAATGTCATTCCATTACTCTTCTAACTGAAGTGACCTTCCTGAGAGCGACCGTTCGAGGGCTGAGGGAGCAACAATTTCGACAATGAACAACAATGAAGACTTCAGTGTCCGGGTGTTCCGTGCCTACCAACATGAGGGTCGCAGGTTCGAGCCCCCGTGTTACGGGCATCCATACGGGTACAATTGGCCGGATTAAGGGTAGGTGTCAGGGTCGCCGTTCTAGTGTCTCCTCTGGTCGGTCGGGGTGACTAGTGTCTCCTCTGGTCGGTCGGGGTGGCTGTTTGGGGGGAGGGGAACTGGAGGGAATAGTGTGATTCTAACATGCGCTCCATCCTGCTGGTGAACCTCCTCGCTGTCAGGTAAAAACAAGTGGCTGGCGACTGCACATGTATCGGAGGAAGCATGTGCTAGTCTACAGCTCTCCCCATATCGGCAGAGACGGTGGTCAAAGACTTCACAAGTACATATTTCCCAGGATGCATTGTGATCACCCGTCAATTCCAGTGCACGAACAGGTGATAAATATAAGGCATATGCTATTTGCACCCGGGTGTAAATAGCTCATGCGGCCATTTACACCCCAATTCAGAAAATTATTAGAATGCATTTAAAAATGTTAAAATAGCTAAATGTTATGTTTTGCAGCCTGGTGGAGGCTGTTAGCAGCTCCCATGGTTTTTACAGGGTTACAGGGAGAGAGGGAGGGAGAGAGAGAGAGAGAGAGAGAGAGAGAGAGAGAGAGAGAGAGAGAGAGAGAGAGAGAGAGAGAGAGAGAGAGAGAGAGAGAGAGAGAGAGAGAGAGAGAGGAGAGAGAGAGAGAGAGAGAGAGAGAGAGAGAGAGAGAGAGAGAGAGACGTACTTCCTGTCCGTCCCCACGTCGTCGGAATATGTTGCTCCCACAACCCGTATATTCAGCTATTCTGCTAAAATGATGTGCACAGCGTTACATTATATAGCCTACGGTATGTCCAGGTTTAATGATTTTTGCTACGTTAAAAAATGCATTTGAACCCGGGTGGGCCATGTCATAGCGCTCTGTTGGCTATGGAGCTGTTGAAGTTGTTCGGTGCATCTTGGACATTTTAACCCTGCCCTCATAGGAAAGTTTCAGCCTCTGCACGCCGCGGGCTTGTTGATTTGGGCTCTTTTACAGACAAACTTTGAGTTCAGTGTGAAGGCTCATACTGGAACTATATTTGCATATATATACTACTATATATATATATTATATACTATATATATATACTATAATATCATTTACTATATACTGTATATATACTATATATATATACTATATTTGCTAACGATGAGACAGGTATTTTATATCATCTACAATAATGTAACGTTGACTGTAATGTTTATGTTGACTGTGCGTGCATCTGTACTCTGTACGGCTTCTGAGGTCATTCATTTATCATCCAATCTCGTGTCCAACTTTGTGCGTCGGGGGATCACTGCAGTAACACTGCCCTGGCATAGAGACACTGCATGAAATAGGCCACGCCCATCACGGGGGAGGTCGCTCCGTTCGCTCCCATAGACCAGCGTCATTTTCCTTGAATTAAACATAGCTAAAAGCTGTTGTGTGGTGGGGCTGCGCAGACAACAAATGTAAAAAAAATCACCAGTTAAAGTTTTTTTGTACTCCTGAGCAAAACAAGGAAGCCATTGAGAATTGGCGAGAAGAAAAATGTGGATCTAGCTGTCAAGGAAGTAAGTTGGAGTGTTCATCTTCCGTATATACGATCTTTTTGTGCAACACGCAACCATGCACGCGACATAAGAGAACGCCAGGATTGGAGGGGGGGTTTCTGTTTCCCCCCCGTTTTGGGCGTGGTTTCTGAATGATGACGCGCTCCGCAGTGTCTCTATAGGGTGTAAATAGCCGCGCAACCCTCCGCCTTATTATATTAGTGAGATTCATGAAATTAACTCATCTGCAATATTTCATTACTCATTGTCCCGTGGAGAAGTGCGTTCCATTTAAAATATTCGGCATGACTTGTTAAAATGGACGTTTTTTTCAGTGTAGATCCAACGACGAAAACCTGCCTTCTGCAAATCAACGAGACACTATAGCCTATATACAGTAAATCCAGGGAAATGTGTTGCAGTGCTTTTTAATGCATGGCACGGCGGTGTATGTATGGTTGCTTTGATATTTTAATCATGGCACTCCAAATGACGGGCGACAGTAAAATGGCGCCTACGCTCTCTTTCTGTTCTGAATGTTAATAATGGATCCTCATATTGCAGCGGTGTTCCTCTCCTCTCATCTCCCCCCCCGGTGATGGAAACGTCACATTGCACGACTCTCCTCATTGCCTGGCGCTTTCCAGCCTATCCAGAATTAATACCAGCAGGAATAATGCATTTCATCATTTCTATTAGCTGTGTAATTATGTCCTCCTGTTCCGTCTTCATTATTTCACTATATGTCATTAATTTTATGTTAACACACATCACTCTCCGGTTGATCCTCTTTTATAATGACAGATCCGCGAGCAATTTTCCTCCATTCACAATATTGCTCTTGAAGTGAATTGGCCGAGGGACTGAACTCATTATTATTATATTCCACTTGAGCCTCAAATGCACCGTTTGAAAGGAGCTGTAAGAACATTGGAAATTAAAGAGGGGATAAATGTGTCCCTTGGTTAAAACCGTTTTTAGATTTGCAATGTGCCCCCGCCTCCCTCTCTCTCTCTCTCTGTCTGACTGGAGTGCTCATCTGTTTTTAAGTATTACCGATGATGGCTGCAGATCGTAATCGAGGGCACAAAGACAATATTGTTTTTTTTTTATGGATCTGTCAAGCTCAGACTGGATACTGGGCCTCCTTCAATCTGATCAATAGACTATTTGACAAAACAACGATTGTTGTAATTGTTTGCCGTTTTCTCTGTACAGGTAATAACAGCTGCAGTCCAGTCTGTTTTTCACCTCACCTCTCCCAGGGTTTTCCGCTAGTGCATACAATGTCCAGCTGGGTGAAAATAGTAGCTGGTAAACATAATTTGCATATCAATAACTACAGTCTCCGCTCGCAGCGGAGGGAGGGGGGGGGGTGCTTTGATGTGATTCAACAGTGTTTGCCATGTTTAAGCACTGTGATTGGACTGAAGGTCCAAACACCGCCCAGGCCCAGCCGGGGAAACTACTAGAAGCCATCTCACCAAGCGACACCTTTGAATAACACAGTACAGGTGTGGCGGTTGCTTGCTTGCCATCCACCCCGGTTGGCTTCTCCATAGAGATCTGTCATTGTCGGAGACAATTGAGGTAAAGAGATGCTTGCCATCCAGTGTTTCCACCATGCTGTGTGTGTCAAAGGCTTCAGAAGGCCATGCATGTGCTGATGGATTTCACATCTCCCTCTCCACAGCTCTCTGGGGATGGTGAGATGGTGGACAGGAAGACTAGCTCAGTGACCCCAGCTGCCCGCTAACATGAATGTAGCACATGTTCAATGAAGCAAAAGTAACCTGCCTCAACGATTCTGTGTGGAGGAGCAGCTGTCGGCCTTCGCTTGGTTTTCTCTACTCCAACAAATCCCAAAGGGCTGCATGGCGGTGGACAATTGTTTAATGGAGATCAGGAAATTAAACATGGCGTCCCCCACAGATGATGCAGCAGCCCCCCCCCCCCCCCCCCCCCCCCATCCCACACAAATGCATTATTCCACAAGTTTTGTGGGAATCTGATCAGTGGTGTCTGAGATGGTGGATGGATCTGGGCCGATCCATAGTCCCTAACCTGATTTCATCGTGGGGGACAATTATGGGAAATTGAGGATAGAGCTGTGACAGCAGCAGCCGGGATTCAAACACACGCAGTGTTTAGTACATATAATGTAATGTAATGGTAGTACATGACACCGTGTCCACTGAGCACTGCAGTTGCCGGCGCTATCCTGCTAGAATGGATTTTTATTTTTATTTTTATTTTTATTTTTATTTTTATTTTTATTTTTATTTTCAGTTTTTATCCCATTTTCTCCCCAATTGTACTTGGCCAATTCCCCCTGCTGTGCCAGTCCTGGCTCCACCCCCTCTGACCCCCCCCTCCCCCGATCTTGGGAGAGACATGTGACAAGTCGCCAGCCCCTTCTTCTCACCTGACAGCGAGGAGTTTCACCAGCAGGGCGTGGCAGCGCATGGGAGGATCACACGATCCCCCCAGTTCCCCTCCATCCCGAACAGGCACCCCATGACCAACCAGAGGAGGCACTAGTGCAGTGACCAGGACTCATACCCCCACTGGCTTCCCACCCACAGACACGGCCAATTGTGTCTGTAGGAGTGTCTGACCAAGCCGGAAGTACAGTAGCGGGAATCGAACCCGGGTCTCCACGCGGTGGTAGGCGAGTGCTTTTACCTCTACACTATCCACACCCCCAGGCTTGATTCTTCCTCTTCTTATTTTTTTTTTAAGTTAACCCTCAGAGCTCGACAGCCTCCAGCACCTCAAAGCCACCGTCAAAGGAACAGCATCCTCTCCCACGTGAAGCGACATAATTTGACCCACTTTTCTCCTCCTGCTGCATCGTTATCCCTTATTGTGAAGCGTCTTTTCAAAGAGGCGGAACACAAAACGAGCTTGACAAGCGGCGTCCAAAGCAATCAAGGCTCAAGAGGCCAAATCAAGCGCTTCCAATCA
>NC_139627.1:4276805-4434305 GCF_964638095.1 Poromitra crassiceps | reverse complement strand
TCTGAACAGCAACCACCTGTCTGAGGGGGCGCTATCGCGCTGAAGTTTGAACTGTTGTGACCACCAGGTCATCACGGCATGTTATGAGTTCATTGGTCAGATGACATGTCAGTCTAAAACAGTTAACGTGCGCTGGCTTTAATTCAGGAGCAGTCATTTGTTTAGCCCGGCTGTCAATCAAAGTCAGCCTTTTGAGTGATAGGATTGGGATTTCGCGAGAGTCGGGGGGTTTGGGCTGGGCTGTGATTGGTTGAGACCTGGCTGAGACTGAGGGCGGCCCTTACGGAGCTGTCAGTCATCATTTCCTGGGGAAGCGGGGAGTGCTGGAGGATTGAGAGAACAGAGAGGGATTGAGACAGTGGAGCCGTGGAGCTCTGAAGCTGCCTGCACATCAGGCATGGGTCGATACGGTCCGGTGTTACGAGCTTAAACCGGTTTGATTTCATGCCAACTAGTGTCCTCTTTATACGGCTCTGATGCCAACCGGCTGAACTGACACGTATCATTATGCCAGGTTCTTGCTCATTAAAAGGCAGCCACAGCAACCTACATGTATGCCGACGGCGTCACAGGGCTAAATCCAACGTGTGTTGCATTAGTAATAAGCAACATGACAACGTGAATAATCTAATGCAGGCGTTTTCAAAGTGTTGGAGAGTGAGCCTCCCCTCAGAGAACATGTAGACAGCTGCACAAATATTGCTATTATTTGCTATTGTTACTATAGAGGGTATGCACACCCACTGGAACACGCCCCCTCAATCGGGAATGAGTGTCAAAATGAGTGTCAAATTCCTCCCTGAGCAGCAGGTGTCAGTTATCTAGGCTGATTACTGCATTCAAGCTCAGTCTTGCTGTGACTCAGTGGGCGTGACCCCACAGTGACTTCTGCCTCTGTGACATCACATGCATACCCTCTATTATTGCATATTCCACTCAGGCATGAAAATGAGTTACAAAAATGTTGTAAACCTCTTTATCTTTATAAGATTTCCTTCTTGTTTCCAACATCTGTTTTAGACATTTTAAATGCCTTTATGAAATAATATAACCCTGCAGTCCAATAACTACATTGAAAACGGACTCAACAATAGCCCTGCCTTATAATAACCTTATAAAACCTTATAACCAATTCAACAAAGACATTCATTGTAAGGCGCTATCTGTGCAATTTTACTTAGTCAAATATTTGAACAGCTCAAAGTCGGTCGGACTTTCTCACCAAAGGAAATCGTCACTGCACCATGCACTGCTTTTCACATCGCTACCTCGTCATCATTGTGCGTAAATCCGTATGCGCGCTCTCGGCAATAGAAAGAGAAAGGTCAACGGGGTCGTAGGTCAAAGGTTAAACAATTTGAACTTGTTTAAGGTGGCAAAATCGAGTGGTGCGTGACGCCAAGGGTATAGCGCTGCCCCATAGTTGGGGGTCAGCGCTCTCCCCTACAGGAGAACAACGGCACAGCGAGCGCAGAGCTGTGTTACCGCGGATCATGTGCGAGGAGGGGCTGTAGTGAGCGGGCAGCATGGCGAAATGAGCATATTTGCCATGTGGACTCTGATGGAGATAATGAATGAACTAATGACTCTCTGGCCTTGAACTGAACCCAGTGGATGTTATATGTGTAGCTGTACGTCTGGCTCCTGTCGAGGGTTCTTCCTGCGCGTTGTGGCAACGGCACACAACACAACACAACGGACGCTTGGATACTCTCCGAGCGGGTCCGGACGAAGCTGGCGCCGAGCCAAGAAGGTCCGCCATTCGAAAGCGGGAGAAGCAGCGTGTTGTGTCAGCGGCGCAGTAGAGGACGCTATACGGGTGGAACTGCTACACCGGGTGGGGCCAGAGGCGCTCATGCTTAGGCTATGGTTGTCAATGCTAACGGCAGACCAAACCAATGTACGAGGCCAAATTAATATAATAATAATAGATCAGATCAGAGCAATTTAGAGAGAGTGGCGTCAGCGGAGGACCAAAATGCGTGACTCATTAGCCAATGAACAGCCAGGAAGGGGTCTCGTGCTACTTTTGAATGCTTAAATAAAGCTGATAATGTACAATTTGATTTTAAAAGAAAAAACGTTCAAAGTACAACACAAACTGTCCATTTTGCTGCAACTCGACAGTGCTGCTTAATCCAGGACCTTACTTCCTGGAACTCTTGAGAGTAAAAAAAACTGGTCCATTGGAGTGAATGGAGATGTCGCAACTCTATATATACAGCTCTGGATCAGATAAGCACTTTAAAGCAGCACTGTAACACTGTTACACTACCTGAAAATAGCTAGGCTACATTAAAGTGCAATGTCACTGTGCAAGTAAAGTGAAGTATTTGTATGATGACGTGAGCCATAAAAAGCCTGAAGGCACTCCAGCCAGCCTGTTTTATTGCAGAAGATAAACAGAAATGGGTCACATGGATAATTTGGGGCAGAATTTTGGTCAAACTCATCTATAAAACTCACCATTTGCAATCAAATGCAATTTGCAGAATTTATTTATATTATTACATTTATAAAGTCGGCTGTTAAGTGCCATGAAATATATAATTGTTCATGCAACAATAAATTCTGACTCCAGGAAATGGTCTCATTCTATTGTGTACAGCAGTGGCTGTGGCTGCTAGAGAAAAATAAAAAATAATAAACTTCAATTTTAAGCCTTTTAAAATAATTGCACAGATAGAGGAAACAAACAAACTAACTGATTTGTGTGTGTGTGTGTGCGTGTGCGTGTGTGTGCGTGCGTGCGTGCGTGCGCGTGTGTGTGTGTGTGTGTGAGAGAGAGAGAAAGTGTGTGTGCGTGCGTGTGTGTGTGTGTGAGAGAGAGAAAGTGTGTGTGTGGGGGCGTGGGTGTGTGTGCGTGCGTGCGTGTGTGAGAGAGAGAGAGAGAGAAAGTGTGTGTGTCTGTCTGTGTGTGTGTGTGTGCGTGCGTGAGAGAGAGAGAGAAAGTGTGTGTGCGTGGGGGCGTGTCCTAAAGAGAGAGCTTGTCTGTGAGAGATTAGCGAGCTTGTATCCAATTATTTTCTGTGATGCACCAGTTTTCTGGAAAATCTCCATGTAAATGACGCCGGGCTCACAGCACAGCAGTTCCCGGGTGGCTATGTAATAGCAGGGCTCACAGCAGTTCCCGGTGGCTGTGTAATAGCAGGCGCTTCGGGTCCCTCTGATTGTCTGGGGAATACATGAGAGTGCTTTGAGTGCAGTCGTCCTGCCTCCTGGCCCGAGCTTCTCGCTGAAGGTCTTTTGACTGACA
The DNA here is from genome assembly GCF_964638095.1 of Poromitra crassiceps. NCBI lineage: Eukaryota > Metazoa > Chordata > Actinopteri > Beryciformes > Melamphaidae > Poromitra > Poromitra crassiceps. Next base: position 4,431,049 of record NC_139627.1, on the reverse strand, counting down.
CGGCCCAGGCTATCCATCATAAATACTGCATTTCCTGGGAATGTCACTGAAAACAACAGTGCAATTGTATCCCTATATATAGTCTTGTTTGAAGTATAGCCAATAGACCGAAGTCGCAGGTCTTTATAATGATGTTGCTCTCTGGTCCAGCGCTCACTGAGAGAATACCACTGCGGTTACCATTCCCGCCCGCCCGGGGCTTTTTAATGACTGAGCAAATATTGTTTTTGAACGTAGCTCAGCAGACAGGTTGCTGTGGGGAGGATATTAGGACCCGCATGTGATCTTAGATTTGAATACGCTACGGCCATGGCTCAGTGCTCGCTGCCTCATCCGCCCAGTACTTTGTATAAATTGCGCGGTGCCAGAACAGAAAGGTTGATGTGCTTTTACAAGCCCATGCTGGCCTCACACGCTGTCTCTCCCTGCCCTATTAGGCCATTTAGTGGCTCTTTCTGTCATCTGTCAAGACAACGTGTGTTTCATGAAGACGCTTTTGGCACTTTGTTGGAAATTGAAAGCAATTGACTTGACTCGACTATCTAACGAGCTGCCTCTTTCATCAGTCCAAAAAACGTTGAGCTGCATATTTTGAAGCCGGAACCCATTTATAAAGATTACAGAGACGGGGACTTGAGGTCGCACTTAAGTCACACACACAGTGACTTGAGACTTGACTTGAGACTTGTCCTCAAAGACTTGAGACTTGACTTGAGACTTGAAGTTTTGGGACTTGTGAACAATTTTTCTTTTTCTTTTTTCTTTTTTCTTGGTGCATTAACATTAAGGAAATGAATGTAATCTCTAATCATTGCTGCTACTGTATTGTAATAGATAAGGAGTGAGGATAATACAGTACATGCTTTGAATTCCTTAGTTTTAGCTATGCAGTGTTCTGAGCTGATAGCATGCAGCAGATGATAGAACACTCATCCATAACAAGGACTTGAGACTTGACTTGGACTTGCAAAAAATGACTTGTGAGCATCTCTTTTTTTTTTATTAATACACAGGACAAGATGTTACTATCCCTTGTGCCAAAATCCGAGGAAAAACACATTTAGAAGCCCAATCCAGAATAAAACAAGCTAACAGGCTAACAAACTAATAAACAAGACACAAATCACCAGTTACCTACCCTAGCCAACAGCAGTATGAAGCATGTCATTGGGGTTTTCAAGTGGGCACCTTCCTTCACAGATGTTTCGTTAAGTTAGGCCCACGACACCTCAAGAAGGCTTAACGGTGTAATCCAGCGTCCTGGAAACACCCCCCTCCATGCTACCACCGCACAACTGCATATTACCAGGTCGGTTCAGTATGACATTCCTAACTACACCACCACTGTCAATGATTCAGCCCTGTTGATGCGGACCGTCAATCATGACCAACAACAAACAATCAATCTTACCTTAGCGAGCTCCCCAGCTAGCATGTTTCCTCCTTAGCCACAGCCATTCACTTGCTCGTTCTGCTGCCTGAGACATGTTGCTAACCGCAAGTTTCAGGCTCCGTCCCCGAATGCCCAACTCAGTTACTAGGGCAATAACGGACTTTGCCACAAAATCACGGCAGCCCACCTCTACAGGCCGCACTCGAGCCCTCCAACCTCGCTGCTCTGCCTCTGCTGCCATTTCAGCATACCTAGCTTTCTTGCGCTCATAAGCCTCCTCAACTCGATCTTCCCACGGGACTGTGAGTTCGATAAAATAAACTATCTTCTCTACCTCAGACCACAGTAACAAGTCCGGACGTAGCCGGGTGCTAACTATATAGGCTGGGATGACTAGCTGTTCATTCAAGTCAACCCTCATTTCCCAGGCTCCACCTACACTTAGCTGCCCTAACTTGTGCCTGATCTTAATTGGTCTAATCTTTTCTCCCTCACGTACAAATTTGATCTGTCTAGTCTCTTTGCTAGCAACTAGAGAATTTACTTCTAGCCGCTTTTCCTCAACTGCAGCTGCCAAACATTTCAACACCTGGTTGTGACGCCAGGTGTATCGCCCCTGGGAGAGACTGAACTTACACCCTGACAGTATATGCCTCAGTGTACATACACTAGAACACAACGGGCAGGCACCATCCTCGCCCAACCACTGATTTAAGTTCTGGGGAGATTGCGGAGATGGAGAGATCTATATTGTAATGGCTAGAAACATATTTGACTCTGAACCCAACAGGGAAAGTGCACTGAATCTATTCTGTCTCTTATTGTAGAGTCCATGTCACAAAACTGTCAAAGCACACTACACCTCATTGATCATACACTCCCATAGGGCGGAAATCTGTCTGACCTTCACTGAAGCATTTCTTCCTCTCCAGACTCGACATGGCAGTTAGTGGAATTGGGGTCGTCCGTCTGAGGCGGTATACATACCTGCTGACGGTGGAATTCACCCCCCAAAAAACCTAGGCAGAAAATAGTCAGGCCATTGGAGGTTATATCTGTATATGAGACACACAGGGGAGCACTCCCTGTCCGACACAGACATGTCAGGTAGCTGTGATGGCCCGCGGCGGGCATAGCCTCACTCACTGTGAACAAGAGCAAACAGCATTAGGACTGTTATTCCCTGATCTGGGTCTCCAAGCTGCTACGAGGAGAAGAGCAAACACTGAGAGCACTGAGAACAACCTGGGGTGATGGAGTAAGCCAGCCTTTCTCCACAAATCCCTCACTGCTCTTAACTCAAGCTTGACACACAACACTGGAAAAACGTGCACGCGCCCCCGAGAACGATTTGTTGTTGATCCAAGGAAATCAATGCAACATCGACCGGGAGGTTTACTTGAAAGAGAAAAGCCATTTAAATCTGCCTTTTACCGTCATGCCGTATCAGCTGTGCTAACGAGCGCACTCTGTTCAGTCCTGTAACGGTTGATCTCTCATGCGTTACAGAACCCGTATATAAACACATCCTGTGTTCTGCGTTGCCAATCGGAGCCAGAAAACCACATGTTTGCTTTCTTCCATCAGTAGATATTGGCCCGACCTCTAAAAACCCTCCTGCTGGCAGGACGATGCCATGGCATGCGGATCAAAGCCGTCATCTGGAACGTCTCTCTGCTGACTGTTGGCCGCCCCGCCGTCGCACATGGTGTCCCCATGCTGCCGCCGGACACTCTATTCCCTGCTGCCACGCTGCTTCTTGTTTTTGTGTCTCTCTCTGGATCGCTGGCTCACCATCATCAGCTGAATCCCAGCTCACCCCGGCCCCCGGCTGCCTTCCTCCACGTTTTACATAACCCGCCATCTGGGATTCCCTTCAGATCCAGTCCGTACACTAGACATTCCTGCTTGGCGAGCGAGAATATACGAACCATGATGATGCCAGAGCTCAAGCAGCTGCCTGTCGTCGACCTTTGAACCCCAGTGAAGGAGGAGCGCTCCCGGCCTGCGAGATAGATGCCACTACTACTCTATACTACTGTATATTTGATATATGCATGCATGGCTGGTTGAGCTGGGACAGGTCGCCGGTTCACCGGACTCCTGGGAAATACACTGGATCAAATGACCTTCCGTGAACCCTTTGGAAAGCTTTGTAGACTTTAAAAGGCCAATCGATATTGGCCTATAGATCACTCATATTGTGTTATTTGGCTTGCCCCTACAGTATAGATTCGCAATTAGTTTTGAGATTAGGCTGATCTGCAGGCTGGAGGAGGACTGATGTTGGAACTGCACAGATATATGTAGAATGACCTGAATTTCTATTTAAACATATTTGTAGGCATTCTGCACACATTGTTTCAAAGTACATCTCAGAACCGTGGTTTAACTGAAGTATTATGTGTAGGCCTATATGGGGTGCAGCCAGGGGGAATGTATAGAAACATTGTTGCACTGCTAAGTGTTTACTCAAATCTTTTAATTCTATCACTTTGGGAGTCTGTGCCAGTCTGTGATCGATGACTTTTCCAATAGCTTTGTCTGTGATAGATAGATAGATAGATAGATAGATAGATAGATAGATAGATAGATAGATAGATAGATAGATAGATAGATTCATGGTGCCCAACCCGTCTGGGCTTACAAGACACAAATCATTCAAGTTCAACAATACAAACAAATTAACAAACAATTGCCACAAAAAGCTCAAACGTAAACAAGACAAGACAGAGTTGTATACATGTAGCCTATTATTCAGATGAACCACTTCTCCATTCTGAGTTTCCAAGCACTCCCAATAAACTTGGCCAAACTGAAGACTTCATCTCTGAATAGCCATTCCAACTAAGCATCATGTCCTGACCAAAATAGTTCAGGTTTCTTATTTTGCATGAACTGAAATAGAGACAATCTGTGTTGTTTGTTTTGCCTTCCACGCCTGCCAGCCCAGAACTGCTCAGCTGTGGCACTCCCTCGCCCAACTCCTATCAGAATATAGCCTAATGTGGACAGATGCAAGGTCATGCACCTGCAAGACAGGGCGTGTGAAATACGTGTGGGTGTGTGTAGCCTACCTATCGCTGACGTAAAAGAGAAAAAAAGGAAAAAGTTCGAAGCACCGAAATGGACTGCTTTGGGACGGTCCCGCAGTAAGCTACGACAGTATTTTTATGCTGCTGCATGTTTAGATGGAGAAGATACCGTGCATGGAGAAAAACAAATATGATCACTTTCATGCAAACAAACCCCATCTGAATGGAGCACAAATGGAGAGCGAATAATGACAGATCTATTTTAGGTAACTGCATTATTGCCCTTTGCTAAAAGCACAACGAGAGAGAGAGAGAGGGAGTGGGGGAGAGGAGAGAGAGAGCAGTCCTACTGGCTCTGCAACTGCCGTGCGCTCTTTCATCCAGAAGATGTGCGTGTTTGCTTTCCTAAAACCCCCGATTGATCAGATTTAGGAAAAAGGAACGCAGAAGAGTAAACATAGCTCCGCTGTGCTGGAGCGCTGTCTTGGATAAATAGGCGCGTTTTAAGCATGGTGATGATGGGAGCAGGTGGATGCAGCCAAGTGGACGCGCAGGGCGCAGAGCGAGCAGCAGCGCACAACAGCCGCCGGACCACAACACCTGCTCCAGAGGATAACCATTCAGCCCTAGATCATGTGCTATTATTGGTTCATATGCTACAACATCCTCTCACAAACTGGATTTATTTTACAACTTCTGTGTGCTAATCTGAGGAATTTGGACCCTGTGAAGCTGCTAGACGCGCGCAGCTCATTTGGAGATCGAAGATACCAGTAAAAATAAAACCACCACAACAACAAATCAAACGACTGCTTTTGTCTGGAATCAATCTTTGTTCTTATCGGGGACACATAGCCGCCCTTCTCAATCTGTAAGGATGGCCGAAACACAGATTTCTCCAGCCCAGGCGCTCTACATAGGAATGGAGGTGGTGATCGCGGTCTCCTCGGTCATCGGGAATGTGATGGTGGTCTGGGCGGTGAAGATTAATAAATCCCTGCGGGACACCACGTATTGTTTCATCGTGTCCCTCGCCCTGGCGGACATTGCGGTGGGCGCCCTCGTCATCCCGCTGGCCATCACCATCAGCATCGGACTGCAAACTCACTTCTACAGCTGCCTGCTGGTGGCGTGCACGGTGCTGGTGCTCACACAAAGTTCCATCCTGGCCCTCCTGGCCATCGCGATTGACCGCTACCTCAGGGTCAAGATTCCAACCAGGTAATAAACGACATACATCTAGGTTACAGCCAGGAGCAGATAGATGGGAGGTTATACTCAGTGATGATGATGATGATGATGGTGGTGGTGGTTGTAATGATGGATGGGGATGGTGGCATAACCTTGCAAAAGGTGGTGAGGTTTATGAATAAGTGATCTCCAGCATGTCATTGATGATTTTCTCCTGGGTATTATTTCACTATAGGAAGCATGCATGCAGTCCCCTATAGGCCTGGGGATCTCTCACTCACCGATATTGATATGACAGCTTACTAGAGCATGGCTGATCAACCAACAGCTTTAATTAACTCCCCTGTCATCTGGATTGAAAGTGAGGAGTCTAATAGTATGTGTGGTGTAGACTACACTATAGGCTACTACACTACACTGTGTAGTAGGCTACATGAGTTTGTGCCAGTCTTTTGCAGTGTGTATTTTGGGGTTGGTGTATGGGAGGAATTTTTCTCAGACACGATTGCAGTCAGCAAAGTGCTCTGCCTTTTGTATTTGATGCATTGGACCACCAGTGGCTTATCATCATGCCAGAGTGAAACACAAGCCTGAGCAGAGCAGCCAGGCTGAGATAAGCTTGTTAGAACAGGAGGAATATTGTTAGCGATAGCCTCACATTTTCATTTTCTGTGTGTGAGACAACCTTTCATACTGATATCATTTATCATGCGTTTGAGCTTTTGACTGCTACCGGTTACACTGATTTCTTTTCTCATGCTTAGATTGTGTATAAAACCCTCCAAGTCATCGCTTTATGTCTGATACAAACTCTTTTACAAGACAATCTAGCACACAGCACTTCATGCAATCTGACATTAATACAATAGAAGTGTCCACAATAGCTTAATTATGAATTGACAGGACTACAATAGAACTGGGATCCAAAATAAGGAAGATTAGTACTGTTAAATCATCTACAGTACCTACTATTTTAGTAGGTAACATCAGCGAGAAAACACTTATTTAAATCAGAGCTTCCCTCTCTAGTGTTGCTGCTGCCACTCCCATCCCACACCTCATTTACATAACCAATAGTGACTGTGGTTTATTAACACCAACAGGGTAGCAATCACCTGTCACTCACCCGATGAGAATGTATTTTGTCTCTGCACCATTGTGTTGCTAATATAGTTTACAACACGCTGAACTGTTGGTTCCATAGACCCTTTTCACAGCAACCGTTTTGAGGTGGTAAAGCAGGTGTAACCAACCAATACATGGCAGGCCCACATTGTAAATAAGAATTTTGTTCTTAATTGTCTCGCCTGGTAAAATAAAGGTAAAATAAAAATAAATATAAAAATACCATTTTAATGATGGTTCCATTCCATTTCGGTGTCCCAGTGCCAGGTTCCTCATTAATGTTATTGGTTACACCTGCTTTACCACCTCAAAAGGATTGCTGTGAAAATGGCCCTATTGCGTGTGATGGTGCACACTACTCCCTGTGGGTAGAGATAGATGAGTATCTCTGCTCCCCTCTGAGCAGACCGGCTGCTAGACTCTAAAGTGTGAGCGATTCCCTCGCTCCTCTTCAGTCTCCGACCTCCTATTAAGATAATCTAATCGATACTTGAGTCAATAGCCTACTTCAGTCAAAGCACCTGTTGACAGCCGGGCTAAATTGCAATGTTTTACGCTTTACGCTTCAGCACATGTCAGATTGTTTTCATTTCCCCTCCATTGACAGTGTCAAACATTGTAGACATCAAGCATTAATTAATAAGCAAAAATCAATCAATCGTTGCTCTATAGCAGTGATACTCAATTTAAGGCCGCAATGGAATTGCAAAAAAAAAAAATGTTTTTTTACAGTGCACCTGAAGGCAACATGCAAGATACCCGCTGAATAAGTGTCCAAATGTTCATGTCATTCTGGCCAATACTCCACTTCTGTTACAGCATTTCAGTCTGGAATATGGAATATCTTTCAATAAATCTATGATTTAGCTGCTAAATTGTCAAATACCGCCGTATGCTCGCTACCCAGGCGCTTATGTATGTACTTAACCTAACTAACTATCCGGTGTGCACAACATTGTCAGACTAAACTCCGGCTGACACCCCAAAAACCTACAATCCGCTACAGAAAAATGTATATTGTTTGTTTAATAACTGGCCTCTGGCCTCCTATCATTTCACGAAAGTGGCCCCCGGGCAAAGCAAGTTGAGTATCCCTGCTCTATAGCCTGTGAGGTGGAGTAGCTCCCAGTGTCTTCATCACTGCCTGTGAGCATCATGGACCACCAGGGAGGCCTAGCGGCGTTGTGTAGGTGGTACTTGCAGCAACCCCTGTTAAGGGCTTGCCCAGGGGTGGTTACGAACCGCCGACCTTCGGCTTGGGAGTCCGACATGTTAACCGCAACACCAAGAGAGCTAGCTCCCTTTGGCAGAGCTGATTAACATGCCTTTATACTGGGGAGTATTAAAGGTGAACCAATCCACTCACTAGCGCTCGGGACTCACGAGGAATCCGCGCTGATTCACCTCGGTTACATAGGCTCTCTCCTCATCTTCTGATACTGATCTCATCTGATAAGAATGAAAAGGCCAATAACTAAACCCTCGCGGCCACGCACATGCAGTAGCATACCGAGCACTGCGGTTCATGTTCAGTGTAGCCTACCGCTTTGATAAATGAGAATACGTTGTATGAAGGCAGTTTTAGGAAATACGCTTCTTCTGCCCTGAGCAACAGACGCATAAAAACGGCAGTGCTGCAAGTGGGGAGGATTAATGATATGGATTTGTAGGAGAAGTGGTCCAAGTGGGAATATATACTGCGAGTGGTATTGCTCGGAGAGCGGCTGGAGAATTTAATATTAAATGGTAAATCTTCGTTGTGGAGATTCGCCTGAGGAGAGTTGGAGAAATGGAAAAAGAGAAAGTCACAACGAGAAGTATGCGGGCCCTGTTAGTGGCCGTGTGTGCCGACGCGCTGACCCCATGTTGTTGTTGTTGTTTGTGTTCCCCTGCAGCTACAAGCGGGTGGTGACCCCCCGGCGGGCGGGGCTGGCGGTGGTGGTATGCTGGACGGTGGCTTTCATCGTGGGCCTCACGCCCATGTTGGGCTGGAACAACCTCTGGCGCCTCCGGCAGAACGGCTCCATCAGCTCCGACCTCATCATCACCTGCCAGTTCGAGAACGTCATCAGCATGGACTACATGGTCTACTTCAACTTTTTCGGCTGGGTGCTGCCGCCGCTGCTGCTCATGCTGCTCATCTATGCGGAGATCTTCTACATGATCCACAAGCAGCTGAACAAGAAGAAGGTCACCACCAGTCACGCGGACCCCAACAAGTACTACGACAAGGAGCTGAAACTCGCCAAGTCTCTGGCGCTGGTCCTCTTTCTCTTCGCCGCCAGCTGGCTCCCCCTCCACATCCTCAACTGCATCACGCTCTTCTGCCCCCAGTGCCAGAAGCCCATGTTCCTCATCTACATCGCCATCCTGCTCACCCACGGCAACTCGGCCGTCAACCCCATCATCTACGCCTTCCGCATCAAGAAGTTCCGCACCGCCTTCCAGAAGATCTGGCAGCAGTACGTCTGCTGCAAGGACACACCGGCACTGGAGCTGCAGCACAGCGAGAGGAAAGAGAGCCCCAATCCGGACCCGGAGCCGCCGGTGGCGGTGGCGCCCCCTCAGAAGGAAATGCCAAACCCTGATCCTCCACAGCATCCGACACCTCCGCCTGAGCAGCAGCAGCAGGACCAGCCGCCCGAGCCGCCAGAACAACCTAACAAACGGCCGTCCGTACTGGAGCACAACGCAATCTAACGGAATGGAGCTGGTTGCTTACTTGGAAAGATACGATCAGTGATCAGTGCATGTCTGAGCATTGGTTTGCGTCCTCATTTTGGAATGCGTTCTAATGAGGAGTAGGAGTTGGTGCAAAACGCTATAGGATGCTGCTGTAGCGAGTGAGGCGTGGCGACTTGCAGCCTAAATCTCAAATACTGGGAGATCACTGTATCTTCACTCAGGAGGAACTCAGCAGGATTGTGTCTGAGTTTGGCTGGAACAGGAGTGCAAAAAAAAAAAACGGCAAAAGGGTCATTTTGATATTGAGACGTGTCTATCTTAGTAACAGACTGAAGACAGTAAGACTCAACTCTTTTATTTAATTGTGGTAAAACAGTTGGTGTGGCCCATTACAAAAATGTGCAATATAAGTTATTGTAGTTGATCAGTATCGGATTATCACTTTTATCTCACACAAATTATGTGATTTACTGTAGGATCAAAGTTTGTACTGTCAATATACACCAGGTTCCCGTAAATTCCTGCTGTAATAATACTGTGTGTTTATTTAAACTGACAGTGGCGGAAAGAATATGAATGTAATAATAATAATAATAATGTAAATGAGAAACTGTAACAGCAAAGCGCTGTGAACACTCATCTCTTCTTCAGGGTCTTAATGGCACAATTGACGCTCTGGAAGGAAAGTGTCTGGGGCCGAGGAGGTTAACGTGCTGACAACAGGGTTTAGTAATCCTTCATTAGAATTCTTCAATGGAGCCGAGTCCCACGGCGCCGCCCAGCAGCTCTGATCCATTACAGAGGAGATGGACAGGGATAAGAAATAGGCAGCTGGAGGAGCGTTTTGTTCCAAGTAGCTTTTTGACGATCTGGTACCCTTTCAGAGAGGCTGCGTGCGTGCCTGAGCTTCACGGCTGGAGGACGACAGCTCCTCTTGGGGGCTAACGGAGAAGATGCACTTAAAAAACTCATTTTGATCCACTCCCCACGCCAGCTGGTGGTTAGAGTGGGCTTTTCTTTTTTTTTCTTTTCTTGTTCTCCCCCCCCAACTTAGACTGTGAATAAATACCCTTATCTCAACTTACCACTAATGGTAGCGTCCATGGCCTTAATCAGTATTTTAATTAGTCTGGACTGGACTCATTCAAAAAGGCCCAGATAAGACAACCTGAAGATTGTGACTATCTTTACTACAGTGTTATCTCAATAATTTGCTTAATGCCACTATGGCATCTGGAGACTACTCAATTAACTTGTTTTTTTTCAATTTTTTCGTTTTCTTTTTTTTTACGTGACTAGCATAGCATACACTATTGATATTCCCTTAAGTGGGTGACAATCTCCTGTGTAGGGCCAAGACATTTTCTACTGCTCTCTTGACAGCTATCACTCGCTGCTGGTAGCAACATGAAGTGAACAGCAGTGATGCTTGAATGATCTGAATTGTAAGAAGTCTTTGAACAGAAACCTTTCACTGGAACCTTTCACTGGCATTCTGTTGCTAGGGAACCGTTTGGACCCAAGATCATTTCCTTGTCAGCTAATTGCATTAGCAAACACTGCAACCGGAAATAAACTAGGGTCCATTTTAGAATATTTATGTTGTCAAGTTGAAATGGTCTGTATAGACTACAATCCACACTAGCTGTATCTTGATGTGTCTACAAGGTATTTAGGTCCGGCGTAGGCTACTGTACATAACACACACGTGAGGATAAAAGTGAATGAATAAAGATATAACAATGAGTCAATGACAACACGTTTTTCTACAGGTAATTCATTCCCTACTTCCACTAGCAAATGAAAACGATGTCTGCCCCTTCCTCCGGTCCTTTCTATTTTAGCGTTTCTATATTCCCATGGGGATCACTAATGTAGGATACCTTTGAGGAGAAATTTCTGTTATATCGAGGGTTGAGAACTAGAGGGGCGTAAGTGACATTTTACCAATTTTACAGGAGAAACAAAACGTAAAATCCAGGGGCGAGAAACAGAAGGGCGTAAGTGACATGCTGAGGGGTGAGAACCAGAAGGGTGTAAGTGACATGCTAAGGGGTGAGAACCAGAGGGGTGTAAGTGACATGTTGAGGGGTGAGAACCAGAAGGGCGTAAGCGACATGCTGAAGGCTGAGAACCAGAAGGGTGTAAGTGACATGTTGAGGGGTGAGAACCAGAAGGGCGTAAGTGACATGCTGAGGGGTGAGAACAGAGGGGCGTAAGTGACATGCTGATTCTCACCTCTCAATATGTGTTATGTTATTTTCAGCGGTACAAAGTATTTTACAGCTTGATGATAGAGATCTTTTGCAAACGGAACCCTCGCATGCAACTAATTCTGACTGAAGATTAGATGCTTATATTTGAGCATCAACCATACAAGCGCAAACCCCCGATGTTATCTGTCATTTTGAAAGTGACAGGCTCTTATCTATTTACCACAAATAGATTCCTAGGCTCAGCCGCTGTGTGGCCTCGCCCGCCCTGCAGCTCGCCCGCTCTGCGGCCTCGCATATGCAGCTCGGCTGCTGCGTGGCACAATTGTTCAACTTTTCGCATCACTGATGGCATCACTCACTGATGACATCTTCTTTCCGTTGGTTAGCAGGTGTACAATGGCAATTGAGGTGCAAGAGGTAGCAGTACAGTTGTATATGGTTATGCATCAAAATATTGCACTCAGTCAAAGGAGGTCGGGGAGGGGGGGGGGCTGATAAGATCAAGACATCTTCTCAGCAAGAAGTCAGGACTTCCTGAGTTGTAATTATTCTAGAGCAAACAAACCTTGAAGCCCAGAAAAAGCACAACACGTTGTACTGGTACCTTGCTGCATGCAGCTCAGCACCTCTGTCAACAGTCTCATTACTCCTTAGTGCAATAATGCAGTGAGAGCCTGTGAGATAAGAGCTGACTTGTCATGGCTCTGACAGCCTGTTTGTCCCCTCGCTCAGAATATGAATTCTCCTGGTGTCACATTATGTTCCTGGACAGGCCATGTAGGAGCTTAACTCCTCTCTCTCGGCGTGCCTCCCTGCTCTCCATCTACTGGGTATAATAACTCCTCAACAGATTGAAGTCTCATATTTTCCAATATTAGGGCTCCTGAATCAATGGCACAGGAACTAAAACAGACATGGGGCTATTTCTATGTGATATAGTGTTGCCCACCCAGCCTATATAAATCAATGGGCTGGCTCAATATTCATTGTTGAAGGCTATTCTTTTCATGTTTGCTAGTTTTCCTGGGCAAAGCCCTTCAGTTTCAGGCTAAGGTTGGATATCAGGTGGAAGGAGACTTCTGATAAGAACGTCAAATAAAAGGAAATGAAATACTGGAGCTCTTTATTTCTCTGGAGGGGTGAACTTTCTCTGCAGCAACCTCACTGTCCTTGTCCTAATGTGGGTTTTAACCGCAGACTCTGAGGGGACGAGAGGGAATTCACTTACCAGCACAATCTGCAGTAATACTAGCCCCGCTATGACTCTTTCCGGGTAGACAATGCTACCCTACAAGAGTCCCGTCTCCGTACATAGACTTGCCTTGCGACTCTGGCTCTGTCTAAATCAGCGATACGCACATATTTACAAGTCTCACAGAAACATTTCAAAGCCACCTACTTGAGAAGAAGATAATTTTTTCTGGTTAGAGCTCTCAGCCGTAACAGCGCCACTCTGGTCGAAAGCTCGGTAAAAAATAATATCACCAGCACAGACTTCGGATGAAAAGAGGCATTTATGAGCAGCGTCGAGCTTTCAAACCCCTCCGTCGAGAAGCAATGAACCCTTCTTCTCAAGTAGGTGGATTTGAAATGTTTCTGTGACACTTGTAAATACGGACACAGGACTCTTGTAAGGTAGCATTGTCTACCCGGAAAGAGTCATAATCGGGGCTACAGTAAAATACCAACTTCTGTGCAGAGTATAACAACCTCATCGGGTCTTGTGAAACCTTGGAAAGACATATACATTTTGACTTTAGATCAAATCGATGTTATGGTACATTAACATGCAAAGGTCATTTGTGAAGAAATGTGTATTGTCTTGATGATGTGCTAGGAAATGAAGACACACTTTTAATGAGAAGATAACACAACGGTGTTTAGCAACGGATGTTGTTCCAATGTGGTGAAGGGTGTGAAGCATCTGCTCTGAAATGCACCAGATGTCAATATTTCCTCAGCATGGTCTTCTTTTAACCATGTCTCAGCTCAATATTGTCTCTGTCCATTAACTGAAGATTCTCCCGACAAAATCCATGACTCCTTCCGATCCCCCCAGGGTCTCCCCTTCACCAGAGGACTGAGAGGAGGCTGAGGGGGGAAAAACATGGCATGATATTTCTGCCCCAACTAAAGGGGCTTTTTACATTAAAAATGGAGGAGTGGTTTGATCTACCTGGGCTCTGACCAGGGTCATGAATAAAGCACGCATGTTGTGCCCCAGGTGGCGCTGCACAGAAACAGGCTGCTTGTCAGATCAGGGCTACTGTACATGCCATCACCTCTCCTGGCTTGGGGAGCAGCTGTAACATGGCTCCGGCACAAAAACCATTGAGGGTTGAAAAGCAACACCTTCATGAACTACTCCACAGTATGATAGCTACAATGAGGTGTGATACAGAAGATATACAGTATATATATATCTCTCTCTTCTGTATCACACCCGGGAGCAGTATGGGTTAGCGCCCCAGCCTGTGTCTTCCGTGAGGAAGAAGCCCAACAAATCCACGAGAGGCCTTTTAGGAGGGCCATTCAAGCCGCAAGTGGAGCCTGCAGTACCACCACGGCCCAAGAAACATCATACCGGAATGAAATGTTGGGAGCGGGGGAGTCTGGTGCAACGCACAGGTCCTGGACCTGGTGAGACGTAGGAGGAGCCCGGACAGGGGGCAACCCACAGAGCCCAGTCCCTCCACGTGCCGGTCCCGGCAGAGTAGTTCCGGAGCAGCAGATTGAGTGGCCCTGTCTTTCCCTAGGAGGGCTGACCGTGGATAGCTACTGGGACGTAAGTCGGGGCTTGATCAACCCCGGCTGGGTCACCTGGGCGATGGTGTACATGATGTTGCGAGACCCGAAACATCCTATGACCCCAGGGTACATCACTGATGATACGTCCCAGTTGCATCCATGTGATGTTTTTTCTCTCTATATATATACGTTATGTCCAAGTGGTTGTTGTTGGTGTTGTGCATGTGTGACTTTCCAGAAAAGCTGTTTTGCTTGAGTCATAAACACAGCAATATTTTGGCTTTGCTGGGAGAGCGTGCTGTAGCCATCTGTGCCATGATGACAAGGCGGGGTGTGTGAGTGAGAGCAGCATCGATTCCTATTAGTGCCAGACATGATGAGTCTTGTATCCAAATGGATGAGCACAAAAATAGAAAGTATGCAAAATGTACTTACCGCTTTGATGCGCATCACTGACGCAACCCTATATTCAGATGTGATGATGATGATATAGCTATGCAACGCTGACGAGCTGAGCGGCTGTCAATATAACAAAGCAATTTGCACATCAAAGCTGATTATCATTCTGCCATCATCTTTAGCTGTGAATTTGCACTGTTAGCGGGGTGTCTTTAACAGCAAAACTGTGTGATCCATCCTCACCATGCAGCTATTAGGAACAATTGCATCGGCCCTGCTCCCTGCTGGACCTCTGTGAAAGAACGGCTGACAAGCAATAAAGGCTCACACAGCAGGATAGCCTCCAATAAAAGAGTCGTTTGGTGCAAATAAAACAAACATTTTCCCACAACAATCAATTATTCACCGAACAGGCTGACAAAACCAGGACAGCATCAATATTTCATCTTTTTCCACCTTCTTTTTTCTCTCTTTAAAAAAAGATCTTTAGCAAATCTTGCCTCAGAGGGTGTTGTGAAAACAAACACAGCCTTGAAGGAAGGCAGCAGGGGAGGTTTCCCTCCTCTACAATCTCAAACTAATCTCTTGTGCTTTGGAATGAGAATAAGATATATGGAGGCGTTCATACTATTGCATTAAGCTGACTGAACACAGATGCTTTTGTGCTTTATTAGCAGGATAAATCCCCCCCCCGGGCTATAAGAGGTTTTCTAAATAGCTATGTGGCTGTTCAGGCTAGATGGTGCTTTTTTCTTCTCTTCCTCTCAGTAGAAAAATCTCTGTTCAGCCCTTTGATAGTAGTGACACAGTGCCACCTGCTGGTGGTACACAATGTGTTGGTATTATATGGTTTGATTAAAACTGAGCAGTGCCAGGAGGACTCACACTGGTGGGCTGGTTCTCCCCCACCGATAGAGGTCACAAAGGTCACAGCTGGTTCCTTAATTAAAACTCCCCCTTCCCCCCCGCAGGTCCGGATGGACACTTCTGTATCCGTAGACCTCTATTTTGAAATCCTTTGATGGCGGTTCTAAGGACTTGCTTGGCTCTTTGAATGCAACTAATTAAAATCCAAGAGGACACGTCCTCAAGACTAATTTTGAATTAGACCACAGAACTAGGTTGAAAGACTCAAGACCAAAAACCTACAGTATTACATATATATACACAGTGTTTGCGTGCACACACACACACGCGCGGCGCACGCACGCGCACACACACACACACACACACACACACACACTAGATTCAATAAATCAGGGGTCTTCAATTACTTTTCACAAAGGGTCACATTTTGCTGAGGGCCGAGGGCTGGGGACCGAACAGCGCTGCAATTTTTCTTTAGCATTTGAAGGGTTTAGAGGAATAACTCATTTTAAATTGAATCGTGATAACCACTTTTGATCCTTTTCTCCCTCCTATGTCACCACCTGCTCTCCCTGCAGGGCTTGAAATTAACTTTTTTGACCACCTGCCAATATGGCTGCTAGATTTCAAAGTTACCAGCCAATTAGAATTTCCACTAGCCAAAATGTTTTTCTTGAAATAAACGGGAATATGAGTGGGTTAATTTAAGCATAAGTATCAGTAAGTGGCCGGGGATTCTCAAAGCCTGTGTTGAGTTGAGTTACAGACTGTCTATCTAAGACCTTGTGAATATGAAAAAGTCACTTCAAACATACGGGTAAGACATGAAGGAGCCAAGATGATATCAGGAATATCTTCTTCACTGATCAGTTGGAGAGCAGCTCTGACCTGTAAAATGTTGGCTTGAACTTTTGTTTTTTAATCGCAGACTGCGATTCGCAGTCCTACTGGAGGTACCTGAAAATGTCCCCACATTCCATGAAGTCTCGCTCAGTCTCTGTGTCCACAAGGCCATTGTCTGCCAGCGTAGCATCAACACCCGCAATGTTGTTTTGAACTTTGAGGGACTCAACCATGAATCAAGACTGAATTTCAACATAAACTATATAAATAAAGTTTGTGAATTCAGGTTTTGGGGTTCCTGTATATGGCTTCAGTCCTGTAAATAGGTCACTTGTGTACAGAAGTGGTGGCTGCTTTGTTAGACACTATACTTCTATGATGTGTTTGTGTTTTTCAAATGCAAACGGAGGACTTCTAAATATGCAATTAACAGGAAAAACGTGAAGGCACTGCAGTCTGATCCAGTGCCAGAAGCCGAGTCATCAACAGATGTGTAACCACAAACCATGACACTAATGTTATGTTTTGACTTGTTTTTCTGCATTACAGGAAGACGATGCAGCGCGTGCTAAAAACATGACTCGGGTTTATAAGTCCTGGAGGAGGGAAATGTTGTATTCATCTTTGGCTTACGCGGGTTTCACCCCATGCGACCCCAAAAAATACACTAAAAAAGTGAGTTCAAACCCCAGACAAACACACATGAAAAGGAGGATAATTGCCTGCATCAACAAGTCTGAACCAGCATGTGTGCAGAGGCTGGCAAAGTGCTGACCTCTGACTCACATCCCGTCCCGCTATCAGCTGCTCGGCCTTTATCAGGAAGGGGAAATTCCCATCGCTTTTCCCCTTTTCTGCAACAGCTGCTTTTCCAAAACTTGTTGAACGGAGTCGTTTTCGACGACCTCAAACAGTAGGTCACAAATGTCAGCTCCAATAAAATGCTATACTATACATCTCCCACTATACTGTAACGTTCTCAGTACTTCACGAGGCAGAGGCTTCTTGCTGGTACAGGTTCTTTATTCACAGTTATTCATATTTACAACTCTCCGCTGTTGTCATGCTCATAGATAGCAGCTTTCCCTTAGGCAGTGCGCGGAGACTGATGCGCATGCTCAGTCTCCCTCAGGAAGTGGTCCCACAGCATAGTGCTCCCCAACATAACACTCCCCCACACAGTTCCTATCTGTAGCGGAGACACTACCATTGCTCACCACTATGTGTGTACTGCTGATTCGCTACATACTCCCCGCCCAACAATAAGGTCAACGCCCACGTTGACACCACATCACACCTCCCCTGTACCAACACTCCCAGCATCTTTTTTTTTCTTTTTAACAGTTCTTTGTTTTTTAACCACATTTTATGTTTCCATCTCAGGCTTTTCCCACGTCTCCTCCCCACAATATCTCATGCCATACACATCATTCACTTTCCATTATAACACTTCCAACCACCATCTCCTCCTTTTTTTTTTTTTTTTTTTTTTTTTTTTAGTACAACTCGAAGTTGCTCAAATGTCCTGGAGCCCTTGGCTCTCTCCGTGGCCGTGTTAGTCTCTGTGAATCTGCCGGTGGGCCTGACCCCACCTGCAGTGTCTCTGGTGCTTCAAGTCTCTGAGTGGGGCCCGCCCGGTCATGGCCGGACGCCCCTCTCTGTGGAAACAGATTCCTTCTTTCACTCTGTCTAAGTGAAACCGCTGGGCGGCCGAGATCTGGGGGAAGGGTGCACCCCCCCCGGTATGGGGCCAACCTGTCTCTGTGGAGTACCTTCTTGCCACCAAGTGGCATCTGCACTCGGTACACCACCTCCCCCATTCTCTCCATCACCCTGCATGGGCCTGTCCAGTGACAGTCCAGTTTAGGGCTACGCCCTTTTTTTCTCCGGGGTGTGTACACCCACACCAACTCCCCCCCCTGGAAATGGTTTCCCTTTGCCCTCACATCATAGTTCCTTTTTTGTTTCATGCCCGCTTTCTCTAGCTGGTCCCGAGCGAAGTTGTGAGCGGACTCTAATCGATCTTGTAGCCTCCTGGCGTACTCTCTCCCCGGGGGAGCGTCCAGTGCATCCGGTGGCTTGCCGAACGCCATTTCTGCTGGTGTCCGCAGTTCTCGACCTAACATGAGCAGGGCGGGTGTGCAGGAGGTGGACTCGTGTGTTGCGGATCTGTAGGCCATGAGGATGAGAGGCAGGTGCGTGTCCCAGTCTCTCTGGTGCTCCTCCGTGAGGATGGCCAACTGCTTTTTCAGTGTCCTATTGAATCTTTCTACTAGGCCATCGCTCTGGGGGTGCAATGCTGTGGTCCGTGTCTTTCTAATGTTCAGTTTCTCGCACATGGTGGCGAACACTCGTGACTCAAAGTTTCTTCCTTGGTCACTGTGTAGGGTCTCTGGTGCTCCGAACCTACTGAACATGCCTGTGACTAGTGCGTCGACCACCGTCCCCGCCTCCTGGTCGGGCAGCGCGTATGCCTCTGGCCATTTTGTAAAGTAGTCCATAGCTACTAGGACGTATCGATTTCCACTCTCTGAGCGTGGAAACGGCCCCATCACGTCTACCCCTACCCTCTCCATGGGGGCTCCTGCTGCTAGCTGTTGGAGCGGGGCGCGAGACTGGTCTAATGGCCCTTTGTACGCCGCGCAGAGGTCGCAGCGCCGACAGAAGTCCTGTACGTCTCTCCTCATCCTCCCCCAATAAAAGCCTTGTCTGATGCGACGAAGGGTTTTGCTCACCCCAAAGTGGCCCGCCCCTACTGTCCCATGGCAGCTCCTGCACACCTCATCTCTCAGTGTCGTTGGCACTACTTTTCGCCACTTGTTTTCTCCCGTTGCTGGCTCTTTCCAGCACTTCATCAGCACTCCACTGTTCAATCTCAGGGTGTCAAACCCTGCCCACAGCCCTTTGGTTGTGTCGGTGGCCCCCGCCACCTCCTCCCATTGCGGCTTCTGGCCCGCTTCTACCCACTGCAGCACTGGTGACAGCTCCCTGTCGTTTTCCTGGTGGCCCTTCCAATCTGCTGCTTCTGCCATCCGCAGTGTCTTGCACACTGGCCCATCTCCCGTGTGGTTAGGGCAGACTCTAGCGTCTTCTTGGAGCTCTCTCTCTCTCCCCTCTCTCTTCTCACAGTACACACACCCCCTTTCCGCGCAGGGTCGTCGTGACAGGGCATCTGCATTTACGTGGTGTCTCCCTGCTCTGTGCTCTATGGTGAAGTTATAGTCCGCCATTCTCTCTAACCAGCGGCACACCTGTCCCTCCGGCTCCCGGAAGGACCATAACCACTGCAGCGCTGAGTGGTCGGTCCGTATGGTGAACTGAGGCTGTCCCAGGAGGTAGTATCTAAAGTGTCTCAGTGCTTCTACGACTGCTAGGAGCTCCCGGCGTGTGACGCAGTAGTTTCTTTCTGTCTTATCAAACGTCTTACTGAAGTACCCCACCACCTGCTCCCCCTCCGGCCCTGCCTGGGACAGCACGGCCCCCATACCTCCATTGCTGGCATCAGTGTCTAGTAGGAACGGCAGTGCGGGGTCTGGTGCTCTAAGCACGGGGGTCTCGGTCAGCGCTTTCTTGAGGGTTTCGAACGCTAGGTGGCATTTTGCTGTCCAGTTGAAGTCTGTGTTCTTTTCTTTAAGCCGGAACAGTGGCTCTGCGATGTCAGAAAATCCTTTTACAAACTTCCTGTAGTAGGATGCTAACCCTACGAAGCTCTCGAGTTCACTTTTGTCTCTGGGGGTGGGCCATTCTGAGACTGCCCGTGTTTTTTCCTCTAGAGTGCGGATGCCCCCCTCGCCGATGCCATGTCCCAAGAACTCTACCCTCTTCTTCAGGAAGTGGCACTTATCTGGGTGTAGCTTTAGACCCGCCGCTGCTATTTTCTGTAGGACCTTTCGTAATGCTCCCACCGCTGCCTGAAACGAGCCCCCGTGTGTCAAGATGTCATCTAAGTATACGACGCATTCTGTTTGGGGAATGTCCCCCAGCAGTTTCTCCATTAACCGCTCGAACGTTGCGGGTGCGTTACACAGCCCGAAACTGAGTACTCGAAACTGCCACAGTCCTCTCTCGGTGCGGAAGGCGGTCTTTGGCTTGGCATCGTCGCAGAGGGGCACCTGCCAGTACCCACTGCGGAGGTCTAGGGAGGAGAACCAGGCTGACTCCCCCACTATGTCTAGTAGCTCCTCGATGACGGGCATCGGGTACGCGTCTTTTTTTGTCACTTTGTTCAACCCTCTATAGTCTACGCAAAATCGCATCTTTGCGCTATTTTTCTTTTTTACCAACACTACTCCCGATGCCCATGGGCTCTCTGACGGCTCGATGATCCCTGCCCTCAGCATGTTTTCTACAGCTTCGTTCGCTATATCTCTTCTTGCTGCTGGAACTCGACGGGGATATGATCTGATGGGCCGCGCCCCTTCAGTGTCTATTTGGTGTTCTACCAGGTGAGTGCAGCCTAGTTCATCGTCCGACATCGCGAAAATGTCTTTGTACTCTTCTAGTACTCTCCACAGTTCGTCGCTCTGTTGTGGTTCTAACCCCTCGCTCTGACGTTGGTGTAGTGTCCTGAGCATTTCTAACCTCTCTCTCTCTCCCTCTGCCTGTTGCATTGGCTGAGGGCAAGTGTTTGGAGGTGGGCTAGGGGCGTGGTTTTGGGGGGGGGCTTGGCCTGCTAGGTGGGGTTCATGCTCTACGGTGACGCGGTACACGGTGATGTTGTTAACGTTAGGCCGTTCCCTTGGAACGGTGGGCGGGTGGCTCATTTGGACTATCGTTCCTTCTGCAAATGTCAATGTGCTTTTTCCTAGGTCTACTGTGCATTTGTTCATCGTTAAGTAGTCTTCCCCCAGGATGCAAGGCCCCGCCATTTCTACCACCCACACCGGAAAGTCCACTGTCTGTCCCCCCACTGTTATCATTACGTGTCCCCTCCCCCTCATTGGCATTAACTCACCGGACACTGTTCTTAGCAGCTGTGCTGCTGGCTGCTCCAGGCGCATCCCCTCGGGCATCATGTTGACGTTCACCAGCGTCGCCGTACACCCCGTGTCCACCAGGGCGGCGCAGTATCTCCCCTGTAGGTAGGCTGGAACATGGCAGCCGTTCATCGCGCGCGGCCCGCTCTGCATGTTGACAGCTCCGGCGATGTCGTCTACTTCGGGGCACGGCGGAGCCCCACCTCTCTGTTGCTGTCGGTGGGCTCCCTCCTGCGACGCTGTGGCTACGGGGACTGTGGCATCGTAGACCCGTCTCGCCCCATCTGGACGGGCCCCGTACCGTTTCCCTGGTTCCACGCTCTCCGGCGGCAGTCTGCTTCCCGATGACCGGGACGCCCACATCCCCAGCAGATCATGCTCCCTCTAGCCCAGCTGTTGTTCCGCTGGGTGGGCTGTCGAGCGGGGTTGGGCTGCAGGGTCGCTCTGCGGAGCAGTTGTTCTTTGAGCTGTTGTACTGACTCGGACAGTTCTTTCACCATGTTGCCTTGTTCTGCCAAAGCCGTCTTCCACGCTGGCTCTTCTTGTATCGGGCTTTCCGCTGCCATTCTCACTACGGGGACAGCTCTCCCCTCTTCGCTGTTCATGGCCCAGCCCTCCACTGTCTCTCTTTCAAACGCCAGCTCTAGCGCTATTTCTAGTGTCTTTGGCCGTTGCAGCATTACTTGCTCTCGTAGCCCTCGCGGCGCGATAGCCTGGACGAAGTAGTTTCGGGCTAGCTCGTCCAGTGCTTCTGGCGGCAGCCGGCTGTATACACGCCGGCTGAGGATCTCAATGTCTGTGGCTAGCGCCCGCAGCGACTCCCCTGGTCGTCTACGCCTGTTACACAGTTCTGCGACCATAATGCCTTCTTCTTTGCATCGTCCGAAACGCCTCCTCAGGGCCGCCATCACCACGTCTAAGTCTTTGGTATCTGCCATTGCTGCTACACATGTTATAGCTTCACCCTCGAGTGACATTACCAGATGACTGGCTCTCTCTCCCCTCGACCAGCCATTCATTTCCGCTGCTACGTTGAACATTGTGCAATATGGCTCCCATTCGCCTTTACCGTTGAATTTTGGCGGGGTGATTTCCTTTCTTCCTCGCCGCCCGCCGTCCTTTGTCTCCTCGACCCGTGTCCCGTCTTTGTCTCCGGTTCTCCGGCTAGCTTCACCGGGCTGTGGCACAGCCTCCATGGCTACAGCGGTGTTGTCAACCCGCTCGATCTTCACTCTCACCGGCCTCGGCTCTTCCGCTCTCTCCGCCGCCTCGTTAGCCTGCCTGCTAGCCTCTTTGAGCCGCGGGGTAGCTTCCGTGGC
This sequence comes from Poromitra crassiceps, assembly GCF_964638095.1. Taxonomy (NCBI): domain Eukaryota; kingdom Metazoa; phylum Chordata; class Actinopteri; order Beryciformes; family Melamphaidae; genus Poromitra; species Poromitra crassiceps. Next base: position 4,408,252 of record NC_139627.1, on the reverse strand, counting down.
TACGGGGATATCGCCGTTTAGTTCGGATTTTATCATCACAAACCCCAGGCTTGCTGCTGCTATCCCCGCCTGGATCTCTGTGGTAGCGGCCGCGTCTACCCAGTCTTCTTCCTCCTCGGATGCTTGGTAGTCCGCCCCGGCTCTTTCTCTTCCCGCCTCCCGTTTGAGTCTTTGCTTCTCTTTCTTCAGGAACTTGTTAACCATCTTGCCGATTCTGGAGGTAATTCACCGTTTTAAACTTCTGACGCCAATGTAACGTTCTCAGTACTTCACGAGGCAGAGGCTTCTTGCTGGTACAGGTTCTTTATTCACAGTTATTCATATTTACAACTCTCCGCTGTTGTCATGCTCATAGATAGCAGCTTTCCCTTAGGCAGTGCGCGGAGACTGATGCGCATGCTCAGTCTCCCTCAGGAAGTGGTCCCACAGCATAGTGCTCCCCAACATAACACTCCCCCACACAGTTCCTATCTGTAGCGGAGACACTACCATTGCTCACCACTATGTGTGTACTGCTGATTCGCTACATAACTATAGAGGTTCTGTTTGAGTGAGGGCCAGCAAAAAGGAGCCAAAGAGAATCTGCCAGCTGCTGTATCTGTAAAAAAAAAAGGCACCACTCTTTGTTTTGGTCTGGCCCCCTCTTTTGCTTGAGGCAGAACAGATTTGGAAAACAGCTCTTAAAAGAAGTTATGGAGGCGTTGTTCCATATACAAAAAGAGTTAAATAAGCAATAATAATATTTGGGGCAATCAGCGCTGTCACTCCCTTGTGGCTGTGCTTTGGAGGGCAGAGGATGGGGCACGCCCATAAAGGGCACTGCTTTTATGCCTGGGAGTAATTCGCTTTTTTAACTGTGGTGGTGAGAGATGGTGGTCCATAAAGCCAACACACACAGCCACACAGCAGCTCCGCCTGCCTGCCCGGAGCGGCAGCCAAAGCCCTCAGCAGACGCAGTCTAACCCCTCACAGCTGGTCCTCAGCCAAGTCCTCCGGCTGCTCCTCAGTAATATGGAATCGCATGAACTCACACACATTATATACTGTAGCACTTCGACTTCAGACCATGACCCATATCTCCATCTAGTAGCTACTTCAATCACGATAGATCCACATTTTCTGTGGGGCATCAATTGTAATAGACCCAACCAACCTGATGATGCTTTGTTCATTTACAGTAGCAGCTGACTCTGATCGTTACTGAATACTCTAAACTGTCTGTTTACATATCGGGAGCAGGCCTATCTCAGATTTGTTTTGTTGGATGACACTGGGTGTATTTTCACTGTGACAGCTGCAGCGCGTGCCGTCATATTTTGTTGATATTGCAACTGAATCTGATCATTATTTGCCTGTGCTGTAACGTTGACAGTTTAGTGTCAGATTTGTTATGTTTTTTTTTACTTTTTATATGACATTGGGCACATTTGTGAGAGCATTGATGGTTATATTTTACCTGTCAAATGTGAATTTAATTGACTGCTTTAAACTTGAAATTGAAGTGTTTGTGGTCTGTGCAGTGTTTTGCAATAAAAGTCAGGAAATGATGGGATTATGTCTAAGAGATGTTCATTTTAAGAAATAAAGGCCTGTCTCTAATATAAGCCTCCACTAAAGCCAATATTAGAGGATTTACGATAAATAGCCTACTTGTGTAATCTGCGTTGTGTAGTCTCCCCGCCTCGGGGATCGAACCAGGAACCCCCCCGGCATGGGAAGCAGATATGGGTAACAAATGACTGAAACTAGCTGGCAAGTACAAATCACGTTGATTTCAATGGTGGAATCTGTTTACTGCTAACTTGCACGGTTGTTGAGAAAATTTAGTTTTTCTGTGTTAGCAAAGTAGGCTATCAAACCAAAGGTTTCTATTGTAACAACAACAACAACCTCAAAACAGCGGTCCTACGATGGTTCCCCAGTTCCTGCGGTGCGGACAGAACAAAAAGGCGGAGTTCTTCCAACTGTTCTTACTTGGAACTATGAAAAAGTTCCTCCGGTCCGGAAGCACCTGAGGTAATGATGTAAGCATCCAAATACGCCCTTTGGTTTGAGTTTGTCTTCTGTCATATCCTGTTTCCTTCACTTGAGTGACCCAATCCTGTGGAGTACAGTACCTGCCTGGAAGCAGAGGAAGTGTGTGTTTGTGGTTTGCGGTGGCCAGCTGGAGGCCCGGTGCCAGAGCCGGAGGCCCGGTGCCAGAGCGAGAGGCCCGGTGCCAGAGCAGGGGACAACTAAGCAACGATAAGGATCAATGCTCTATACGGCTGCATCTTCCAGCTTTGATCAGCTTGAAACAATACAATGCTTTGATCTCCGGCAATGCGCTGGAGGTTCATTTCCAAGATCGGATAAAGACAAGCTGCCATCCGGTGTACACATGGTGACTAAGTGCTGAATAAGTGCTAATTCTAGGATTCCAGAGTATGATGAGATCATCCCAACCATCGTCTAATTTTAGGTTTCTGTTGTTGTTGTTTTCTTGGAGCATGCTCTCTCAGATTGCCCCCAATCTATCAGGAATTCAACTAATTATCTCCCAGCATTCAACCTGGGCTGAATGTGATACTGGAATGGTTGACATGTCACCTTGTCCTTGAGTTCCATATTGCACTCTCATTTGGGCATTTGAGCGCATAATAATGCATCTAACAATGCTATTGATCCAGATGAAAATAGTTATCTTGTAATGTAATATGTTAGTGATACCATTTATGTTGGTTCACTCCATGTAGAAAATAGTATAGTTGGCTGTTGATAGTACTGCATATGTAGTAGTAGTAGTAGTAGTAGTAGTAGGCTAGTAGTAATAGTAGTAGTAGAAAACTTGAATGTCCTCTAAGGAGGCAATTTGTTGTACAACACAGTACATGATGAGGACACAGACACATTAAAATGACATACACAAATCATGAAATCATCTATAGCAGTCAATAAATCACAGTAATACTGTGCATTTAAAGAGCACATATTAGCAGCCCGGCATATTTAAAGTGCACCTATGACATATTATATATAAAAAATCTATTGCGCCCCATGGTGAGTACATGTAACAGTAGTGTATTGAATTGAATCTGTTTGGATAAAGGATTTAATGGAGCAGAAATAACCGCTCCGGGCTGCCGTTCCAGGGAGAGATGAGTCAAGCCTCGACTCAGATGACTGAAATATGGCGACTGTTATGGAATTATTTCAGTTGACCTTAGTTGATTCATGACTTCTCACAGACACGCTGCTGTATGTGTGACGCTTAAAGGAACACTCCGCCCATTTTCAACCAGCTTTGTATCATTAGAACATCAGTAGTATATCAGAAAACTGTAAACGGTTTTGAAGTCAGTCATTTAATTTGACAGTTATTGAGTGTTAAACTGTGGACCAGTGAAATCACTAGTCCACACTAACTCAAATTAATAACTCATTAACTCAAATCAACTCTCAATAACTGTCAAACTATTCATCATTCATCTAGCTTGACAGTTATTGAGAGTTCATTTGAGTTAATGAGTTATTCATTTGAGTTAGTGTGGACCAGTGATGTCACTGGTCCACACTTTAACACTCAATAACTGTCAAATTAAATGACAGACTTCAAAACAGTTTACAGTTTTCTGATATACTACTGATGTTCTAATGATACAAAGCTGGTTGAAAATGGGCGGAGTGTTCCTTTAAGGCCATGAGTGTCACAATATAATTTCCATCCAGGTGATTACTTTTTTGGATCAGGTTTGTTTGAGTCCGAGTTGGTTTTCTTTGTTTTGCGGGTCATTCATTCTCCAAGGATGTTTGTATAATGCCAGCCTCACCCCCCCCCCCCCCTAGGCATAATAATCTCTCTCACAACCTCAGAGGGATTGTGTATATTGAGAAACAAATACATATAGCACCACTAACACTGCTCATTACGGCTTTGATTTATTACAGGGGTAATAAATATAAAGATGATTATTCGAAAATGAGGAAACATAAAAAGAAAACAAGAACTTCTTGGCAAGCGGGGAGAAAATGATGCAGGAGTTAAGTGGGTTAGAAACACAAAGCCTTTCCCAGAATAACTGCAACACGCAGCATATAGTCAGCAAGGCTTGGTAAAGTACCTGGGCAGAGCGACGGGGTTAAGATACCCCACATCAAACACTCCGCGTGACCTGTGTGTTGTACAGTCTCAGTGTCCCACCACAGAGTCAACAAAGCAGTGACCATAAAACACAACTCAGCTGAAGGCCTGTGAAGAGGGAAGCTGGCCAAGGAACCACATCAACTCCGGCAGACAGGAAGTTTTGGCGTTTATAACTGCTTGACGCATAGAATAAAACATAAACAGTTTGCTTTTAACGAGGCAGCTTGAAACCAAAACAGGGCACGTCACAATTTAAGTACCAAAGTCTCCAAACTTGCAGTAAAGCAAAAGTGTTCGAATTGTAAACATTCGAGAATCCAGGCCCCGCTAAATGAAATCAGAGACGGAGGAGGCCTGCTGGGTTTTGGTGTTCCCTCTGTGCAAATTTGAAAGTGAAGGTTAAAATATGACTGTTAGATGCAGTCACTGAGGTTTCTCATGGACCTCCAAACACAATAAGAGTTTTCACCTCCATACAATGCCAACATGCAGGCAATATATTCCGGGCTGGTACGGTAAGGTTTTGGTTGCGTTCTGTTTCAGCAGTTCCAGTAAAAATGACGTGTGCATGGCCACAGATGATGACTTTGTGATACGACGTCTCCGAGGAGGAACCGCCCCGTTGTTGCATGGCTGGTTAACCTAATCATATACATCTAGGTCATGTTGTGAGGGTCTTGCTGCTCCACCATGATATTATCCAGCTCTGGGACGGATGACGCAGTTGGCCACCTCTTATATGGCTACATGGTGTGTGCGCCAACAGGCTGTGTGGCGATTGAGGTCAATTTTTGGGACGCATGCCACACAAAAATGTGTATTTTTCAAGGTTCTTGTGCCAGACGTCTTTTTTGGAAGTAAAGTGGCGAAACCAAATGAAATGTGGCATTTGTTAACGTGCATGGAGCCGTATTCATTAAGCCTTTGACGCCATGACAAATCAGTGGCAGATGTTTTCAGTTGTTTTCAAAGCGGCCCTGGGGATCCTCTGAAGAGCCACAAATAAACAGACATAACCATATGATTGTGTCTGAATGTGCATAAAAAGCCTTGTGCCGAGCTTTGTGTTTGAAACTGGGCAGAGCTGCTGCAGTCTTGGGGAGAAACTCAATCTCTGTGACCAAAAATGTCCACTATAAATCAAAATGCATGTAATATAACTATATAACTGGTATTGTTTTTGTCAGTACAAAAATGTAGGAGCTAAACCTTCAACACAGCACTAAACATGTGTGTTATGCATAGATGTCTGTAGTATATACAAGTTAAATTGACATTTCATTTTTAAGTCTAATTACATTTATTACATTTAACAAGAATCTTTAATTTATTTTTATTTATTTGTTTATTTATTTATTTAACCAGGAAATTAGACTTATTTTGAGATTAAACTTCTCTTTTACAAGGAGTGTCCCAGCTAAAAGACAGGCAGCAGCACAATTATACAGTTGCTGACATTTAAAAACAAAAACAGATGACAAATTACAGAATCGTAAACGTAATAATAATCAACTACCAAAACATCTACAGCCACATAAGATTGCTTCCGAGTCATTTAGGAGCACTTTAAATGTATCTAAAGGGACCAGCTCCCGAAGATTCAAGCAATTTTGTAACTGATTCCAGAGGGAGCTGCATATACTTAAATGACCTTTTACCCCAGTTTAGTCCAGACTTTAGGGACATATCCTGGGAGCGAAGACAGTATAGTTTCGTTCCCATACTTTTTGGGTGATGTAGCTCCCTAGATAGAAAGGAAGGAGACCGAGAATAGCTTTATAAATAAATATATGCCAGTGATTAATAAGTCTGCGTGTGGACAAGGCAGACCAACCAACCCGAGCATACAGAGAACATATATATATTTTCTAAAAACAATAGAAAGATTTCACACAGGCACCATAAAGACTGAAATCCATTATGTAGGCTATATGCACAACAACAATAAGACACACCACTCCAGAGCTTGACCTTATACTGACAATAGGGTCAAGTCAATAAAATGGATTTGTTTTTAAGTGGGATTCGAAAATTTTAATTTCCTTTAAAATGATCCTTTAACAAGGATAATTTTATTATCCTTGTTAACTTACACTGACCCTCATTTTATTCTATATCCTTGATATTTTTAGCAACAAACGTCAATGCTTCCTGGATTCATATGGTGTTCTGTGTTCAGTGGGAAAATAGAGGAACTAAACTGGGAGATAATTAGAGTGTTATGTTCTTTCTCAGTATTTCATCCATTCACTGTACACATAATGATGAGAAAGGTGCTTATTGAGGAGAGGATATGACAACATTTCTCAGTTTCAAAATATGCATGCTATCAGACTGGAAATGAGGTTACAGACATACCGCTTTTAGATCTGTCCGCTTTTATTCTAAACCACAGGTCTTCTTCAGGATTTCACACCTCCTCTTGCATGAGGTAATTTTTAGGTATAGTGTATTTCCTTGGCTCTATATAAGGCAAGCAACTCATTCAGACGCTAAAAGAAGAGATCTATGAATTTCTTTGCAATTCTCCAAATTAGGAAAGTCCCTCTCAATTCCAACCATTTGCCGAGGCCAGTGCCACATGATGAGATTTGCAAAAACATCCTGAACGATAAATTCCATCTTCAGGAGCTCAGACGATGTTCCCTGCACTGTGCAAATTTGAAAGTGATGGTTAAAATATGACTGCTAGATCCAGTCATTGAGGAACTCAAATTATGTTTTATGTTGAGAAAATGCTGTTAGGCTATATGCAATCTGTAGACTTGTTTTTTCTTTGACAATTTATATACTGAAAATCTTCTGTAGCACTCTTTAGCAGATAATTGCACTTTAAATGCCATGTTTAAATTGTATTATGCTTTATATGTATTTACCTTTCCACCATGTCTTATTATAGTCAAGGACTATACGAGGGGTCAGCCGAGCAGCATTTTGGTAAACAAAGCGCGTTTCCGGGTGGAAACGGCAATGGAAACCTATGGAGCGAGCCTTGAGTGCTCACTCTAGCCCCAGCAGTGCGGTGTACATTTCAAAAACTGTGACAGTTCACACAACTTTAACACGATGTGCATATATTCGATTATTCCTCATATAGAATGGAAATAAGGCTTTGACTTTATTGTGCAATCCTTGACAATGCACTATTTCACAATTGTCAAACTAAACCAAACCAAACTGAACTGAACTAAACTAAACCAAACAACAGTATATGACATGTGTGTTTTAAGTGATCAGTTGAAGAAAGAGTTGTAACATTTCTCTACATCTCAAATGCAGGGCAGCCACTAAGTAAACATGCATGCGAGGACAGAAGGCATGTCAGCACTGTGCTCATTGAGAGAGAGAGAGAGAGAAAAAAAGCCCCCATATGCAGCTTTGGTCATTCATGTGGGAACCAAAGTGAGTCATCATATTGCTGGCGTAGATACAATGAAGCAGATTCAAGCAACACGTAATAACCACAGCCACCGCTGCCCACACCACCTCGACGCTCGCATCTCCCCACAAGACCAACGTATGCACATAAATGGACATATTACAGATGACAAAAATGTCTTATCTCTGCTACACACCTCAAACCGTTGTGTAGCAGAGAATAGCCAGAGCGACAAACGAGATCGAGGAAAAATACAGCCATCAGTGTTGCGATGGCCTGCTCATGGCCTAATAAGGTGTGATAATCAATCATTGCACCAGTGTGATTTGGTCATTCTGGTGATCCAGCAAGCCGGGGGAGGCGTTGCTTTGCGTCAGCTCGGTGTACGGTGGTGATGATGGAGCAGATGGTTCCCTAAAACTTTAACTGCCAAAAAAATATTGCAATACTAATCGTGTTACTATATTTTGCAATAAATCCAATTCAGTGAATTATTATTACACACTTGAAATTGGGACACCTCAGTCAAAATGGCCTGGACTTGTTGGCTTATCATCTTAGGAAATAAGATGCAGCATGTTTTCCAATGTTTCTGCAGTGAATCTACTTTGGGCTTGACCCAATTTGACAACTCATTCAGTAGGCAACTCGGGATAAAGAGGAAACAATAAAAAAAAAAAAGAAGGAAGAAGGAAAAGCTGGAACCAAAAGCCTTTATATTAGTCCTTCTTTGACTTCAGAAATAGGAGAAGTGTCTGACTGGATCTTATGACGAGTGAGAACATCTTGCAACACTCGTCTAGCCGACACACTTCAGGTGAAAATACATGTGGAGTGGTGCTTTTCCCACGAGCTAGAATAATGACTGACCTCAAAATGATGAAGACGATGACGATGACGACAGTGATAATGTACATTGAGCGTCTAAAGATGATGGTTTATGAAGAGTTTGAAAGATTTTGGATGCTCTATAGTGATTATTTCCTACAGAATTGATATGATCAGAATTCCAATTCCAAGAATCTTCCTCACTGCAAATTGTATTTGTCAAGCATGGGAGCAGAGACAGAACCATTTATTTAGAAACTGCATTGTTTTATATTGCTGTCTTGTGACTTGTATTTTAAATGTACCATTGTTTTACTGTTGTATGTGCCTTGCAACCCATGAGGGTTGTTGGGCACCTAGAGTGCATGACACTTAAATCAATTAAATCAATCAATCAATCAATCCAATTCATTCAATGTCAAACATTTGTCCGAGTTTCCAAACAGCATGCATTACTTTGCTGATGAAGTTATAATATAATCATAACTATAATAATTTGCTGTAATTGGCCCGTCCTATAGCCCCCACTGCCGTCATCAACACCGCCCCCTTTCCGGCTTATACACCAAAAAAAGAACAATTAGCACATCACTCATTAGCTGTTGGGTAAGACTAAATGTGGATACTTTGGAATTTCCCCCACGTCCATTCAGCCCATGTATTTTGTCAAGACCCAAAGTGGGAGGGTTGAGGTTTGTTTCAAGCGGGGGCGAGGTTAAGTGACTAAGACGTTACATAGCATAAATACAGGTCCATGACTCTGAGGGCACAAAGCACAACGATAACAAGAAGCACCAGTCCAAACACTGGGAGAACACCGATGACCTTCTGCTGAGAAGCTTTTGTTTGTTTGTTTGTTCAACTGAGAACTTGTTCACACTTGATAGGCTTTTGACTATAACTTCTTGTTACGTTTTGCAGCAAATCCAGGTCTCACCATGAGATGCGGCTGCGCTTTAGTTCTAGTAGTTCTGGGGATTTACTCGCAGGATGCATGGAGCGTTCCCCTCAAATCCACCTTCGTCACCTTCCCGGGAGATGTCCTCAAGAACATGACTGATATGGAACTGGCAGATGTGAGTAGCAGATGAATCATTTTGTCATGAAAGATTACTCTAGCATTCTCAAAACAGTGTACGAGCTGTGAAGTAAAGATGCTTCAGTAAGAACTGAGCTGTCTATCATAATGCTGAAGCGAGAAAATCGACTGTTATTTTAAAATGCAAGTTATACGAGTGTAGGCTGGTGCAGGTAACACGCAGGGCGAGTCATGGCATGCACCTGGGGTCAGAGGGTATGGCCCGGAAAAATGCATGACTATTAGGTCTAAAAAGTATCAAAGACTACCACTCTTTAAGGGGAAACGTTGAAGTTGAATATCTAGCCTCACTATACAGCCTTTCCCAGAATGTAATCATCTACCTGTTCTGATTTCTGTGGTTTTGACGCTTTCTCCTCCAGGGCTACCTGAAGAAGTTTGGCTACATGGAGACGCTGCAGCGCAGTGGCTTTCAATCCCTGGTGTCCACCGCCAAGGCTCTGAAGAGGATGCAGAGGCAGATGGGGCTGAACGAGACGGGACAGCTGGACCAGTCCACCCTGGACGCCATGAGACGGCCTCGCTGTGGGGTGCCTGACGTGCGCAGCTACAAGACCTTTGAGGGAGACCTCAAATGGGACCATAATGACATCACTTACAGGTGAGTGGACCACTCCAGAACGGCCATCCCTTATTCTTTAAGTTGGATGACAAATAGAGTGCTCTGTGTGACAACTTATTGGTGTTATAATGCTTGTGCTATTTAATGCCCACAATCACATCTAGAAGTGTCCAGTGGAGATATGCTGCTGTGTATCTTCTCAGTGATGATCTGTAAAGCATCTGAATACAGTCTGGTTGCCACTCTTCTCCACAGGATCTTGAACTACTCTCCAGACATGGATGATAGTCTGACTGACGATGCCTTTGCCAGAGCCTTCAAGGTGTGGAGTGATGTGACACCTCTAACCTTCACCCGCCTCTATAACGGGGTCGCTGACATCATGGTGTCGTTTGGCAAAGCCGGTAGGTGGTTACAGTGTGTCATTTTATACATTTTATGTCACATATTTGGTATGTATGTATTTAGCTTCAGTGTAAAAAATAATAGCATAAAAACAAATCTTTCTTGATGTGTAATATTGTCGGTGTTTCATTATTGTCTATCCAGACCATGGAGACGGATACCCATTTGATGGTAAGGATGGTCTTCTGGCCCATGCCTATCCTCCTGGTGAGGGGATGCAGGGAGATGCTCACTTTGACGATGATGAATTCTGGACCCTGGGAAAAGGACCAGGTAATCACCGACCCCCTAGAACACATGTGTCAAACTCAAGGCCCGGGGGCCAAATCCGGCCCGGCACCTCATTTTATGTGGCCCACGAGAGCTAGCAAAGAATGCAATTTGCACAATACAATTCTCCGCAATACGGCTAAAAATAGCTATTGTTAAATTAAATAAAATTTTAGGCTACTAGTTGTCTGTTTGCCATTGTTTTCCCTATAATTCTGCTTTCAAATCTAGTTAAGTTATTAATTTAAGTTATTAATTAATTAAGTTATTACTAAAGAACAATAATACATTTATATCACGTTAGCTTTACAACCGGCCCTTTGAGGACAACCATAATGCTGATGTGTCCTGGGATGAAATTGAGTTTGACACCCATGCCCTAGCCTAGAAGATCTAACTCAATCATTCATGGGACAATGCTTCCCCCTAGTGTACAGTTTACGAATGACAATTAAATGATGTATGATTTCTGCTGTCCCACTAGTTGTGAAGACTCGCTATGGGAATGCGGAGGGTGCCTTGTGCCACTTCCCCTTCATGTTCGAGGGCAAGTCATACAGCACCTGTACCACCGACGGTCGTACCGACAACTTTCCGTGGTGCTCCACCACAGCCGACTATGGAAAGGACACGAAATTTGGCTTCTGCCCCAGTGAACGTACGTGAGATTGACATTTGATCTATTTATCTGGAGGCATCATACTGTGTAGGGCCAAAGGTCTGCTTTGTGTCATGCTGACAGATGTCTCTTTCTTACCCGAACAGTTCTGTACACATATGGAGGAAACAGCGATGAGGCCAAGTGCGTCTTCCCCTTTGTGTTTCTGGGGGAGACATATGACGGCTGCACCACCAAGGGCCGCGAGGACGGATACCGCTGGTGCTCCACCACAGACAGCTTTGACAAGGACAAGAAATACGGATTCTGCCCCAGTCGAGGTGAGCGGCAGGAAGCGCATGATTCAAGATAAATCACTCCTCAGCGCTAGTATCATCATGTTGGCTTGTTTCCTTATTGTTATGTCTTCTGTGTTTGGACAGACACCGCTGTAAGTGGTGGAAATGCTGAGGGAGAGCCGTGCCACTTCCCCTTTAAGTTCCTGGGTAAGACGTACGACTCCTGCACCAGTGAGGGACGAGGAGATGGCAAGCTGTGGTGCGCTACCACCAACGACTATGATGAAGATAAGAAGTGGGGCTTCTGCCCTGACAAGGGTGAGTAACGTGAAAAAACAGACAAAGTAGAGTCAGTGGAAATGCTATATTCTCATCATTCAATAACAATTATCCTCATGTCTCCCAGGTTACAGTCTGTTCCTGGTGGCGGCCCATGAGTTTGGACACGCCCTGGGCCTGGATCACTCCAACATCAGAGAGGCCCTCATGTTCCCCATGTACAGCTATATAGAGAAGTTCTCCTTGAACGAAGATGACGTCGAAGGCATTCAGTATCTTTATGGTACATCATCATGACAACACTGTCGCACTTTCTTACTTTGTTACAGTGTAATCCGGACATTACAATCACATCCAGTAACAATGAATGAATAGGTTCTAATTTCAGCCATTTGTTTTCTTCAGGACGCAAAACAGGCCCTGACCCCACTCCTCCTCAGCCCAAAACCACCACCACCGCCACCACCACCACCACCGCCTCCCCATACAATACTGAGGAGCCTGAAACTTTGGCTCCAACAGAACCCACACCACCACACCCTGTGGATCCATCCAAAGATGCCTGCAAGGTGAACAAGTTTGACACCATCACTGTGATTGACAACGACCTGCACTTCTTCCTGGACGGGTAAGCAAGCAGCCGAGTCTTGTCTTTTTTTGCACCACAACATGAATGCAAACCGTCGGTGTTGTTGTGCTAATTTGTTGGCTGATCCAAACAGACATTACTGGAAGATGTCCAGCAAGCAAAACGGAGGGCTCAAGGGTCCGTTTTCCATGTCTGAGAGGTGGCCAGCTGTGCCGGCTGTCATCGACACTGCCTTCGAGGACCTTCTGACCAAGAAACTGTACTTCTTCTCGGGTAACGCAGCTTTACACGATGTATATTTTGGAATAGAAGAACCATTAACACAGATCATCGTAATCATCGACACATGATTGATTTTTCTTGCATTTTGCCCACAGGGACTCGATTCTGGGTGTACACAGGGCAGAGCGTTCTGGGTCCCCGCAGCATAGAGAAGCTTGGCATGCCCAGTACTGTTCTGAAGGTGGAGGGGGCGCTGCAGAGAGGGAAGGGGAAAGTCCTGCTGTTCAGTGGGGAGAACTACTGGAGGTGAGTTTGACTTAGACCTACTGGAGGTGAGTTAGACTTAGAACTACAACTGGAGGTGAGTTAGACTTAGAACTACTGGAGGTGATTTAGACTTAGAACTACTGGAGGTGATTTGTGAGTTAGACTTAGAACTACTGGAGGTGATTTAGACTTAGAACTACTGGAGGTGAGTTAGACTTAGACCTACTGGAGGCGAGTTAGACTTAGACCTACTGGAGGTGAGTTAGACTTAGAACTACAACTGGAGGTGAGTTAGACTTAGAACTACTGGAGATGAGTTAGACTTAAAACTACTGGAGGTGAGTTAGACTTAGAACTACTGGAGGTGAGTTAGACTTAGACCTACAATCAGTGGTGGAAAGAGGACCAGTGTCCTACTATATTAGAAGTATTGTTGCTCTGCTGATATTTTACTTAAGTCAAAGTAAAGTCAGGCTACTCTTCTCTTCTACTCAATTATACAGTAGTAACATGAGTAAATGTAATACTTCCACCCTTGTCTACAATAAATGTATTTGTGCAAACCGGCAGCGGTTGGAGAAGTAGACTCATCACTGGAAGATTGTCAATTCAAATTACCAAACTAGAAAATTTGGATCTGGGTGAAACATCCATTCCCCCCACACACACTACTGTGTTTTTGTGTAGCCCTCCTTCCTCCCAGAGCAGAAGTGTCAAACTCATTTTTAGTTCCCGGGCCACATGCGACCCAATTTGCTCTCAAGTGGGCCAGACAAAGAGAATCAATGCATAATAACCTATGAATAACAGCACCTCTAAAATGGTCCATGTTTCTTTTAGTGTGAAGAATTACAGGTACATTTTAAGAACACGTTTTCACATACAGTAGGGTTATTATCTCATCTACCATAAGCTTATCAAACAAAGGATCAAATCAACTGTCTGTAATTGTGCATTACAATTGATGGCAAAAGGAGTAGCCTACTGAAAATAGTTTGCCATTTAGTGATGAATACAGAAAACATGGAATAGGCTACAATTTTAACTTGAAACCTGGTACCTGTTATCCTTCACAAGTGCATCACATTGGATTGAAGGACTTCTGAGTAAAATTGTCACACTTTGAAAAGTCAAAGCCTGTGGGCCGGATTGGACTCTCTGACGGGCCGGTTCTGGCCCCCTGCCCTAGAGCATTACAGAACATTATCAACATGTGTGATGAAGTATGGGCTATTTTTTTGTCATAATTTGCCATTACATTCTCGAATATGTGTTTAAACAGGCTTGACGTGAAGGCCCAGAGAATCGACAAAGGATACCCCCGATACACAGATTTGGTATTTGGCGGCGTCCCCAATGATGCTCATGATGTATTCACGTACAACGGTAAATATCTCTTATCATTTTTAAATATTTTTTCACCATAGCCTATAACCTGTACAGCCAAATCACAGGATATATTTGTAACATTCCTCATCGTTTGGTCTATTATTTTTAACTTGAATATTTCAACGTTATAGGTCACCTCTACTTCTGCCGGGATCGCTTCTACTGGCGTATGAACTCCCGCAGACAGGTGGACCGTGTTGGCTACGTGAAGTACGACATCCTGAAGTGTTCAGACCCCTCAGGCTCTCGCTACTACTGAGAGGCAGATCAACAGATCCTCACGGGCTGGAGAACCACTGTGATGTGGGGGCGCCACCTTTCTCTCTCCTGCGTAGGGGACAAGGAGAATGTGATGCAATGTTTGTGTATACAGTTAGCACCTGTTGTATGATTTGTATGTGCTTTCTAGGATGTGAATTATTGGCCACATTTAATGTGGGCCTTTTCTAAAACATACAGCAAATGGCCGACAAACAACTCAATGGTTCACTTCAGGGAAGAGAAGTGTGAGTGACATCTGCTGGCATTGCTTCGCCCTCAGTCCGATTATCTGTGAACAGAAAGGTTATTGTGGCCTAAAATGTTAGACCCATAAACGACAGTCTGCATCAGATCAGATGCCATGTTTGCAAAGAAATAATTTCTCTATGTCTGACAGGTTCAGACATCAAAAGTATTTAATTAGTCCGGTATTTATAGCAGTATAATATTATTTTTGTGTTCAAAAGCTTGTTTGTTTTATAATTCTATGTGTATTTCTGAAAATGGCTTAATGGCCAATTACTTGCACTGGATGGCATTGCATGTCTCCTTCACTGAAATTATTTATAAAATGATATGTTTTGTATTAAAGTTAAAATTTGAAATCCAATAAAAAATTATGTGAGAACTGCAGACTTTAGTAGTAATCTCTCTTGTGTGTCCACACACGCTTCATAAACAACTGACTGATAGATGGTTTAGAGACAGGGGTTTTCAAAGTGGGAGACGGGCCTCCCCAGGGGGGCTCCAAACCGTTTCAGGGAAAGCTCAGTAAATGGAAGTGGGGGGAAAATACACAAGTTATTGAAAGGACATCACATAGAATAGCCTAAAATGTGTTATTTTAAATAGATAATTCGGTGATAGTTTTGGGGTAATTTTACAGTTTTTCCCACTTTATCAGTCAGAAACAAATCACTTCAGGCAGACCTTTTCTATGCATTTGGACGGTGTATAGTCTGATGTATGTCAATAATAATATCAGACTATTTTGGTTCAATTGTTGAGTGTGTGTGTGTGTGTGTGGGGGGGGGGGGCTTTGTCCAAGCTTTGAAATAGAAACTTTAGATTGTTTTAGACACGCCTGCAACATGCTGTGACCCACGTTATCACAAATGAAGATAGACACATAGCTCAAGGGGTGTAGATATAAAATATGTATAAAATAAACCATTTTCATACTACTCTGGATGACTCGATCCAGCTCATAATGTATTACTCCGCAACAAATTGCGCAATACCTCTGCAAACAATTAGTCCACAAATCGTCTATAAACACATTTACTGAAGAGCTTAAAAAACCATGACGCCCCAAACTATAATACAACACAGTTTGAAATGTGTGCGTAATATGCTAAATATTTAGCTAGGTAACACAAGTCACTTTTCAACACAACAGAAATAATAAACAAGATCCGGTTGGTGGACGAACAGGAAGCAAGGAGGAGATACTCATGGCGCCCGACTAGAATGAAGAAACAATTATCGCTTACAAATCTCTCTTCTATTTAGCGTGTCTACAGCGAGGGATACACTTCAACACGCAAATAATATACGGTAAGGAGAAAGAGCGGCGATTGTTGTGCCAGAGTCAGAAAATATTTCTCATTTTCTTCAGGGACAGCGTTTGGGCGGTCTGTACGGGAGCCTGAAGCCCTCGAGGTCCCCAGTAGAGCTCTCAGAATGCCTGAGTGTAAAAAGCGGTTGGTGGAAAATGGCGACAGGCAGGACGAAGGGCAGCTAGGCCCATTTAGTACCTAGCTAGCGTTAGCGCAGTGAAGGGTAATGTTGTCGGAGGCTGAACAACACCGACTACTACTTCGACTTGTTTACACTAAGGCGTTGTCTACACTTTGTTACCCTCTCTCCATTCGACATACTTACCCTATCCAAAACCCGCAATATAACACTATTGCGGGCGGAACATTTCTCCGTTTTGAAACATCATCAGTCATCATCATACATAGGCATCATTATACAACGTAGCGGTTAGCTAGCTAAGCTCATGCTAGCTGACCCGTTTAGCTTCCACTGAGCTAGTGACGTTACGAGGTGTGCAAGGTCTGCTGTCAAATGAAATCGAAACCCAAACATGAACTGTGCCCCTTAATGGGTATCAAACACATACGGATTTGTGATAATGCAAGAGGCATGTGGCAAAGCCTAACTAACGTATGCCATGGCTTAAGGGAATTATAGCTCATTATAATGAGTTATAAAATGAAGTGGCGGAGTTTGTGGCAGGTGAGCAGTATGCAGTGTGTACTTAAGCATTGCAATCTTTCACAAACTACTAGGACATATACCGTGTACCCTAGCAAAGCGTCCTGTATTATAAGTTACATTTCCCATCATCTCAAACTCAAGGATCTGTGTCCATAACCAAAATCACAAGGAGTGGGAACAATGCCTTTATTGTTTCTGATCAAGGTATCTGCATTCCATGGAAGTCTTACATTTGATTAGCTTAATTTGAGACGCAATATAAGGCATACAAGTCATAGCACCACTCCTGCATTACATTTACATCAGTGATCACTGGCTTTCTTGGGGAAGCTGAGCAGGTCTGGCCTAAGATGCTCCTTGGATGGGAGCATCGTCTGGTCTCATGAATCATCTCCCAAATGCCCCAGCACCCCACCACAGAGACAGGGGGACTCTGTCCTGTGTGTGAGCACCATCCTTTGGATAAGACATTAAACCGGTCATTAAAAGAAGTGCCCTGGCTAATTTCCCACACAGGCCTTCCTTCAATCATGGCCACCTACTCATCCCTCATCATTACTTAATTGGCACATTCAGTCCTCAACTCTCCACTGTGATAGCTGATGTGTGGTGAGCATTCTCAGCGCAAACTGGCTGCTGTGCCCGTGCGTCACCCAGGTTGGTGCTACACATCAGTAGTTGAGTAATTGAGTTCCCCTACCCATTATGTGAAGCGCTTTGAGTATCTATAAAGGTGCTATATAAATCCAATCAATTATTATGAATTGTTATGATGATTAAATACACATATTTTAAGTCTTCAATGTAGATGTGGTTTCTTTACTGTATTTTGAGTGCAAGTCCAGCCAGCCCTGTCATGCAGACCCCTAATCTTAAGGCAACACTTCTTTTACATTTCATTCTGGCATTACAAAAAAAAGTCTTAAAACTGAATTGATGCTCACAAATGAAGAAAGAGCCATATTTGGACGTACAAGTAACAAGGAAATTATTATTAATAAGCTCTTTAAGATGACTTGCACTCAACATTTTGAGGTGGACTGGGTGCTTTTACATGTCTGCTCTGCTGTCTATTCTGTGGCAGGTTATGGATTCGGAGGAGATTGAGGTGGAGAGCAGCAGTGATGCAGGCCCCTCAGGGATGGAGCAGCCGTCTGAAAGCGGCATGGGCATGGAGTCATCAGAGGCCATGTCTGCTGACAGCAGTGATGCTGCCGCCTCGCATGCACAGGCCCCCGAGTCAGACTGCCATGTGGGACAGAGCTCCGAGGGACTCGTGGTAGGTTTTTCTCCTATGAGCGTAGGAGAAAACAACAATACACTAAAGTCTATTACTGCCAAGAGGCCTAAGTGCAAATCAGCTCTAGCACCGATATTGGCCGCCCTCCCTTTCCGTCTACATCTGGAAAAGGGAAAGGAAAGGTCAAAGTTCGGGGTAAAGGAAGGACAATTACATTACAGCAGGCATGTCCAAATTGCGGCCTGCGGACAGATTTTAAGTGGCCCTTGGCTTGTCTCTCAAAATATACTATAATGTGACCCTCCACACAGTATTGCTTAATCAAGCAAGTTCAATTTGCATGTTTTCCCTTCACCTAACTGACAGCACTATCGTACAGTTTGTACAGGAACCAAGTAGGAACAGCACATGCAGAACTAATGTTTTCAGATGGTAAGCAAAATCTTTAGCGTACATTTTTGTATGTGATTTTTGATTCATTTTTTTTATGAACCTATGATGCGAGAAGCACCCATGGCCCTCCCGGCATTTTCACATGATCTAATCTGGCCCCCATTCAAAAAAGTTTGGACACCCCTGCATTACAGCAACAACAGTTAGTCATAACAGAAGGCTGTTGATATCACCAGTGAGGGAAAGGGTGCTAAAATACTTTGCTGTTATCTTACTTTAGTAAAAGTACTGGTGTAAAAATGTACTCAAAGTAAGTCACTGATGATGATGAAGACACTGATAATGACATCACAGTTGCTCAAGTGACATCACAACAATGCTCGAGTGACATCACTGATGACATCACAATTAATCAAGTGACATCACTGATGACACCATCACTGATGACATCATCACTGATGACATCACAATCGTGACTGAACCACACCGCCATACCGAGCCCACAGACACCACCCACTTAGCCAATTTTAACTAAAGAGATAGAATGTTGTTGCACATGATCTTTCTCATGCAATCCTAAAAGGATGAGAGGGCAGAGTTCAAGCTAGATTATTTTAGTTGGAATATTTAGAAATTACAAAATAAATCACAAAAAAGTACAAAGTAACGCCAGATTACTCTTCTCTTCATTGCTGACTGACCGCTCACTGCAAATGGCTACATGATTGTGAATTTATGTTGGTCCAGTTTCTGTTGCTTATGGAGAGCCACAACATTTGCTATTCAATTACAGTAATGTGAGTATTTGTAATTCAGTTACTTCCCATCCTTGGACACCCTTAAAGTTTGTAAATGTCTTTTGTCCTTTCCTTCTCCCAGGTGTTCATCCCAGAGACCAGCTCCAGTACAGATGTCAGAGTTTCGTCGGTGCACCTCCCAGACTCCTCCTCGGTGGCCCAGTCCACCAGTGTGTCCAGCGTCTCCACAGTGACTCAGTCGGTGCTGGTGTCTGGCTCGGTCCAAGTGCTGGTCCACTCCAGTGCCGCGTCTGAAGGAGCCATGATGGTGTCTGACTCAACCGCTTCTACCTCCTCAGACCTGGGCTCTGCCATAGACAAGATCATAGAGTCCACCATCGGCCCGGACATCATGAATGGTACAGGAGAAGAGAGAAAGCCGAGAAGCGTCGTGCTCCATGGATATTCCACTTTATCCATTGTCATATAGCTTTCGTCATTTTGATTAGTTTGCCATAGAGTAGCCGCTGAGTATTTAGAGTAGACATCTGATCCTCTCTACTGTCTGTAGGTTGCATAGCTGTTACCAGTGCAGAAGATGGGCGTGCAGAAACAACCCAGTATTTGATATTACAAGGACCAGATGATGGTAAGCTTCCTTGTGGTTGCTGCACTCTCATTTAAGTTTCATCAATCCATTTCTTGATCATAGATACAACTGCCGTTGAAAAATGTTTGTAAAGTTAAAGCGATACTAAAACTCAAACCTAAATGTTTGAAGCCTGACACTGACACCTGTTGGGGCATGAAGAGTGGTGTCCGTGGGTTTGTGACGTCACCACCTGTTGTACTCTTTAGAGGATGGTTTGTGACGTCACCACCTGGTTTGTGACGTCACCGCCTGGTTTGTGACGTCACCACCTGGTTGGTGACGTCACCGCCTGGTTTGTGACGTCACCACCTGTTGTACTCTTTAGAGGATGATGACACAGACCCCTGGGACCAGCCGATCGGGGGAGGTCCAGGGCGTCCAGTTCAGAGCACTGCTTTTCACCACTGGGTGTCAGACTTCACCAAACATTTAGTTACTCTTTTGAAGAATTCCCCAGATTTACACGAAATGTCAGGATTTTTCAACAACACTATTAAATTCCCATATACATAGATTCTCAGCAGAAAAAAAGTGGAAAAACTGTTTTAGTATCTCTTTAATAACTTTAATAAATAAAAAAGAATAGCACCATGGTTCGAAAATCAGTGGAAGACTTTGAAATTGTTTGAATTTACAGCCAAGTATTGCATCCAAAATCATTATTTGGCATTCCATTGCAATGAACAATGGAATGGAACAATGAATGAAGGCTCTAGATGACAGCTTTAAAATGATGATTCATCTCCCTGTAGGGAGCTTGATATTGACCAAACAAGGATTTGAAAGTCATTTAAAAGCTACTGAAGTTGATAACACACAACTAAGTATGGGGACCCATTTTAATTGTGTATTACTCAGCTATATGTTTGTGTCTGCTGCAGGTGCTCCTATGGTAGCCCACATGTCATCTTCAGCCCTGTCCAGTCGTATAGCCATTGAAGCTCTTGGAGAAGGCCCTACATCCACCTGTCGGGACCAGGGAGACCTGCAAGGCAACCTGGACCCCGACCAACCCGACGATCGGCCGGGACACTCGGGTTACCCGGGGGACAGCAGCGGTCAGCCCGACCAGCCCCAGCACTCCCACCCCTCCCAGTACATGGACTGCGGTGCAGATGGTCCAGACCAGACGGGCGAGTCCTCGTCTTCCTACGCGGAGTGTTCCGGAGAGGAGCCCGACCAGACGCGCTCGCAGTCCAGCTTCCCCGACTACAGCGGGGACAACAGTGACCAGGACCTGCCTGGATATGTGGAGTGCAGCGGGGCCGACTCAAACCCCACCAGCCGAGGTCACTATGTGGTGGAGTGCAGTGCCAGGTACCTCCAGTGTGCAGTGGACGATGGCGAGCGGCCGCATCATTCGCGCAGCTACATCGACAGTAGCGCAGACCACCGGGCCCAGACAAGTCGGCAGTACAGGGCAGACTATGGTGGGGAGTGTGTGGCGTCTGCAGACTCTGAGCAGCCGGGTTGCTCTCAGTACCAGGCTCGGGATGATGACTCTGAACAGCCGGGTTGCTCTCAGTACCAGGCTCGGGACGATGACTCTGAGCAGCCGGGTTGCTCTCAGTACCAGGCGCGGGACGATGACTGTGAACAGCCGGGTTGCTCTCAGTACCAGGCGCGGGACGATGACTCTGAACAGCCGGGTTGCTCTCAGTACCAGGCTCGGGACGATGACTGTGAACAGCCGGGTTGTTCTCAGTACCAGGCCCGGGACGATGACTCTGAACAGCCGGGTTGCTCTCAGTACCAGGCCCGGGACGATGACTCTGAACAGCCGGGTTGCTCTCAGTACCAGGCTCGGGACGACGACGACGACGAAGATGACGAGCAGAACCAGGACCCCGACCAGCCGCAGCACTCCCAGCAGCAGCCGCAGCACTCCTGCTACACGGAGAACAGCAACGGCCCCGAGGCGTCTCTCTACGCCGACGAAAGCTCCTCGTCGGACCGTCCTCTGGCCGACACGGCGGGTTCGGCCCGTCTGCCCGATGACATGGAGTGCAGCGAGAGCCAGTCTGGGCCCTACATCAGCAGCAGCGGGACGTACACCTCCAATCCAGAGCCTGAGCCGGCCCAACCGTGCTCTCCCGGTCAAGAGGAGCCCCAGGGCTCCCAGGGGCCTCAGGATGAGGCCGAGCTGGTGGGGGAGTCAGAGATGTCGATGGTGGCAGGAGGCCGTGGAGGCCGAGCGCCTAACCTGGCCGAACTGGAAGAGATGATGGAGGTCGTGATTGTCCACCAGTTCAAGTGCAGGATGTGTCCATACAAGAGTAACTCTAAAGACACGCTCATTAACCACATGAGAGTTAGACACTTCAACAACTCCGCAGGTAAGGTGCTACGGTGGGTTATCAGTGACTACGTTTACATGCACACAATATTCCGCTTTTTGCCCATATTCGGAAAATGACAATATTCCGACTAAACGAATAATCCACTAATATTCCCGTTTACACGCAGCCGTAGCTCGCCCTCCCCGATATGTGAGGGAGGGGGGGGGGGGGGGGGGGGGAGAGAGAGAGAGATGCAGGTAGGCAGAGCCGCGGAGTTTTTCTGTTGAGAATAAACAGAGCAGCACTATTCTTACGAGCATCACTTGGTCCATTTCAGGAGCAGCTTGCTGCTGAAAGGTTAGGTGTTGCGCATCATAAAAAGTAGGCTAGTAGCCTACGTTATTACCTCACAGGCTCGCAAGCATTGTGGACTTCCGTGGGCACTGGGTACTATAGGCTACTCTCTCTCTCTCTCTCTCTTTAAATCGATGTTTCTCATCTCCTCCTGATCAGAAATGTCGGCTTTTCTTTTTGCATGCCAGATGATGGATTATATGATTATATCGCCTGTTCTAGAGCTTTCTAGCACACATCAGTTGACCACAAACAGGCAACATGCATCGCAAACTACGGTAAAAACCCTGATTGAGACCCATATTCCGAATGCGCTGTATACATGATCAAAGAATCCTCCGAAAACCCGAATAATACTGGAATAACCCAGATGTCAATCGGAAAATCCTAAATTCGGAAAAAGGGCAAATTCGGAACTGGAACTGGAATATGGTGTTTACATGACCCTTATCAAATTCAGAATATTGTCATTTTCCGAATAATAGTGGAATATTGTGTGCATGTAAACGTAGTCAGTGACGTCTCATTTACACAGTGTAAGCACAATGCTTATTGTTTGTTTGACAATGTTGGGTGTTCAGGAGATTCCCAGGGGAAGCGTGGGCGCGGACGGCCCCGTAAAAGCGAGAAGAAGACCTCAGAGGTGAAGGCCAAAGAGCCCAATCAAGCAGAGGAGGAGGAGGAGGACACTGCTGTGGATGCCGGGGCTATTGATGACCCAGAAGGTCAGTGGAGGATTCAGTCAAAAACAAACAATTCATAAACTTTCAGGTACTATATCCTCTCTTCACATATTGCTCTCTCTTCTGCTTAAACTCCCAGAGGACAGTGACTATAACCCGGCAGATGAGGATTGTAGGGGAAGACCTCCAGCCATTCTGAGGACGTCTCCTCCTCCCATCTCCTCCTCCTCCTCCTCCTCTCAGGGGCGTCCGCGCCGCAAGGTTGGCCGCCCCAGGAAGTACAGCCTCATGGAGGAAGACTGCAGCAGCAAAGGTTGGTTTAGACTCAGCAAAACAATAGAGACACTGCATGAAACAGGCCACGCCCATCACGGGGGAAAAGCTCAGTTCATTTCCACACACCAGCGTCATTTTCCTTGAATTAAACAGCTAAAAGCTGCGCAGACAACAAATGTAAAAAATCGCCAGTTAAAGTTTTTTGTACTCCCGAGGAAAACAAAGAAGCCATTGAGAATTGGCAAGAAGAAAAATGTGGATGTTGCTGTCAATGAAGTAAGTTGGAGTGTTCATCTTCCGTATATACGATCTTTTTGTGCAACACCCGACCATGCACGCGGCATAGGAGAACGCCAGGATTGGACAGGAGTTTGTGTTTTCCCCCGTTTTGGGCGTGGTTTCTGAACGAGGACGCGCTCCACTGTGTCTCTATAGCCATTCTAGCACTTAACCGTAACGGTAAAATTGCTGATATTATAAAGCCTTCTTTCTTCATATTTGTTTTGTTACAGAGGCAGAGAGTGCTGCTAAGAAGCCCAGGATGAGTGTGGAGGCCAGTGTATCTGAGGAGGCAAGTTCTTCTGGGTTAGGCAACGGCCCTGCTTCATTGCCCAACGGAGACACGGCTGAGCCAACAGTGAGCCAATCAGACTCTGAAAACAAAGACCCTTCGTCAAATAAACCACCAGGGGAGATGTGGAGTGCGGAGTTCTTCCCGAGGAAACGAGGCCGACCCTCCAAGCGGTTCCTTCGCAAGAAGTATAAGAAGTATATCAATCGCAAGTAAGGCTCCTCGACACCATCGTTCCCCGTATGAATATGATCTAATAGCTTTCACAAACCAGCTCATTGCTGCCCTCTTGTTCGTTTCTCCTCCAGTCGATACTATAAATCCCTCAAGCCGCTCCTGAGGCCTCACAACTGCTGGGTCTGTGGCTCGCGCTTCCTCTCTCAAGAAGACCTGCGCTTCCACGTGAACTCCCACGAGGGAAACGACCCTGAGCTTTTCAAGTGCCTCCAGTGCAACTACCGCTGCAAACGCTGGTCCTCCCTCAAGGTGAGTTAACAACAGCAAAACGACGGTCCACGATATTCAGATCCCCTCCGTTTGACTAAACAGTCACACGTTTCTGTAGTGTCTCAAACATCTCGATGTGTTGCAGGAGCACATGTTCAATCATGAGGGCACCAAGCCCTTCAAATGTGAGGCGTGTGATTACAGCAGCGTCTACAGGAAGGATGTCCTCCGCCACTCAGCAATCCACAACAAAGACAAGTAAGTGCCTCGTGCAGCATGTACACCAGCTGTCTGACTCCCAATACAAAATACGTTGTGCCTAACAAGTCTTAAGATATTGTTACTAATATTTTTTTCTCCCCTCCGTCCCCCAGGAAAATAAAAACAGAGTTGGTAAGATTGACAACCTTTCCATATTTTTTGATTGCTATTTCATAGTATAGTCTCAAAATGATCAAAAAGTGATTTTTTTTTTTAACGCCTTTTCACCTGAAACCGCATGTCCAGTAAAGCGCTGCGTTATGCAGCTTTCATGCTGTAGCAGAAGCACTGCAGTCCATTAATTTCTCTTTGGGTTGGCTGCCACTCTCCTCTGGGTAAATGGAGTAGTCTGCTGCTAGCCTTTCCTTCTGTCACTTGCAGGCACCCAAGGTCTCCCAGTTCCCCTGCCCCGTCTGTAACAGGGTTTACCCCATGCAGAAGAGACTGACCCAGCACATGAAGACGCACAGCGCAGAGAAACCACACATGTGCGATAAGGTCAGCTGACCAAGCTTTACACAAATCAGAAGCACTTTCTTTAAATGTGAAAAGTCCAAATGTATAGAGGCCGTTCACACAGAATGGCTACTGGCAGTTATGAGTTACTACATGCCGGAGGAATTGGAGGAAAGACAACAAAAAGATGGATTGTAATGTTATCACCTGTTTCTCCCTGATAAAAACAAAACA
Organism: Poromitra crassiceps; assembly: GCF_964638095.1. NCBI lineage: Eukaryota > Metazoa > Chordata > Actinopteri > Beryciformes > Melamphaidae > Poromitra > Poromitra crassiceps. The sequence goes on along the minus strand of NC_139627.1, from coordinate 4,382,873 downwards.
AAGAGAGTGCCTAGTTTCTGTGGGGATACGGTGCTCAAATTATACAAATAGAGTGGGATGTCAGGTTGGAAGAGGCGATAATGTTACAATCTAGGGCTGAGTGATTAACCTGACATTGCCAGATGGGGGCAGTATTGTTTGTTTTCACAAACCAAACCGCACATCTCGCGAGAGAATCCAGCTTGCTTCCCAAGGTTACTGAGTGATATAGACAAAATCAAATATCACAATATTTTTGACCAAATACCTCAATATAGTAATTTTTTTCTGTCACTCTTCCAAGTTCAAGTTTGTTTATTTATATATAGCCCTTTATGACAAGCATAGCAAAGCTATTCTGAATGGTTGGTTACAAGTAACCAATGTAGAAAGAACATCTTTGTGAAAATGCATTTTTAAAATAGTTTTTGGGGCTATGTTCTATTACCACTGGAAGATGCTTGTGTTATTTCCTCCTCCTGGGTTTTCAGATGCATAATTTACCAGTCTACCAGAAGGATTTTCTTACATGTCTTGTGTAACTGAGCGACCAAACTGGACCAAATTAATGTATAAAGCAGATCATTGAGGCTATGTTTCATGATTTTGCTGGCATTGTGTTGCAACTAATTTAACAGCAATATATTAATGTAAAAATCCTGGGGGGGAAAAACCCTAGATGTAGTATTTGTAATAGACAGTGTTATACATGGTATTTGGTGGATGGCTTTATCCAAATGACTGTACAGGACTGTGATTGCACAAATCATTCTTGTTTGTGGGTGGCTCTAGTTTGTAGCTCCTGTCCCATCATCTCCTTATCTCTAGTTGCTGTTGCTTTTCTGTCTTCACAGTGCGGCAAGTCCTTCAAGAAGCGCTACACGTTCAAAATGCACCTACTGACCCACATCCAAAGTCTTGGAGACAGCAAGTCAGTATCCAACAGGTTCCCTCTGTCTCCACCTCTTTTAGAACAACAACAACAACAACATCAACTTTATTTGCAGACACAGGGTCCAGATATAACAACAGACAACAATTCAGAGAACACACAAATACACAGTATATCTATAAAAGGCACTTATACCAAAACTTCCACATATGTGATTGGTATCTGACAGAACTAATACCAGGGTTGGTTAGTAGCATGATATTCGAGTTCTGAGAAACATTTAGACGCCCAATAAATTTGTACATCAAAGTTCTTAAAAGTGCCTGAAAAGTGCTGACACCTGCATGGCAGAACAGTTCACTTGCACTAGTCCACCTGGGTTTTCTCAGCAAAATCCTCATACAGTCATTGTATGCAACCTGGAGTTTGTGGAAAGGTTCTCATGTGCCATTATTCATTCAGTCAAACCAGCGTTCCTCTCCCTATTAGAAATGTAGAGTTAGATGCATCAATGAGTTAATGTTGTTCATACAGTTTAGTGTTTGTGTTTTATAGAGAGGCAAAGTGAACGTCACTTCCTGCTTCAGCACTGTACCAGAGATTTTCATCCGCCCTTTATTTTCCCATAGACATTTCGTAAAATGCTTATAAAAATAGTTTTACTTGGTCAAACCAAACGGTTCAGATATATTTAGAATCGGGAGAGACCATAGAACATTTCACTCAGACCAAAACAGAAAAACAACAACATCGGAAAAAGTATTTTCTTTAAATCTGCGATTTTTTTACATTTTGGTCCAAGTGAAATGTTATGTGGTCTCTCCTGTTTCTAAATATATCTGAACCGTTTGGTTTGACCAAGTAAAACAATTTTTATAAGCATTTTACGAAATGTCTATGGGAAAATAAATGGCGGATGAAAATCTCTGGTACAGTGCTGAAGCAGGAAGTGACGTTCCACTTTGGCTCTCTCTCTATTGTCATAATGAATCACTCTCAAATGTGTATGTGCCACTTTGTGCCAGGTTCAAGTGTGAGTTCTGCGACTACACCTGTGACAACAAGAAGCTGCTGCTCAACCATCAGCTGTCCCACACCAACGACCGGCCCTTCAAGTGTGACTACTGTAAATACTGCACTTCCAAGGAGGAGTTCCTGGTCTCCCATCTGGCCATCAAGCACACCGGTCAGTGTGCTAAAATGGCTTTCACAAAGTTGATTTAAAATGATCGCATTTTCATGTTCACCTGATATTTAATATTCTAATAATAGTTAATACTCACAAAATTGACACTTGTGTTATATACGCTTGTGTCCGCCACAGGAGAGAAGCCCTTCTCCTGCGATATGTGCCACTTCATGACCAAGCACAGGAAGAACCTGCGTCTGCATGTGCAGTGTCGCCACCCGGAGGCCTTTGATGAATGGTGCGTGTTGCACCCCGAGGAGCCGGTTCGGAAGTACCGCAGACCCTTCTTCACCCTGCAGCAGATCGAGGAGCTCAAACAGCAACAGGACGACACACAGGACCTGCAGAACACCATTGTGAGTCTATCAGGATGATGTGTTACAGTAAAGGCTGTTGCACATCAAGTTCGCATTTTTTGTCGGAAGTTGTCGCACGTTTTAAAAATAAATATGACCTCATGTTGTGTCACTCACGACTCCGAAACTTTCGTCCGTCATTGAAGTTTTCGGAACAGGTTCAATTTTCGGCGTTTTTCACATCAGTCAATAGCCTTTTACGAGCTGTTTGACTCGTCTGTGTTTTAGGATTTAAAAGAAACGCATACGGGAAAAATAAATGCACTGTGTGCGCAAAAACCTTAATGCAGTCTGTTATTTATCTCAAGGCTGATAGAGATTAAGACCGGCTACACGTATGTGTAGATTAAGACCGTATTACACCTATGTGTTATAGTTTGTGGTGTTGAGAGACGATGTCTTTGCACGCGTGCATTAGGTTGCAGTGGATCCTGAGACACTACAAGCCATGCAGTGTATGGAGAATGCCACAGTCTCCCAGGATGCTTTGGGAAACGCCACCATTATCTACGAACAGGGTCAGTGACGCCACCGCAAAAGACGATTCTGTTATTTCTGGTAACTTCTGTCAGTTGACCTTCTGTCCACGTCCTCCTCAGCCGAATCCACTGACCTGTCAGCCCAGAATGCTCTTGACCTGCTGTTGAATATGAGCAACGCCCGGGAATTGGTTGGAAACTCCTTACAGGTAGGTGCAATTGCTCCTCCGAAACTTCTGCTCTACTTCCAAAGCGGCCAGGGGCGGCAGCTATTTCCATCGATTTTAATGTGGGCGAAAAGGTGCTTGTATTTTGGAATAAAAGCTAAATGGTGTGAACATGGCCGAAGTATACCCCTCAGGTGGCGGTGCTGAAGTCAGACGGCAAGGTGCTGGAGGGCACCACGTGGAGTCAGGTGACCTCGACACCGGGCCAGTCCCAGAAGGTGGTGACCTTCCACGTGTCTGAGAATGGCGAGACGGTGGTCCAAGAGGCCTACGAGGCGGCCACCTCCGAATCAGGCGAGCTCACCCAGATCGCAATCGAGGCCTACGAGGGAGGACTACGAGGGGACTTCAGTGTGGTGGAGCAAGCCACTGAAGAAGAAGAGATCCACAGCCCTAGTGGGTACAGGTAACACAGTCCGATCCCTATCCAGTTAGGACACCGTGGAAGACGTGTGGAAGAGTTCTTGCACTCTAAAGAGATGCATAATAAGAGGTGACCACCTTCTTCTAGAAGACAAGTTATTATTTTTGCCAAGTCAATGTTATCTGTGAGATTTGGGCATTTGCACATTCCAGGCTGACATTCCAGGCTGTTCTGTGAGAAACAGACAAGATGTTAACTTTTACCGTTGTTTTTTTTGTTTTGTTTTTAATCAATTGCTTTTTTCCTTGTGAAACAAAATGAAAAATGTATAACAAAAAAAACATTTACTGGTTGTTCACACCGGGGTGCAAATTCCCGTGACGCGATTACATGTATAGAAAATGCAAACGAGCGAGTAGATTTGATTTTGCCCTGGGCGGCGCGAGTGACGCAAATTTCCACGGCGCTAATGACACGATTTGAAATTAAATTTGTGCGAGTGAAGCTTTTTTTCTGCCTTGGTGTGAACGCACAGTTAGAGTTTCATCTTATAATGGTGGAGCCGATTCAGTATCCGTGAGTTTTAGGCACTTCAATTATACTGCAAATATGGGTCAACCGTTGCATATCAAGTAGCGTACAGTTTATGACGTTTCAACAGTCTCCAGTTTCATATCGCTGTTGTGTTTGCAGCAATGGCGAGTGCAGCCCTTCCCAGGCTGTTGAAGTCTCTGGATCAGAGAGCCTGAAAAGTGACAAGTACTACCTTACCTCGGCACTGGCGGATGGTGTCCTACAGCAGGTGGAGGTAACTGTGGGATCTTAGAAGTTTTTAAGAGTTTAAAGGTCTCTCTCTCTCTCTTTCTCATATCTATCCCCTCTGACTGTGTTGTTTGTCTACTTTCAGCTGAGCAGTGAAGCTCCAGCCTCTCCCTCGCCAGAGAGCTCCCCGGGTCCCGGCACCAAGAGGTTCTCCTGCCGGATCTGCATGGCGTCTTTCCACGGCCGCTCTGACATGGAGAACCACAAGAGGGCGCACGTGGACCCCAACACCTTCAAGTGTCCCGACTGTGACTTCATCGCTACCTCCTGGCCCGACGTCAAGGTCAGTTTCTAATACTCTCCAGCAGGGGTCCCACTCAGACACACATCCAGCATTCGATTAGCATCACTGTCTGTAACCACACAAGTCTAACAAAGCCCGAATGCATTTGTTGAGTGTAATTTTTTTTTGCCTTGGATAGTAGCAAATAAACGCAAATGTTACCATTAATATTTATATTATTATGAATGTATTATTTTAATTTATTTTAACACGTTCACTGCCATTGACGAGATATCTCGGCTTACAAAATCCAACGGTTGACTGCCAATGACGAGATATCTCGGCTTAAAAAAAAAAAAAAGTTTTTTGACGGTGGGACGTGGATCAACGCCCCCCACGTCTCCTATAAAATTATTGGAGCCACCGAACGTGTACAACCCATTCCACCGACCCACTAAGTGGCGACAGTGCTCTCCAAACTAGAAAAAGCAGAGCCAAAACTGCAGGGGAACGCGCGATGAAACCATTCTCATACTGTAGAATGGATTGGCGAAAACGCTTTCGCTTTCGCGCTGATTGCTGGCGGTGAGGGATTGCAAATTTGCATAATAGATTACGGGTGGAACACACTTTGAAACACGCAGCATAAATAAGACCAGAATCGCAAAAGCTTCATCAAAGCTCTCAGCCGAAACCGCAAAAGATGAGCCAGAATCCTCAAAAAAAACCTCTGGCAGAAGCTACTTACAGTAAAAAAAAAAACGGCTGGCAGTGAATGTGTTAATAATTTATTAATTATTATTAATATTTTTTTTATATTTTATCATAATTTCTCACTGCTGGAAACTCGCAGCCAACAATATTTTTTGGATGCAGTCGTTTGGTTTTGAACCAAACACACTTGCTCATTTCTGACCATGATTGTTATCCGATTTGGTTTTAGACCCACATGGAGCTGCATTCCTACCTACGCCCTCACAAGTGTCCCAGCTGCAGCTTCGCCTCCAAAAACAAGAAAGACCTGCGTCGACACATGATGACCCACACCAACGAGAAACCCTTTGCTTGCAAGCTGTGTGGACAAAGGTGGGACTGCATGTCATTTGCATCACCGCACAAGCCTTCAAATCCGTTACCAAACTTCATGAGCCCCTCTTGCTTTTTTCCCTTCACTGTCTTAAGGTTTAATCGTAACGGCCATCTGAAGTTCCACATGGAGCGACTCCACAACCAGGATCCCCCCACCCGCAAGGGTCGTGTCTCCCATGAGCAAGCCATGGCCACGCTGCAGTGTAAGGGAGCCATAGTCACACAACAAGTAACCGCAGACATAAAACAGTGCTTTCACTTCCTGTTTGTGCAACTAAAATGACTTGAAAATCCAAATGATCCTGGAGAGAGAAGCACACATTTTTTTGAGTGGTTTTGGGTGCTGCAGTAAAAGAGTCGAGAACCTATTAAAATCTCATACTGTCCGTCGCTTCGGATAAAAGTGTCTGCCAAATGGAAAATAAAGTACAGCACATTGGTGTGTGTATATGTCTTGAGGCAAAGAAGAAATGAGTGCACAATATTTATGATAGGAAAATCATACTAAAATAGGAAATATTTTCCATCATCTATAAATATATGTAGATGTATATGCAGTATGTAACAATGAGGGATATGTGAAACTAAAGAAAGTGGATATGTCAATTGACAGCAATATATTAACCCTAGCCCATTAATATATATTCACATTACAGATACAGCAGAATGTGCTGATGTGTGGATATAGATGACTAGCCTTCCCTCTTTCCTAAGGAAGGGGGGCTGAAGATGTTGGCGTGGGAGATGATCCTGTCTGCATTTGCAGCCTCTGCTCACCACACCTCTGCAAAGAACAGTCCACCAGTAGTTTGAGCATACTACCACTTCTGCTCAGCAGAAACGTTGCTTTTTGAACTGAATGTGTTTGTGTTCTTTCTCTGTGCATAACAGCCCTGCAGGCTGGCCATGCGGTCATCTCCCCAGAGCAGCTTCAGGCCCTTGGACAGGAGCATATAATTGTCTCCCAAGAACAGGCACTATCAGACCAGGTACCAGCTTGCACACAGCATATTGGACATACTTGTAAACTAATGGCCCATTTCCACCGCTGGCTTTGGCGCGGCTCCGCCCGGCTCGACTCGCTTTTTTTTGTAGCTTTCCACCGGTCAAAAACTGGGACAACCCGGGTTGAGTCGTACTATTTCTAGTACCACCTCTGTCGAGGTTCCAGGGCTGTGGACCCGGTACCATACGGTGACGTGAAAACACTGCAGACGACTTGATTGGTCAGGCAGAATCGTGTTTACTGTCTCTGGATACTGTCGTACAATGCAGTTCCATGTGGTGGAAATGAGCCATAACTTCCTTCTCTAAAAACCAGTTTGGCATATACAGTATACTGATTGTGCATTTAGTTTCATATCCAAATGCATTAATTTGAACATTGGTTTGATCAGGAGGAGGGCACATACATCCAACAGATAACCACCATAGATGGACAGACCGTTCAACAGCTGATGACGGGGGACAACCAGGTGACTGAGGTACGGGCCATTTTGTAGACTGTACCACTTCACTGTTGAATGTACAGTACATAGGGCATTTAGGGCAGCTGGGTGGCAAATTGAGCAGGGAGACAATCCTTCAGCTGGAAGGTTGGGGTTCAAAGAGTTCATGAGTAGGACTGATTCTCCTGTGGAGGGGCAGTGGGCAGCCACGAGAGAATTCTCCTTTAACCCATTGATACCTGATGCAGCATTTGTGTGTGTATCCCTTTAAGACCGTGAACCGCATCACGCGTTTCGCGGTCTTAAAGGGATACACACACAAATGAGCGATATACACGCAAATGCTGCATCAGGTATCAATGGGTTAAGGGGTCGATGCACTATTTAGTAAAACAACTAAAAACACAAAGACCTCCTTATTCTTCAATCATCATCATCTCAACATATTTGTCACATTTGTACTCTCCCAGGTCCAGTACATCATCTCGCAGGACGGGGTGCCTCAGGAGTATGTGGTGTTAACAGATGGCAACCACATACAGGCAAGTAGAAGAAGCCACCTTCCCTGATTCAGGCGTATATTTGAAGGTGATCATGCCTTGTTGTAATGTAACTGCTCTTCTGTCCACCAGATGGCAGATGGACAGATCATCCAGTATGATGGCTTTCCAGAGCAGCAGGTGAGGCAGCTAACATGAAGCACTCTACAGTCACAGAATGAACTGTGCAGAGCTGTTTTTCAAACGGCTGACTCCGTGTCATTCTTCTATCCAGATTGCTGTCAGCCATGACGGTCAGATCCAGTACTTACCCATCAGCTCCGAACAGCAGATAGTGAATCCTGAAGCCCTGGAGGCGGCTGCACACTCGGCTGTCACAGGTCGGCTCTCTCTCGATGGACTCATTATGTCCAATGAATTGATTTGAATGTATCCATTTATATTTAACCACTGATGATTTTTTCCCCCATAATGCTGTTGCATTTGTATCTTTTTGAGATGTAATTGTAACTCTTTGCTGTGTACCTTCAGTTTTTATTTTTGCGCTACATGTTTTATTCCTTCCACTTGTCCACTTGTTGTGAATCACTTTGTAACTTTGGTTTTGAAATGCAATATAAATAAATGTTATTATTTATTAATATATAATATACTTAATTATATATGTATATATACAGTATATATATATAATATACTTGCTATGAGTGTAACAGTGGAATAGATTTAAATTTCTAGATCACCATCATTGTACGCAACCCATAGTAAGAAGTGTCAAGAGCCACCAGCCACCTCACAATTGATGTAACAAATCAAATGAAGTGGATAGTAATATATTTTTTATAAAGAACAACCACTGTTCTGGTGTGAAACATCTAGCTTCTTCCTTAGTTGCCTGACATGGTGCGATCTTTGCCGTCTCCCAGCAGTAGCGGATGCAGCCATGGCCCAGTCCCAGACGATCTATACCGAGGCTACACCTGAACAGCTGGAGCAGCTGCAGCAGCAGGGGATCCACTACGATGTGATCACCTTCACCGACGAATAGACGGCTCACTCATCCATTTGTGACTGCCGGGGTCCAAACCGGTGCAAAGCGGGACCAATCGGACCCTACAAACCACTATGAGCGACCCGAGAAGCCCATTGTAACACTATGAGCTACCTGGGCAGTGAACTAAAGGATAATCTGCACGTTCTCATCCATTTTGGGGTGGTTGCACTGTTTAAAGAAATCAATAGTTTTTTGTAAATTTAGAATATTGCACCCATTTGCTTCTAATTTAATCATAGGGGCTGTGCACTTAAGAGTTAAGTTAAACAAGGTTGGTCTATTAAGTAATATTGGAAACATGTTGGTGTCCATGTGCCTCAACTGCTTTGATTTGCAAGACAATGTTATCAAAGAAGATGAGAAGATTGGCTTAAATAATCATACGTTTTAGAAAATATACTGAGCTTTCAAATGAACCTTTTAGTTTTGAAATGGAGTGAAATGTGAAGGATTGTTTATTTTTTATCTGTAAAAAGATACGTTTGTCACAATGCTGCAACATTGTGTTAACTGAATATTAATTAATTTGTACATACCTTTTGCAGCGGTCTTCTGTTCCAAGATGGAGGTTGTTTGATTTGGTGAATGAGAAGTGTTTAATAATAAGCTAAAAGCTGACACCAAATAAATCGCTATTACTATATATATATATATTTTGTCTGTATTCTTTTATGTGTCTCTAAATATGATATGATTCTTTGATTGATTATTGCTGTATGTAGTGGTAAATGCCCACATTTTAATCAATTAGATTTTGATCTCAGAAGTTTCAATTATAAGATTGAATAGAATGTGAAAATGGTGACAATATTCAAGTCAAGTTTATTTATAGGGCACATTCAAAACAACCAGGGTTGACCAAAGTCCTGCACAATCTATACTACTAAGAATGAGAAGTGTCCATGTGTGTGTGAGCAGAATTTTGTCCGGCCACAGCTCTGCCGTTTTACGTGCGATCGGGCTGAAACTTTCAGGGGGTGTGAAGAGCACCCGTGTGGGTGACCTGATGGAGCCGGACTTTTTAATTAGGTGATTGCCCTAATTACCTAATGATGTGATGTTACTCGAGCAATGATGTCATCAGTGATGACGTCAATAGTGATGTCATCCTCCCTGGCGCACGTTCATTTCTATACCAACTCAAAAGCTAAAAAAGAAAACAACCCCTCCCCCTTTTTTTGTTTTTGTTTTGGTTTGAGTGAAATGTTATGTGGTCTGCCCTGATTTTAAATATAGCTGAATTGCTTGGTTTGACCAATACAGTAGGCTGCTACCACCTTCCTATCCTATACACCCCCCCTCCCTATTCACACTAAACTCACTTTAATGTCCATGAGTGTGAGTGAGTGTCCTGACTTTTCCATCTTGTGACCCCGGCGGGGCGCTGTGGGAAAAAATGATTTTGAAAATGAACTCTTCCATCAGAACCGTTCCACAACAATTCTCAAAGGGCTAGTCAGCTGTTTGAGTAACATGTGTCTCTGCTCTGCAGCCCTCCAGCTGGAGAACTGACAGCTTCCTCTTTCTTCCTTGGCTATAGGAGGGGCCATATACAGTACCTTTTGGAAAGAAAGCCAAACTCCAATGGGCCAAAAGTGCTGAGCCTCAGCGAGTATTTGATTGAAGATGAAGTTTCCCTTTGTCTTGCTTCTTCTATTAGGTGCGGTGGGAAGACTTTGTGGCAAGTTTGACCATTTTCTGTGCTTGCCAGTAGTGCCTGTAATGAAACGTTGATGACAAATGTTTGTTTTCCAGATGTTCCTCATTCGAAACTTTCGGATGGACAACAGAAGATCGAGGAGTCTGAACAAATTCTGCTGAGACTTGAATTCCCTTCATTCTACAATAGTTACAACAAGTCGTGTTGCAGACTGTACCCAGGACAATGTCACAAGGTGATAGACAGTAAGGGCTTTACCTGCCACTTTCTGAAAGGCAGAGTTAAGAAAGTTGAAAAAGATGGCTGGATTGAATTCAAAATAGTAAATGCACAGTTACAGGATACAGGCTATTACAGATGTATTGTCCTGGGAACGCAAACCCACATCTACAGTGACTACTATGTCGAAGTATCTGGTAAGTAAGCAATCATATAATACCTACTAAAGCCATGTGTTAATTGTGTATTATACAATAATAGTCTATTATGTAAAATGATGTTACTGCAAAACTGCATTGCCACAGTTAATTGTTACTGCACAATCCTATTTTATAGTTCTTCCCCCCCCCCCCCCTTAGGTTGTAAAGGAGCAATTCTAATGTAATGTAATTCTAGATAGGAAACTTGCATGATATTCCTGCATTTTGCAGAATTTTCAGGACGCCACAGCCTTCCTCAGCCTGCACTGACAACAACCATCAAACCCTTCAACACCTACAAGACGCTCCCTACTAGCCCTGGGCCCACTAGCCGTGTGCCTACTAGCTCTGGGCCTACTAGCCTTGGGCCCACTAGCCCTGGGCCCAGTCTGGCCAAGGACCAGAGTGACAGTCCCAGGTATACACTCAGCAAATGACTCCTTTTCTGTTGCTCACCAGCCAAACGGGGCTTTCTAATTGGGGGAAATATGATTGAACCTAAATGCAGTATTCTGTCTCTTTGCCAGAGTTCCCTGGAGCTTTGGCCTGCCACTGGCTGCCGTTGTGTCCATTGCAATTATGATGAGCATCAGTTCGGCGATCGGTGTTGTTTGCTGGAGAGTCAAGGCAAAAAGTAAGCAGTCAAACATATTTAAAAGTTTCTTTAAAGTTTATGCTCAAATTAGATAATATCTAATTTGAGCATAAATTAGATCATATCTAATTTGGGGTTAGGGTTAAAAATTGAAAAATAAGAAATCATGAAATATATTATATTTCATGATTTTTATTTTTTTTATTTTTTTTTAGCAAGACTGGCACATGCTGTACTATTTTTTGAATGGTCAAAAATAACGGATGTAAATATTGTTTTTCTTTGTCCATAGACCAACGTGGAGAAGCTCTTGACTCATCAAAGCAGAAGGGCCCAGTAAGTGCTAAACTAGGACATAAAGCCGCCGTGACTCAGTGTCACTTGTTCTTAAAGGAGTCTGAGTGGCAGACTTGTGTTTTTTACTTCACACTTCCTCTATAGACGGATGATGATGTGACTCGACGACATGGTCTTCTTGTCTCCCCCCCCCCCCCAGGAAACGAGTGCCATAGTCTACACCACCGTGGACTTTACACCTCAGCAGAAACCCACAGCGCTGTACGCTAACCTGTGGATGCACAGCCCCAGACCAAGAGCCCCTGCTGACCCTGCCCGGAGCATCGAGGAGGAGCATGCTGCGACGGTGGAGTACTCCACATTGGCAATCAACCCGTGAATCAAAATGTAATTTCAAATGAAGTTCCTGAAGAAATTTGAATGGATGGCCCGTTTAATTGTGCTTTAACAGAGCATACCACATTTTAAAATATTGTCAGAAATGCCCACATTTGCATGCATACAATTTTGCTGATAGAAGTTTCTACCCATTTTGTAATACGATTGAATAGAATTTTCTTGAAAGTGGCGAGAAAATCTTGAAATACGTGTGATCCATTCCTTATGTGCAAAAATGTAATTGAACAAGAAAACTAAAAACATGTTAATTGCTTTCAACTCTGACTTTGAAGTGTCATCTCCAAAAGTGATTAAAGGTGATTAGGAAACAAACACTGTTATGATACTGTGTACATGATCATGTGAAATTAAAATATTAGTGTTGATTCCATGGTTTCCGCTCTCAGTTTGAAACGTGTCCACCTTTCAACAAGCTGGTCCTATTCACAGGCTGAGATGGTGCCAGAGTGGTGAGATCTGATGGTCAGGTTATCTTGTGGCATAGCCATGTGTGTCCTTATCAGCTTCTTCTAGATCACAACCTCAGAGGGAACCTGGCCCTCCGCTATTCCGAGTCCCGCTCAATATTCTATTCTTGGTGCACTCTGCCTTTACACAGAAAGGGTAGTGGCCATCCTTTGTGTATTCTCTGTAAAGGCTCTTGTTTCTCCAAAGAGAGCGGAGATGAACAGTCTGAGCAATCCTATTCCTGTCACTGTGACATTTCAGTGTAACAGGACAAAACTGAGGTACGGTAACTAAAGATATTCCTATCCTATATGAATATAATCCACTTCAATTCGGTTGTAGTTACCGGACTCACAGAAGAACGTAAAGAACATAAGAAGATATTATGCTAGCAGAATTGTTTTAATTGCTTATCTATTCATTGCAAAATAATCTAAAACATGTTGACATCTTATACATTACAGACATTCTTTAATCATACTGCCCCTATAGAAAATTACTGATCTAGATGATGCTTCAGGTGTCTTGCTTGGTTACACAGACTTGGCGAGACCAATGTATTTAGCCTGGTAGTCAAAGACGGAGTAGTACTGCCTGATGAAGACATCTCCCAGGATCCAGAGGCTCATATCACTCCCGCTAAAGCCAGTGTAGCACTGACCGTTGCTGTCCTGTAGAGAGACAGGAGAAAATGGATTTAACTTCCAAATGTTCATGGCTTTGTTAACTTACAGTCAATGATGCCATTGATTCAGCACTGTTTGCATGTATGATGGTTGTGTGTGTGTGTGTGTGTGTGTGTGTGTGTGTGTGTGTGTGTGTGTGTGTGTGTGTGTGTGTGTGTGTGTGTGTGTGTGTGTGTGTCACGGTCTCAGACGCCTAAAGAAGTTCGGCCTGAGACCCACAATACTCAAAGACTTCTACAGAGGCACCATCGAATGCCTACTGACCGGCTGCTTCACCTCCTGGTATGGAAACTGTGTGTGTGTGTGTGTGTGTGTGTGTGTGTGTGTGTGTGTGTGTGTGTGTGTGTGTGTGTGTGTGCGTGCGTGCGTGCGTGCGTGCGTGCGTGCGTGCGTGCGTGCGTGCGTGCGTGCGTGCGTGCGTGCGTGCGTGTGTGTGTGTGTGGTTCTGACCTCAGTGGCATATGCAGAGGCAGGGATGGTGAAGGCGTTTCCATTGAGAGTGAAGGTGATCTCAGGCATGCTCTGCATGTTCTGGCAGTTGACTGTGCCCTGTGTGCAGAAGATCACAGAGTACACATTTGTGAGGCAGCCCTACAGTAGTTGAATTCATTGGCGTTTTGTAGTCCTACTGTCAATGTTTTAATACAGTGTCATACATTGTGTCCGCTGTGGATTGAAGAAATTTGAAAGTTTATGGTAAAGTCAAAGGCACGGTGTGACTCACCTCTCCGTATTGGTTTGCAGTGGCTCCAACTTGGGAGTTGATGTTCTGGATGTCACTGGTTGGGCCAACAATGAGGGAGGTGCCAGTGTCAATGATGGCCTGGCATCCACCATTACAAGCCACAGTCTGTCCATTGATGATAACACTGTAAGAAAGAATAGCAGAAAGCAGATCAGACCAGGAGGCCTCTTACGACTTACGTTTGCTCAGTTACTCAACTTTATGCCAAGAGTCAGTTTTTCCTTCACACCTGTCCATTTTGACCTGATAGTAGGTGGCTGAGGTCAGGGGGATCCAGGCGAGCTGTCCAGTGAAGAGGCTGTAATCAATACCACCGAAGAGAATCTCACTGTCCTGCTGCCCGTTGCTGAGGGAGAATAAATTATAGATGTCATACGTGTACAGTATGTGTGTGTGTGTATGTATGTATGTATGTATGTATGTATGTACAGTATGTATGTATGATGGTGATCCAGAAATGTAAACCTATTCCACTGCTGTGGGCTCTGTTTGTCTGTTTCAATTTTTGTCCCACTGAAGATGTCACAATGTATATGACATCATCAGTGATGTCATCAGTGACATCATTATTGACAAAAATGTCATAGGCATTGTGACATCATTATTGACCAAAATCACGGGTAGCGTGTGCGATTTTTCTAGTATACTTTACTATCACAGAAAATAGCACAAACAACCTAAATGCGACAAACAAACACTCCATACTATTTCCGTACCCGCTCAGGTAGACAGAGAAGAGCGCCGGGTTGGATACCAGATTCTGGTTCATCATATTTTGAAAGACAGGCACGACATTGTCAGCGGCAAGGGACTGGTAGGCCAATCCCAGGATACCGTCAGCCACCTGGTATTCCTCGAAGGGAGCTTCTGTCTGGGTGAGTCCAAACACCTGGTTGGCCACAGAGATGCCACCCACCTGGACACACACAAGGCAGCTGTCACTCACAATTACAGACAAAACAAAAATGGAAAAATAGGTCTAAAAAGAAGTATTTATTTTGTTCTGGGTGTTTTATTACCACAACAGTGTCAGTGCCCAGATATCCAGTCATCCAGCCGGTGCCATACGAAACGTCCAGAGCCTGGCCGCCCCAGATGAAGGTGGAGGACTTTGATGGGTCGAATTTCTGGTGGTTCTCTGCAAAGGAATTGTGTATTTTTCAACTGTGCATTTGAGACAATGTCAGGCACCTTGGACTTATTTGTGGATAACTGAAGTGAATGTGGGCTGCAATGCTAGTCTACAGTGGTAGGCTACTCACGGCAGGCCTGGCTGCTTGTGCAATAGGTTGAAGGAACCCAGAGGTTGGAGGATCCAGTGTCAAAGATAACCTTGAAGGACTGGGGAGGGGTGCCAATGGAGATCACCCCATAGTAGGCCATCTAGAACATATAATAAAGGTGCACATTAACACACATGACCATGTAAAAAAAAATCGCCAGTATTTGACGCTCAAAATTTCCAGGGGAGGACTACCAGACCTCTGCTTAATCTGTCCCCCCCCCAATGTTCAAACAAAACCTCCGCCCATGCACATGACAAGTATGTTCAAACTATTAAGTTTGTATGTGGATGTGTATTTTGTGTTTTAGTTTAATCCTTGTCCAGCAGCAGTGAAAGAGGTCGATGTACATTTCACTTGAGTCAATATTATCATCTACCAGTTACTTGTGCATTATTAGACTTATAATTCAATGAGATGATCAAAATAAAAAATGTAAATCATCTCTCTGCTCTGGACTTACGTCAGCATCGTTGGTCATAGTCTGAGTGCCAGTCTGGTAGAACTTGGCCATTGGGTTGTATGGGTACAGCTTCCTGTACTCATCCCACAGTCCTTTCTCGTGCAGCTGTTGCCTAGCAGTCTTTCCCTTGATCAGAGGAATCCTGAATACACAAATGACCAAGGATCAAAATGCAAGGCTGTCCGTCAAGTCCGAGCTGAGGAGACCAGGCAGCTGACTCTCATCTCCTACTTGCAGCTTGCAGGCTTGTGCAAGTTTGAATAATAGGCTTGATACATTAAGGTTTTCCATCAGGATAGATAGAATGATTTCCTTACAACAATTCAATCAAGTCAAGTTTAAAATATTGTTTAACAAATTAAGGTAGAGGTTGCTTTTCAAGCAAGTTGTACTTACCTGTGAAGACATTCAGACAGAGCCACGAGGGCGGTGAGGACGACAAGCCACTTCATCATGGTTGGTCACTGCTGTTGTACTCAGTGAGTGAGGTTGCAGTCACAGACTCCGTCCCTTATATACACCATGTCAAGGTTGCTCCGTGGCTGCCCAAAATGTCCTTCCGCCTAACTCAATATTGTCAGAAATGGCGATAAAATAAATAAGATTATAAATAACCTCTTATCTACAGTATAAGCAAATATCCCATTAAACAATGAGTGATTTTATTTTTTGTTATACAATTTCCATCTAAAATCCTTCCGTAGCAACAACTTGTAGGATGAACTTGTTCCACTAGATTAGAAGGAAACTGATATTTTACTTGTTTTGGCATGTTAATTAAAAAAAATAAGAAAATTACAATTGAGAGAATTCTGTAAGTAGTAAGTAATGTGTATTTATATAGCACCTTTCAAACCAGGGGTGTAGGGATATTT
Organism: Poromitra crassiceps; assembly: GCF_964638095.1. NCBI lineage: Eukaryota > Metazoa > Chordata > Actinopteri > Beryciformes > Melamphaidae > Poromitra > Poromitra crassiceps. Next base: position 4,366,385 of record NC_139627.1, on the reverse strand, counting down.
GTTTGGCTAGTGGAGCGCACCTATTGTTATTGTTATTGTTATTGTTATTATTATGATGATGATGATGATGATGATGATGATGATTATTATTATTATTCAATCTGTCATTCAACTTGGGCTGCTTTCCTAGCAAAATGAAAACTGCCAAAGTGACACCAGTATATAAAGCAGGAGAAAAAAACATTTTTACTAACTATAGGCCAATCTCATTACTCTCCCAGTTTTCTAAAATTCTGGAGAAACTCTTTGTTGCACGGTTGGACAGCTTCATTGAAAAATATGAACTGCTTACAGACAGTCAGTATGGCTTTAGAACAAACAGGTCAACTGCCATGGCTCTAACGGATTTAGTGGAAGAGTTAACAAGTACAATTGACAATAAGAAATATGCAGTGGGTGTTTTCATTGATCTGAAGAAAGCGTTTGACACAATAAATCATGATATTCTAATACAAAAACTAGAGAGGTATGGGATCAGAGGGGTGGGGCTAAATTGGCTAAAAAGCTACATTGAAAACCGAAAACAGTTTGTGCAGGTGGGCATTACAACATCTTCTCCCTTAGATATTACTTGCGGTGTACCACAAGGGTCGATTTTAGGACCAAAACTGTTTATACTGTACATTAATGACATATGCAATGTTTCAAAAGTATTGAAATATGTAATTTTTGCTGATGACACAAATATATTCTGTGTAGGTGAAAATCTTCAGCAGCTGTTAGAGGCTGTCACAGTAGAATTGGGGAAGCTAAAGTTGTGGTTTGATGCAAATAAACTATCATTAAACACAAAAAAAACAAAATTTATGATCTTTGGCAAAACTAATAAACATCTGAATACTCCCGTAGAATTAATGATTGACAGTGTTAAACTAGAAAGAGTACATGAGAACACATTTTTAGGAGTAATAATCGACCACAACTTTAGCTGGAAACCACATATCAGATATATCAGGTCCAAGTTAGCAAGCACTGTGGGGATTCTATGCAAAACAAGGCACTTTTTGAACATCAAATCATTGCAAACACTGTACTGTACACTCTTCTTACCATACCTAACTTATTGTGTTGAAGTATGGGGAAACACCTATAGAAGCAACTTACAGACAATATGCAACATGCAAAAGAGAGCAATAAGAATAGTGAATAAGGTAGGTTATCATGAACACACAAATGTACTGTTTCATAAATCAAAGACGCTGAAGTTCTGGGATCTGGTGGAGTTCAAAACCGCCCAAACTCTGTATAAAGCGCGACATAATTTACTTCCTGGTAATATACAAAAACAGTTCAGTGATAGAGAAGGTGGTTATGAGCTGAGAGGGAGATTGAATTTCAAACAACCAATTGTTCATAGCACTCTGAAAAGCATGTGCGTATCTGTCTGTGGTGTGAAACTGTGGAATAAATTACCTGACGAGATCAAAGAAAGTAAAAATCTTGTGCAATTCAAAAAAAAGTATAGAAACATTATTCTGGAGAAGTATAGACGTGATGGTACATAATCAGGACTTATGGGTCACTTGTATTTCCTGTAGTAAGTTTGGTATTAGCTATGTATGTGTAATTATATGTGGTAGGTAGCCTATGTGTGTATAGGCATGTATGAATAATTATGAGCATGTGCTATTTGTGTGTGTAAACCAATGCATGTATGTATCCATGTGTATGCATATGTACTGCATATGTTTACATATAACGTAAAGGAAAAAGGGTAAGGGCATTTTATAAGCTAGCTAGCTTCAGCCCTAAAACCCTTTCGGTCAGCCTTATGTATCTTTTGTTTTCTTCTGTTTTTTTTTTCCTATTCTGTGAATATTCTTTGCTTTCTGATCGAAATAAACTAACTAACAAACACCTTAAATGTCAATATGACAACTTTGACCATTTTATTTGTTTTTATTGACTCTCTTGCATGACATTTATGCTTTAGTGATGAAGCGTCCATCCGGCAGCACTACACACCTGTTTCAAAGCTAGAGCTACACAGTGATTCACAACAAATGGAGCAACAGATATGTATGTAAAAGAAACGTATGGTAATAGAAAGAAAGACATAATGGCAACGAGAAAATAAAATTAGAGCCACAGATCAAATATGAAGATGGTTTTTTTTTGTCGCCATGTATAACAATCAACTGTGTTGATCTCACACTCTGAGGGAGGCTGTACCATAGTCAGGCAGTCATGCAAGGTAGCAACTTTGGAAAGTCTGTTGCATTTAACCCGAATATAAAGTTTTGTGTCATCTGCATAACAATGATAACAACAAATACAACCAAAGCTGCAGATAATCTGCCCCAAGGTTACAAAGTGAAGTGTACAAAAGGAGAAAACGAAATAGGTCTGAGAACTGACCCCTGGGCTACCCCACAAGTCAGTGGACAGAAAGAGACATGATCCCAGGCAAGGGCACAAGAATGATGATGATGATGATGAGCAGCACAATAAGGCTCCACTGAGCTTCTTTTTCTCAGCTCCAGCGCCCTTTCCATGTTAAAGCCAACAGGAAGAGTCCACAAGGTGCACAAAAAACACAATTTTTTTCATCAGAGTTTTTATAAGCTGAGAAATTTTGAACTTTTCAGAAAAACGCTGGCTGAGGTGAATCACTTTTTCCAGCCGGCCGATGGAGTTGTAGGCTAATCATTGAATTTACATGACTCTAAAAGCGATCATAAATGCAATATGGATTACGCCAGACATGTATTGTAAATATCGGCCTTCTGGTAAGCCTTGCTTGTTCTAAAACACTGTAGTACTGCTAGAAGTGCTAAGGTTAGTTACATTAAAGCCATAACATAATAATAATAATAATAATGGTATTGGTGATGAGAAATGCATGCAACATACAACCTTTATTTTGAAAATATGGTTAGGTCTAAAGGAAGTTACTCATCTACACTCCTGGAAAATTGATCACCCAGGAAATAAGGAAGTGTTCTATTTCTCCTTGAGAGCCTCAGACTGACAACAGAGACCACCAGCAAGCCAAGGTAGATTAAGTCTCTTTTCTATAGTGAGTAAGGTGTTAAACACCATGATCATTGAGTTGGTTGAAGTCTTTATTTTAAGTTATATTTTGTAAATTAATTTTTTCATTAGTCAACCAGAGTTGACTATGAAGTGAATTGAGCAACATCATGTGCCCTGCATCTAATGTATTGGTACCTGTGATCATCATTGTAGGGGGCTACTGAGCTACTGAGCTGAGTAAACTACTAGTGCTAAGCTGTTTGTTAATGGGTATGTTGATATGCAAATGCTCATAATGCTAAGCGGCCAGCCATTTTGGTAACGTGTTAAATCGTAGCCTATGTTTAGAATAGCCACTGATATGCCTGTTGCAGTGTTGCTTGCTATGTGTGAAGGTTAGCTTTATTCATGGTTGCCATACAGTTTATAAAGTTAATTCCTTTAACTTATTTGGTACCTCATTAACCTCAAGTCACTCTTAGATTATTGTTTTATTTATTTTGTGTGGAGGTGGAGAACAGAGGAACTGTGAGAAGAAGCTGTATCTGCTAAGAAGTACACGCACACAGAAGAAGAAGAAGAAGAAGAAGAAGCAGAAGAAGAGTGAATCTGATCAATTGATTAAGCTTTCTTCTTAGATCTAGTCTCTTCATTTTGATCTCAAAGTCCACCAGATTGATAAATTTTTACTTTAAAATGTACAAAATTTTCTCCCGGGGGGGCATGCCCCCTGGCCCCCCTAGGGGGTCTGCGGTTCACCATATACATGCTTTGGGGGCTGAGCCCACCCAAAGGTGTCATCATAAAACCGCCCCTGATGAATGGATTTCTAAACAACTTAAAAAATGTCAGTGTTCATTTGATTGTACTCTATAACACATTAATCAACATTGTTACATTGTTATCAAATAACGCTGCCAAGTAGTCTGCGTCCGTATATTTTTTATGTGGAAAGTGTGGATAGCAACATTAAACAAAACTCTGAACATCAAATCTCCTGATCTGAATGTCAACATATTAATAGCATGCCAAATCTATTTTATTAAAAACTTATCTTGCACAAACTTTGTAATGATTTACTTAATTTTAAAGTCAGATAATAAAGGTCAGTCCTCTGCAAACTCACGTCACAATTCATATTGCTAAACCAATTAGTTTGAGTTATGGAAAATAAAATGACAATTTCTATGGTATTTCCTGCTTATTTTGAATGGTTTCTCATGGAGGACTGTAGTTGGCATGTGGTATATGGCCCATTGACCCTTTAATAGTTTATATTATCTTATATTTTATCATTAAGAGAGGAGTGCAGTTATGAAGTGTAGTGTTAACTAAATCAGTGGGAGTTGAGGTTAGTGAGACGAAAAGGGCAGGCAGGGGCAAGTAGGCTCCTCTTTGAAGCATTTGAAAGGAGCAATAAATAGACAGCTGAAGACACACACAGGAGTTTTAACAAAAGGATTAGATAGCATCTCAGGGGGTGACTAGGAGGTTTACACACAAAAGTACAGTTTAGAGGGCTACGCACACACAGGAGCAACAGGGGCCTTGTTTATGAGAGGATGAACACATGCTCAAAGGCACTCAAGCAGTGACATGCAGCATTCTGTTGGGACACTAGATAGTGGCTTTGTTTGTGAGAGGACAGGAGAAGGGGGCAATGACCCTGCAAGCCATCGTAAACACAGATAACACCATTTGGTGGGGCCATCTAAGCAGGAAAGAGCAAGGAGCTGTGCAGGCCCTTTCAAAGATGAAAGAGACAGCTGTCAGATGGGGGTTTGATTGACAGGTGACACACTGTAGTGGTTCGACAGACAGCACATACACATCTAAGCAGGGAGATGATTGGATGATAGAGCATTAAAAGTGGGAGTTGCCCTGAGTGGAGGAAGTTTTCATATACAGAGGTTCAGAGGTTTAGAGGTCAGAAAGAACACCCTCAAGACCATCTTTCTCCATGACTCTTAGAGAGCCATGTCAGATATCACATGCAAATAAAATAATACTTTAAATAGACATCATGTTTCTGTGGTTCATCTCTTCATCTCTCGGTGCATTCAAGACACGACAAAGTGGCGAGCCAGACGGAGATGGTCAATCGGCGGCCAGGATGGAGCAACTGCACGGCAGGTGAGTAGGCCTATTTCTAAAATATTGGGATGCGCTGTGCGTTTGCTCTGTCTCGCCGACCAGCACGAACGCTAGTAGGGAGAGAGAAGTGAAGATGGAACTGTTTAAATTTAAATAGCCTAAATAGTAATGCAATGATTTTAGAATAGTAGAAATGTTTGTTAGTGTTTAGGGAGAATAAGAGAGACTTTTTCAGGGGTTAACTGGCACACAGAGTCGGATCTGATAAGTAAGACAGATAGCCTAGCTAGCTACAGAGTCTGAGACAGATATAGACTTGGAATCACATAATGAAACCAACACGTTGAACATTGTTTTTTAGAACGAAGTCAGTGTGGGAGTGATTGTGTAATAACTGCTTTGATTAAGTTTTGCTCTAGTAGAAATGTTTGTTAGTTTTTAGTAAATTTGTCTAATGTAAACTAGGACAACAATTAATAATTAGAATCCGCCCTCCAAGCGTGATTAGAATTATTGATTGGTATTGCTTATGGATACATAGGATTGATCAATTATGGCTATATAGGTAATGCGGTCCTAGTCGTCGGTTGCCTAGGGAGTAATTAAATGTGTGTAAGCGATTTGGCGAGGCAACTGAGAAAACGCAAATTTAAATAGATTGATTGTGGGATCACACAAACCGTTTGGCAAAAATACGTGTGCAGTTTTGGAAAGATTAAAATGGAAAAAGGAGTGTCTTTCACTCTAAAAAAGTTGGAAAAAGTCGCACGGTAAATAGATCTTGGGCCCAAAAGCAAATAGTCAGAGTATAAGAGATATGGAAATAAGAGATGAGATTTTAGAGATATTGAAACGCGCGTTTGGTAATGTGTTATTGTTTAGGCTGTGTTATGTGTTATGTGCTGTGTGTTATGTTCTATGTGCTATGTGTTATGTGTAGTATGATAGATTATGATTGATTGAGTATGTGTGTGTGATCTGGCCAGATCGTGTGAGTGGTGGAATAAATGAAAGTAATGTTTAAAGTGGGTTTAATATTATAATGTCAGCGCGATCAGATGAGATCAGATTGGGTACTTTGATTGCCACGCAACCAGTTTGGGGGTGATGGCTGAGAGAATAATGATAAATAGGAAAATGGTCTCTCAACAGTGGCTAAATAAACTAGATTGTTAGTCCAATGCGTACAATAAAAGGTTGCCCCATGGCTATATTATGGGTTATTCATGTAATGTTAGTATATTTTAATAGGACTGATTTGAGAAACTGAAGAAGAGCCAGTTTGCGAGAGCAGCCGTTAGCCATTTAGCATGTAGTAGCAACTTTGTAAGATACTGGTCGAAATAATAACGAATTAAATTATATTTTTTAGTCTAATGGGTAGAGTAGCAGTTCGCGATATCCTCACATCAAAGAGGACTGCTGAGATAGAGATAATAGTACATTTGAATATAAATTAAATTTTAGTTTAGCGAGCAGAGATAAGTCAGTGGAGTGCATCATTCTGAGAGGCTCCGGGTGGAAATGATGGCTGGTGATTTACGTTCCGTCTGAGGAAAATGCGTTACGGTGTGGTCGATAGGTAAAGAAAATATAATATGTTATCAGTAAATAGATATAGATATAATGTTGCTATTTGATCAGCGATGGAATAGCGCTAAAGGGATTAGGGAGTGTTGGTTGTTTATGGCTGGTTGCAAGTTGGCGAGAGTATACGAGTGTGGATTTCCTTTGAGATTTTCAAAATAAGCAATAAGAGTATAAGTTTAGCGGGGGATCTTGCTAGAATTAATGGGTTTTATAATTTGTGGTGATCGGACCAATAGGAAACCATATGAAACGACTAGGTAATGAATATAATAGAATAGCGCTATATTTGTCATTCTTATAGGCATATGGGAGAATAGAGGCTATATATATATTTACGCATATGTACCTAGACGTGGACTGGTGTGGAGCGTGGAGCGTGGTGACGTGTCTATTGTGATTCTGGATGGGACAGCTGTGATGGCTTGCGCGACTGTGTGATCGAAGGAGCGTCTGTGTGTATTATTTTAACAAAGCGTGAATAAGCAGACTTGAAATAGCCCACTCGGCTACATAATTAATAGGAGGTTGTTACAATGAATGGTGCGTGAGGATACGGGGCTGTGAGGAGCCTGGGTTGAGAGCATGTGATTAGTTTCAGTCATATTTTGTTAAATCCATAGATTATTCGCCCTAGAAAAGTGGATTCATATTTTGTCATAGTGTAAAAGAATGACCTTAATGTGTGAATGAGGATTTCTGGGAACATAATCATGTATCAAGCTGAATAAATATTGGTTAAAAAAGATGGGTTTTACAGATAGGCTATAGCGTGTGTGTGTGGAGGATGAGATGGCTGGTTTGTGAATTGAGAGAGAGGCTGTGAAGTGGTAGCCTATATGATGATGTGTATGTGTGCAATGATCCGTGAATATTCATTTATAAAGTCGATTGGGTGCCTGATTGGTGTTGAATGAGTTGTCTAATCAAGAAGTGTGTGTAAGTTGTAGTCCACTCGATAGCCTATACCTGAAGTTCTATACAAATTTGTGACATCACTAACTTAGCTAGGAGAGGGAAAAGAGAGGTTTCCGTCATAAGCTCTGTGTGCGGCGGTTATTCTGACTTAAACTGAAGTCTTTTGATTAATGTCTAGTTGTGTAGTTAGGCCACGTATACAACAGTTTATGTTGGGGTTTATTTACTTATTTACATGTTTATAATACACTGCTGAATTCAACTTTCTGGGGTTATTGGGGTAACATCCTGATTCATGTGAAGCTAAAATGGAATGTGCTATATAGGACACCGTAGTTTAGTGTCAAGTCTCGCGAGAGTTAACGTGACTTTGTCTGACTTCAAGATGACTGAATAAATAACAGTACTACGTACAGCTTGTGTGGATATCATTTAATAACTGATAGATTACAGTGTGCCAGAGGGCAAATGCAACAACTGCTGAGGTTATTCTTTACTTTTATTGGTCCCATTCAGTTACATGTTTAGTCAAAACATGGAAGTAGGGAAGTAGGCTATTAGATATAGGTGAGAATGGTTACTGTAGGCCACTCTGCAGTAGGTGTTAAGTAATAAGAAATATTGATAGGGGAGAGTAGACTACAAGAAAAAGTTATGGTGATTTCTGCGAGTGGGGAATATTCTTCTAAGGGCTGCGTTCAATAAATAGGAATGTATAGGGATATTGTAGTAGAATAATGATTAATGACTGTAGACTCTGTTTGCTTTGGTCAAATGGGGGACTTTTGGGGAGGCTGTAGGACCAGATGGTGAGGGCTGTTAGGGTGTTTGCTCAGTACGGTAGTAGTGGTAATAAATAAGTTAATTACAGTAAGTTGTTTTCATTTTAAATCAGCTTTCAAGTGACCATTAAACATATTCAATGCGGTTATCTATGAAATAGAAGGAGAGGGATGTCTTATCGTTTTAGCTTAATAGTCTATGCAGCGGAGAGTAGTATACTGTAGAATATATAGCACAAATAGGGTTTTTTCTACAGCTGTAGTGGGTTTGAAAATCAGGGGGCAAATATTTGGGTATTTTAGTGAGATGCACATAGGCTGGGATTAATAATTAAAATGATTAGATGGGGAGAAAATACATTTGCAAACTAGGGCAGAGTTGTAAACAAGCATGGCATATGTCTTAACGGTGGTAACATAGCATAGCAGTTGACTACAGTCCATACCAGGATATGACATTGAAACTGCAATACCCAGAGTGCTTTGCAGCGTGGAGCAGGAAGTAGATTTGGCCAATCAGCAATCAGGGGCCTAGAGTCAGCGGTTGTGTGAAGGGAAGAATGTATGGGGAATGTAAGATTTGTTATTGTAAGCTACGATTTGGGAAGATTATTGGTAAAGATTAATAGTATTACAGTGAAGAAGCTTATTTAGTGGTAGAGAAGCAGGATAATAATGTGCGGAGCCTTTTAAGAGAATGGGAGGTGATTTGATAATCGCATGTTATGTTTGTCTACTGTGAGCTGCCGTAGTGTTTATATGCTAAGCCTATCAGCGTGCCTCTAGCGGTGCCTGTGTGATGGAGTATCGGTAGCGTGAAGTCGAAGTCAAGTCAAGTTTAGTTGTATAGCACATTTTATACACAGAGGCAATTCAAAGTGCTTCACATAAAATGGTTGACAGGAAAATAGAATAAAAGAAGAGAGTAAAACGGATATTTAAAAGCATCACAACACAACTTAAGAAAGGAGTATAAAAAGTGCAATAAACAACAGGCGCGGCAGTTGCAGAGAGAGCTAAACTTATAGAGGACTCATTGGGTTTGCATAGTAGCTGTCAGCGGTTAAAAGTGACGGTAAACATAAAAGTCTTTAGTCTATTTTTAAATTTAAATAGCCAGATCGATATCACATCTGCATGCAGCTCTTGCTATTAAAACGAGTGATCAGTTCACAGTGTGATCCTTGACTCACACACCGCATGTGAAGGGGAGTCATTTTACACAGCGAGTGAGTGAGTGGGGGAGCGAGAGAGAGCGAGTGGGCATGTGTGAGCGTATGAGAGACCTAGTCAGCGTGAGCCTGAGGCTGTGAAGGAGTGAATGGAGGAAATTGATAGATTGGTGAATGAATTACTCTGCTCTGTGTTAGTTGTGAAGTGAATTAGTTGCTTGCTAATATGGGGTTATAGATATTGGTGTGAATGAATGTTCAGTAGTATTGAATGGTTGGATGAGTTGCTTTATTGCTGGAACGGGATGAGTACTGTGGAGAATGTTGTTTATTGAGGTGAATGAGCTAAGGGGTGATTGCAGGGGGCATTGGTGATTAGGTTGTAAATTCTTTGTGTGTGTGGGTGTTTCATGTTGAAGTGAGTTTGTCTTCCTGGGGGTTAGCTAACAGAGTATGAAACACAGATAGATGGTATATGAAATTATTTAGGCTGGTGAACATTAACTGAGGTTTGATAATCAGTAGCCTATATAAGAGCTCCAGTTTAAATTGAGTGATTAGGAAACATTTATTAGGCTGTTTTGATGGATGGGGGTGTTTATTTGAGGTGCCAAGGAATCTGTAGCTCTGATTCATTCTTGGTTTAGAGATGGCATCAAGATATTTGGATGGAGTTGAACCAGCAACCTTACTGATTACTTGAGCGTTCAGGATGTTTTGGGGGGTTAAGAATAGCACAGTGTTATAGGGAGGAGAGATAGTCTAATAGTTATGGAAAAAGGGAAAAACGATGTCATCAGCGGAGTTAATCAGTCAGATATACTGAGATGGGGTTTTTGGCATACATGATTTGATATTTGATGTTTAAGTCAATCCAATTGAGCAATTTTAATTACTTGATTGCTTCTGTAGAGAATAAAAGTAAAATAGAGTAAAGTCCCAATGATTGTCACACCTGAGTGTGTGAAATTAATATCTGCATATAGTATAGAATAATACCTAATGAACCCTACAGGTGTTTGCTATTTGACTACTTCACGAAAAGGGAGGCCCTATTGATTAAAAAGATAAATTATTTTGTGGCTGTTTGATAGAAGCATTAGTGTGGGAAATAGAGGGGTGGAGTGTAAATTATAGATGTGATCATATTGAAATTGTTATGGGGTCTGGTTAGATGATGCTATCATCTATCCCACAAGCTTGGCTGGGGAGACCTGGATGAATCAGTGTTATTGAAGTTATGCTGTAACACACTGGACTAAGGCAATACTGAAATACTAAGGAGTTAAACACAGCTTGTGTATCAGAGTTATGCATCATACATAAATAGTTATTATATGACTACAAATAGGGGGAAGCAAATTTTTGGGGAATGATAAAGTTAATCTCATCTTTCTATTAACTTTTTGATCACAGGTGATAAAATAATATGCTACATCACATTGATTACACAGGGGGATACACAGGTGGATGATTAATTGGGGGGTTTATATGCATTGTGAGGAAGTCAATGAGACTGAATGGAACATATGTATTTAGAGCTGCATTTTAAAGTATGCCAAAAAGACAGAAGGTTGTAAAGCTGAACAGAAAAATGCTCCCATCAGCTGTTATGTAGGTATGGGGTTTACTCCCTCCCCAATGATTACCTGACAGGGGAACTGGTCCCTCCCTAAGAGAAAGAGAAAGGCACAATGAAATCTTGATGTTGATAATGCTGTCACTGGCAATGAGTTGTAAACTTGAAAATATGGCTCTATTATCCGTATGGTTTGGAAGTTTTATTGCAATTAAAAATGACAAAAATAGATTATGGGGAAATTTGAGAAGTCTGCTGTGTATCTTCCTATAGACGATATAGACTGACTGAAGATGAATTGTATTATATGTATGAGGAGATACATAGATGCAAACACAGGTTATATATAGTACACTGAACTAGGTTCTGAGTTATATTATAAAGATGGGCAGTTGTGGGGATTTTTGAAGATCATAAAGTCTGTTTTTGATTTGGATTTTGGGGTCTCCTATTAGTGTTGTGGTTTTAGCAAATTATTTAGTATATATGATTTGAGGACTTAGAGTGGGGGTTTATAGTTGATAGTGTTAATGTTAATGCAGTGTAAAGTGCGATTTGCTGGTTGAGTAATTAGGTAAGTTATACTGTAGCTGATAGAGTATTGATGAAATCCAAAATTGTGTAATGATTGAAGTAGGTTATTAGGGGGGAGATAAATGTATTTAGGAGGTTGTTTAGAGAGAGGTGTGATTTCTTAAAAGTTGACATCTTAAGTAAAAGTAAATTAAGTAAATTGGGGTTAGTATAGGGGAGAGTGCATAGGATAAAGTTGCTGCTTATGTATTGAATGTTGACATAATGACACTGATAGGAAATGGGGGTTTAGTTTTTGAACAACAAGAAATAAGCGAAGAGGGCCTTTAGAAGCTTTTGGTTAGTTATAGATTTAATGAGGGGATTATAAGGAGATTTGTGTAGTCAGAAGCAGCGTCTCTGATATTGCTTATGTATGTATGTTGCGTGGGGGATGAGTCTGGTGTATAGTGGGTTGAATGGATGTGGATGTGTGAACTTTTGTAGTTTGGGAAAAAGAATCAGATGGTTGGAATGAGATAGTAAGGTGTTATGGGGATTGCAGTGTGATAAAACATAATGAGGAAGATTATTACATGGAGGTGTGAGTGGCTGATTTTGCATGCTATTATTTCCAGTATATTTGAGTTGATTTGAGTGTGATGTGAGATAGATAGGGATTCTTACTGCATGAGTGATGGGTGGATGACTGATAGAGGATGATGTTATTGTTGATAAGTATGAATGCATTTAGTTGATACAGATATGAGAATAGAATCTGAGTGGGTTGTTGGTATATTATTTGGACATGTCTCAGATGGTTTGAGAGAGAGAATATGTTTGGGGGAGTTGGTAATGAGAAACATTTTTGATGAAAGCGATGGTATGTTGAAGAGAGATGGGGAAATGATGATTTTATGATTTGTGATGTCATGATTTATAGGATGGTAATTAAAGAGGGTCAGAGGAAGTTGATTGGCGATAGATGGGTGATAGAAGGTTGATTCATATTCGAGGGAGTATGTGGAACATATGGTGTGGCAAATGCAGAGAGTTATTTTTTGAGGTGTAGTAAAAAAAAAAAAAAAAGAGTGTGTGTTTTATCATATAATGAGTGAAGTGAATGAGTGGGATTTCATTTGTGACATCTTTTTCAGTGTGAATGAGTGGTGGTCTAAAGTTGGGGGAAATTATAAGAAAAATGAGTGGGAAAAATAGTGAAGGAAGCAGGTGATATGCAACAATGCAAACTGAGTACATAATTAATGGTTCAAATTGTTTGAATAGAGGGTTTTTGGGGATTTTTATGACATTAGAGAAGGAACAAGGGGGGTATGAAATAATACTAATTCTACAGTTGTGGTGAGTGGTAAGTATGTACAAGCATCTGATGATGATTATTTTTGAGGGCCCGGCCCAGGTAAAGGGAAAAAATGGGAGAACATCAAGGTGGATATGAACATGAATAACTATGAAGCATGTATGGGAATTGAAGGTGTAACAAGAGGGTTATATGTTGGGGTTTGAGGCATAGATTTAAGGGGAAAATGGTTGACAACTTTTAAATTATAGATTAGCAGTACATTCTGTTAAAATTGGTCATTGAGTGCACGCAATGGTTGATTTTAATGTGAAGAGTCTGCAATGATGTGATAGGACACATCAAGTGATTATTTAATGTAGTTATATGAAATTGGGGAGATTCAATTATGATTTGGTTCATTGGTTGTCATTTCTGTTATGGAGATTGGGTTCTGTTGAGCTGTGGGGTCTTTGTGGTTGTGGGAGATGTTTTGTTTCAGTTTACAGGAGAACAATAGCCGGATAAAAGCAGGAAACCAATGTTGATATCGGACAAACCGAGGAGAGAGAGAATAGGCTAGGAGTCCACTGGAGAGGTGTCTTGGTAGCATTTTGATCACAAAAACATTAGGTTGCTTTGAGTATTGGGTAAGTATAAGTATTAATCATTTTAGTGAGAGATGGTAAGTTAATTATGTATATAAATATCAAGTGGTGGTTGTATTGGATTTTTGGTGTTGTTTTGTGTGTGTGTTTCTTCTTTTTGTCCAATAGGAAATAGGTTATGGGATGTAATGAGATGACGGCATAATGGAATGGAGATTTCAAGGAAACCATATTATCAAATGAGGAAGTGAAGGGGTAATGTATGGTAAGAGGTTATTCTAAAGGGAAGTTATGATAATGTTATAGATTAAATGGTTGAGGAATTACACCAGTGATAATGTGAAATATGAGAGGTAAATATAGTTTGATGATTGGAGTCTCCCATGTATGATTAAAATCTTTACAAAGAGAATATGAATATGTCAAATAGTCTGATGGTTAGCAAGACATTTAAAGTTTAGGATTGATAGAGTGACTGCTTGTAATATACATTATGTCTGAGTCTAGTTTAACAGGTGGTTAGGAGGTAGGATGTTGTTCTTGTAAAGTGTGTTTCAGGGGTTTAATGGAATCAGAGAGAGAGAGAGTGTCTGGACGAGAGAGGTGAAAAAAGGAGAGGCATTTGGAGCCAAACGGGAAGCTGAGGAGATGATTGGTGCCATACCAGAGTGAGCCATGTATGCAGAGGGGTGCACTGCAGTCTGTATGAGCCTGGAAAAGAGGAAGCAGAGCCAAGAGAGGGAGATGCCCCTAGAAGGCCCAATGCATCAAAACATACACTACATACATACATACATAACAAAGAGACATGTGGACTGTAAACTATGCGGGCGGATGCCAAAAGAAGAATACATGCGTATACATTCGTAATCCTGAGACCGGTTGGTAAGTATTCAAGAATCTGTGGAAGGAGACTACCGTACTTGCGCGGCTCTAATGTGAAGATGGAGGGAGTCGAGGGGTTTTGATATCCAAGAAGAAAATGGGAGAGCAATAAATATTTAAGATGCTTAGAATGATAGAGTGTCTGTTGACAGTTGTGTGAATTGTGTGGTAACATATTTCTTCCTCAGCAGCGTGGATAATGGGGTTTTAGAGATGAGATAAGTTGAAAGGGGGGTGTCTAACAAAAATGAGAAAATGTATTATTCTTGATTGGGGATATGTTATATCTGTATTCTTGATTATAAGGATGTTTGTGTGGGTTCTGGATAGACTGAGTTAATGGAAGCTTATAGTTTTGATTGATGTATGTACCTGTCTTTTGATTTTCATGAAGGAGAAATGTTGGAGAATGATTGGAATAGGAGATTATAAAGATGTTGGTGCATGCTTGAAAGAATATATATAAGTTAGTGACAGAATGGATAAGTGATACTAAATGATAGGTGTTAGGTTACTCGATGATTTCAGATGTTTGATGATGTTACAGATGTCTATTCTTATGATAATGATTTAGTATATCTTTTGAGTATGGTTATTAGAAGTGAAGTGGAATATTAGATGCTCAGTGGAATGTAAAGGGTGTTTAGAACAGTAATGGAATGGTTTCTGATGTTGTATTTCTGTGTTGTGGATAACTTCAATTTGCTTTACTTGCTACATAATAAGGGAGATTTTCTCTAATAGATATAGATTTGTAAAAGTAATGGTATAGGTTAATTTGAATTGAATTGACAACAATTTGGATGGTAAGTAATAAGAGAATGTTAATTATAATAGGACTTATTTTTGAAGGTCTCAGAACTATAGTCGAATGATAAGAGTCTGGCGTAAAATAGAGAATTTAATGCATGTGGAAATGGCAACGAATTGGCTGAAAGTTGCTTTGATAGGCGTAATAATCTCACTGGTCTTTTTTGCACTTTTTCTAGAAAGAGTGATTATTTGGCCAGAATTGAAGATTATAACTCACTAATGTTTAAAGGAGATTGGACATGTCCATAAGGATCCTGCAATGATACATTCTTGGCAAAGAGAAAAATGATTGGAGCAAAGGAGATGGAGTGTGATATGATCAGTGTTTCTCTTTGCAGAGCATGTGGAAAAGCAGAGAGGAAATGTTTGATCTTCTTAGGGGGTTATTTGAGAACAAAATGAGCTAAGAGTTAAAAGAAAAACGAAGTAGTTTTACCTTACTTTAAGTAATCCCTGTGTGTGGGAATTTAAGTAAGATCCACACCAAGGGTCATTGATAAATAGCAATAAATAGGAAACGGGGAATTGTTTGAGTGGAAACAGCATGTTTGAGGATGAGAGGAGAGGAATTTAAATAGGGTTAGGATTGGCTAAGGGTTGTTAGCAGGCTAGGATCAGACAGAAAACTTAATGATAAAAATGTGGCTTTTTGTGCTAATGTAGTTTTACATTAGCAAGGGGGGCTTATGTGGTATATGGCCCATTGACCCTTTAATAGTTTATATTATCTTATATTTTATCATTAAGAGAGGAGTGCAGTTATGAAGTGTAGTGTTAACTAAATCAGTGGGAGTTGAGGTTAGTGAGACGAAAAGGGCAGGCAGGGGCAAGTAGGCTCCTCTTTGAAGCATTTGAAAGGAGCAATAAATAGACAGCTGAAGACACACACAGGAGTTTTAACAAAAGGATTAGATAGCATCTCAGGGGGTGACTAGGAGGTTTACACACAAAAGTACAGTTTAGAGGGCTACGCACACACAGGAGCAACAGGGGCCTTGTTTATGAGAGGATGAACACATGCTCAAAGGCACTCAAGCAGTGACATGCAGCATTCTGTTGGGACACTAGATAGTGGCTTTGTTTGTGAGAGGACAGGAGAAGGGGGCAATGACCCTGCAAGCCATCGTAAACACAGATAACACCATTTGGTGGGGCCATCTAAGCAGGAAAGAGCAAGGAGCTGTGCAGGCCCTTTCAAAGATGAAAGAGACAGCTGTCAGATGGGGGTTTGATTGACAGGTGACACACTGTAGTGGTTCGACAGACAGCACATACACATCTAAGCAGGGAGATGATTGGATGATAGAGCATTAAAAGTGGGAGTTGCCCTGAGTGGAGGAAGTTTTCATATACAGAGGTTCAGAGGTTTAGAGGTCAGAAAGAACACCCTCAAGACCATCTTTCTCCATGACTCTTAGAGAGCCATGTCAGATATCACATGCAAATAAAATAATACTTTAAATAGACATCATGTTTCTGTGGTTCATCTCTTCATCTCTCGGTGCATTCAAGACACGACAGGCAAAACACCCAAATCCTTCAATGAATGGAAAAACTAGGTAGAGGAGTCTCTTGCGTTTAAGCCCCTCCACAGAGGGAAGTTGGTGCTCTCCAGTGAACCGAGTGCTCCAGGTCCTTTTTGGGTTTATCCATTTATTGCTGTTGCGAATGGAAAAACAAATTTTACAAATTTCACTCTGGCTTATGTCAGCAGCACTCAGTCCCCCTGGGAGATTTAAATGACCTTCTTTATGCTCGCTGATGAGAGTGAAGTTGCCATAGTGTGTTGCTTTAGACACCACTGATCATCGTTGAGTCCATCCTCACCTCCTCCATCACCGTCTGGTATGCTGCTGCCACTCAAAAAGACATCAACAGACTTCAGCGCATCATCCGCTGCGCTGAGAGGATAATCGGATGCAACCTGCCATCCCTCCAGGACCTGCACGCAGCCAGGACACTGAAGCGGTCTCGCAAGATCATGGCTGAGGCCTCCCACCCTGACCACAAACTCTTAGACACTCCCCCACGGCAAGAGACTGAGGTCTGCCAAGACCAGAACCACCCGCCACAAGACCAGCTTCTTCCCAACCGCCATCAGCCTCACCAACAAGGCCCGGAAACCCCTTCCGCCAAGGGCCTCACCAACAACCCCCCCCCACACACAAACTCACTACCTCCTCCTAAACTCAACTGAACTCCCCCCCATAAAACTGGAACTCATACTGTATCCAATTTAATGCCTGTCTAACTGGGACTGGTAAATTGATGTAAATTCCCTGCACATTAATGCCTATTTAACTTAGCCTGTAAATTTCATGTACATTCAATGTAAACTCTTATCTAACTCTGACTGTAAATTCATGTAAATCCACTGCCTATTTAACGTATATTTAACTCAGTCTGTAAATGTCATGTAAATCCAACGTAAATTCATATTTATCATCCACAGAACACTTCACCACTCATGTACATATTGTATATATTGACTCGATTTGATTTGATTTGATTGCACTTGCAACCTTGCGATTGCCATTAGTTATCTTCCTACTTCTTATCCCTGTATATTGATGTAACCGCTACGCTGCATACAGACACTAAGACAAATTCCTCGTATGTAACTTGCATACTGTGGCAATAAAAGTGATTCTGATTCTGATTCTGATTCTGATTCTGATTCTGATCAGGATTAATATAAGGAGTGAGATGGTACATCTGGTTGTGCCCTTGACTGGTTCTCCTCTTGTCGGATCATGTCTCTTTCTGTGCTCCACTGACATGTGGGGTGCCTCAGGGGTCAATTCTTGGGCCTATATTGTGTTCTCCTTTTGTACATTGATGTTGTACAATCAGGGATGAATACGCCTGAGATGGGACCCCCACACTGAGTCTCCCTCTGCCTGGTCTTCAGTACATCCTCTCAGACAAGCCAGACGACAACAGATGACATCCTCATGCACCTACACCTTGACCTCACTACACACACATCTCAATTTTCATGAAACCCTCAACGATATATTGTTGTGGCGTGGTCCTTGATAGAGAATCATTGTTTAATCAGATATTTTCTTAGACTGTAAGAGGCTGTTTATCAGCATATCACATATTACTTATCTCCATTTCTCACAATATTGGGTTAGGCAGCAGGACAATTTGGATGCCACCTTGGGAGCAACCTTGACATGCTGTATATAAGGGACGGAGTCTTGACTGCAACCTCACTCACTCAGTACAACAGCGATGATGAAGTGTCTTGTCGTCCTCACTGCCCTCGTGGCTCTGTCTGAATGTCTTCACAGGTAAGTATGACTTGCTTCAAAAGCAACCTCTACCTTAATTTGTTTAACATTATTTGTAACACTTTACAATACTGTAACACAAAAATTGGGTAGTTACTAAGGAACGAGTCAGGAACGAACCATTAGTTCATGAATAGTTAATAGGTAGTTCCTTAATGGTAGATGATCGTCAGGTTATCTTGTGGCATAGCCATGTGTGTCCTTATCAGCTTCTTCTAGATCACAACCTCAGAGGGAACCTGGCCCTCCACTATTCTGAGTCCCGCTCAATATTCTATTCTTGGTGCACTCTGCATTTACACAGAAAGGGTAGTGGCCATCCTTTGTGTATTCTCTGTAAAGGCTCTTGTTTCTCCAAAGAGAGCGGAGATGAACAGTCTGAGCAATCCTATTCCTGTCACTGTGACATTTCAGTGTAACAGGACAAAACTGAGGTGACGTAACTAAAGATATTCCTATCATGGTTTTTGCTCTATGAATATATAATACACTTCAATTTGGTTGTAGTTACCGGACTCACAGAAGAACGTAAAGAACATAAGAAGATATTACGCTAGCAGAATTGTTTTAATTGCTAATCTATTTATTGCAAAATAATCTAAAACATGTTGACATCTTATACATTACAGACATTCTTTAATCATACTGCCCCTATAGAAAATTACTGATCTAGATGATGCTTCAGGTGTCTTGCTTGGTTACACAGACTTGGCGAGACCAACATATTTAGCCTGGTAGTCAAAGACGGAGTAGTACTGCCTGATGAAGACATCTCCCAGGATCCAGAGGGTCTGACCACTCCCGCTAAAGCCAGTGCTGCACTGACCATAGACCTGTAGAGAGACAGGAGAAAATGGATTGAACTTCCAAATGTTCATGGCTTTGTTAACTTACAGTCAATGATGCCATTGATTCAGCACTGTTTGCATGTATGATTCTGACCTCAGAGACATATGCAGATGCAGGGATGGTGAAGGCGTTTCCATTGAGAGTGAAGGTGATCTCAGGCATGCTCTGGATGTTCTGGCAGTTGACTGTGGCCTGTGTGCAGAATATCACAGAGTAGACATTTGTGATGCAGCCCTACAGTAGTTGAATTCATTGGCGTTTTGTAGTCCTCTATGTAAAATAGAGTCCTGGGTTCCCTGACCAGTGACACTTAGGAATAGACTAGGTGACAACCAGGTATAGATTGGTGACAAGCTGGAGAGACAGTTGACGGTCGGAGAGACGGCATCCAGTACGGGATGGGTTTAGCACCCCAGCCTGGCTCTCTCGTGAGGGAGAAATCGACAAATGCTACGGATTAGCCTCCCGAAAATCTGTGTAAATATCGGCGCGGCCTGGGGTCCTTCAGGCTAGAGCGAGGTGCTCGGCGCAGCCGAATGACGTGCAGCGCACAGGCCTTCTTGAGGCATCCTCTCTGCCTCTGGATGCCTTTGCCCTGGGAGGGCCTGGTGAGACGAAGGAGGTGAGCGGCTGGGAGACAACCCATAGCGCCTTAGAGCCTCCATGCACCGAAGGGTCTCGCAATGCTGCGATGTAGCACTAGCTCTATTGCAGCGGATTGGGCGTGATCGGCCCTTCCGCGGGCAACGTTGCAGACAGCGTAGGAAGGCTGATCCATGTGCGGCTGCTTCTGGGATGCGGGTCGGGGTCTTAATCGGCCTCGGCTGGGTCTACTGGGCGAGGGTGTATGATGTTCAACAGACCCGAAACACCTTACGACCCCAGTCAACATGACTGATGACGTGTCCCAGCGCATGCTGAAGTATGTATTTATGTAACATAGTCCTACTGTCAATGTTTTAATACAGTGTCATACATTGTGTCCGCTGTGGATTGAAGAAATTTTAAAGTTTAAGGTAAAGTCAAATGCATGGTGTGACTCACCTCTCCGTATTGGTTTGCAGTGGCTCTAACATAACGGTTCATGTTCTGGATGTCACTGGTTGGGCCAACAATGAGGGAGGTACCAGTGTCAATGATGGCCTGGCATCCACCATTGCAAGCCACAGTTTGTCCATTGATGGTAACACTGTAAGAAAGAATAGCAGAAGGCAGATCAGGCCAGGAGGCCTCTTATGACTTACGTTTGTTCAGTTAAATGGTAAATGGTAAATGGACTGCATTTATATAGCGCTTTTATCCAAAGCGCTTTACAATGTGCCTACATTCACCCATTCACCCACCGAAGGCGGCCAGCTGCCACGCAGGGTGCTGACACAGCCATCGGGAGCAATCTGGGGTTCAGTGTCTTGCCCAAGGACACTTCGACATGCGGACAGGAGGAGCCGGGGATCGAACCACCAACCTTTCGATTAGTGGACGACACGCTCTACCTCCTGAGCCACAGCCGCCCCAGTTACTCAACTTTATGCCAAGAATCACTTTTTCCTTCTCACCTGTCCATTTTGACCTGATAGTAGGTGGCTGAGGTCAGGGGGATCCAGACGAGCTGTCCAGTGAAGTGGTTGTAATCATAACCACCGAAGAGAATCTCACTGCCCTGCTGATCGTTGCTGAAGGAGAAGAAATGATAGAATGTCATACGTGTGTATGTATGTATGTACGGTATATGTATATAAATAAATAAAAGGGAGCAAGTGGGCTCTGTTTGTCTGTTTGTCTGTTTGTTTCAATTTTTGTCCCACTGATGATGTCACAATGTCTATGACATCATCAGTGATGTCATCAGTGACGTCATTATCGGCAAAAAAATCATCTTATGTCATCACTGATGATGTCATAGGCATTGTGACATCATCAGTGAGATCATTATTGACCAAAATCACGCGTAGCGCGCAAGATTTTTCTAGTATACTTTACTATCACAGAAAATAGCACACGACAAACAAACACTCCATACTATTTCCGTACCCGCTCAGGTAGACAGAGAAGAGCGCCGGGTCGGATACCAGTTTCTGGTTCATCATATTTTGAAAGACAGGCACGACATTGTCAGCGGCAAGGGACTGGTAGGCCAATCCCAGGATACCGTCAGCCACCTGGTATTCCTCGAAGGGAGCTTCTGTCTGGGTGAGTCCAAACACCTGGTTGGCCACAGAGATGCCACCCACCTGGACACACACAAGGCAGCTGTCACTCACAATTACAGACAAAACAAAAATGGAAAAATAGGTCTAAAAAGAAGTATTTATTTTGTTCTGGGTGTTTTATTACCACAACAGTGTCAGTGCCCAGATATCCAGTCATCCAGCCGGTGCCATATGAAACGTCCAGAGCCTGGCCGCCCCAGACGAAGGTGGAGGACTTTGATGGGTCAAATTTCTGGTGGTTCTCTGCAAAGGAATTGTGTATTTTTCCAACTGTGCATTTGAGACAATGTCAGGCACCTTGGACTTATTTGTGGATAACTGAAGGGAATGTGGGCTGCAATCCTAGTCTACAGTGGTAGGCTACTCACGGCAGGCCTGGCTGCTGGTGCAATAGGTTGAAGGAACCCAGAGGTTGGAGGATCCAGTGTCAAAGATAACCTTGAAGGACTGGGGAGGGGTGCCAATGGAGATCACCCCATAGTAGGCCATCTAGAACATATAATAAAGGTGCACATTAACACACATGACCATGTAAAAAAAAATCGCCAGTATTTGACGCTCAAAATTTCCAGGGGAGGACTACCAGACCTCTGCTTAATCTGTCCCCCCCCAATGTTCAAACAAAACCTACGCCCATGCACATGAGTAAAGTACAAGTATGTTCAAACTAATAAGTTTGTATGTGGATGTGGATTTTGTGTTTGAGTTTAATCCTTGTCCAGCAGCAGTGAAAGAGATCGATGTACATTTCACTTGAGTCAATATTATCATCTACCAGCTGCTTGTGTATTATTAGACTTATAATTCAATGAGATGATCAAAATAAAAAATATAAGTCATCTCTCTGGTCTGGACTTACGTCAGCATCGTTGGTCATAGACTCAGGGCCAGTCTGGTAGAACTTGGCCATTGGGTTGTATGGGTACAGCTTCCTGTACTCATCCCACAGTCCTTTCTCGTGCAGCTGTTGCCTAGCAGTCTTTCCCTTGTTCAGAGGAATCCTGCATCCACAAATGACCAAGGATCAGGAAAATGCAAGGCTGTCCGTCAAGTCTGAGCTGAGGAGACCAGGCAGCTAACTCTCATCTCCTACTTGCAGGCTTGTGCAAGTTTGAATAATAGGCTTGATACATTAAGGTTTTCCATCAGGATAGATAGAATGATTTCCTTACAACAATTCAATCAAGTCAAGTGTAAAATATTGTTTAACAAATCAAGGTAGAGGTTGCTTTTCAAGCAAGTCGTACTTACCTGTGAAGACATTCAGACAGAGCCACGAGGGCGGTGAGGACGACAAGCCACTTCATCATGGTTGGTCACTGCTGTTGTACTCAGTGAGTGAGGTTGCAGTCACAGACTCCGTCCCTTATATACACCATGTCAAGGTTGCTCCCAAGGTGGCTGCCCAAAATGTAAGTTAGCTAGCAGGATATGTAATCATCCACTTCTCCTCACAAACAAACAAACACAGGCAGCACATTTTCCATTCCAGAAAAGGCGCTGACAAACACTTTGTCATCACGCAGCCATAAGATTGCAACTTCACTCTCTTCAAGAAGGTCATTTAAAACTCTCAGGGGGACTGTTTCACTAGAGTGCTTCTGACAGCAACCAGACTGAAAGTGGTAAAAGATGCTTAATGCTGTACTTTCATTGAAAGAGTTGGGTGTTCTGCCGACTACAGTCCTCTATGAGAGACCTTCATTCAAAATAAGTAGGAAATGGCACACAAATGGTCAAATTTGGTTTCCTTAATTCAAGAACGATTCGGGTTTGCAATACTGACTGTACAATTACGTAAGGTGGCAGGGAACTGACCGTTATTATCTGACTTTAAAATTAAGTAAATCATATCCAAAGTTGGTGCAAGATAAGATTTTATGGCACGCTTTTAATATGTTGACATTCAGATCAGGAGATTTGATGTTCAGAGTTTTGTTTAATGTTGATATTATCCACACTTTCCAGATGGCTTCCCTGCTGAGCTCTACAAACATTTCTGGACAACCACTTCCAGATTGTTCATAAGAATGATGGCACAATAACTCACAATCACCTCCTAAATACCTCTAGCTATGAATAGAGCAATGACCACCCTTGTGCATTACTCCCGGAAAATTAAGATAATAACTAAATGTTTTTATATTCATAGTTTTTTTTATCAACAAATAAATGCTACTCAGGTGCATTTCATGCATTGCACAATAATGTAGGATTTCCTAAATCTTTTTTCTTGTTATTTCTAGTGTGGTTAATTTGAGATGCAGCTCAACACTGTCAAGTTTTTATAGTCATAAATGTGTAATAAACATTGTGTGTTGGTTAGCTGTCTATTCACATGTTGAAAGTTTAGAGCTTAGAACATAATGATGAGAATCATACACACATAAATATCATGCACGTATACACACACACACACACACACACACACACACACACACACACACACACACACACACACACACAATACACATTCTGCTTTTTCCCATACAAAGTTCATCACCTAACATTTTAGCCTATATGGAAGACGGCAATTGATACAGAAAATGTCTTAAATTAAAAGACATGCTGTACTTTTGCATTGATCTCAGCCTGTTTATATATTTGTTCGCTTAAAACTTTTATTTATTTTTCTTATTGCTGTACTGTGTTATAACCTGGTTGTATGTCGCTTTGGATAAAGGCGTCTGCTAAATATCAATAAAGTAAAGTAAAGTAAAGTGTGCGGGTATCTTCATTGCCACTGTAGGTTTATATAACAGGCGGACAATACAAAGTCGCAAATCGCCACCATGTTGGTTCGTAAGGGGAAAAGGCAATGGGATTTTAGTAGGGATTTGGGTTAAATGCATGAAATAAGGTATGTGGTTAACACAAGCTTATGGGAGTGGAAATTAGTGTTCAGCAAGATAATCTTCACAAATAAGGACCACTTGTGACTTTTGAAGCATAAAATGCGTTTTTGTAAAAACGCAATTTTCAGAAAATGCTTCAATGCTGAAATGCTTTTAATAGCAATTAATAAGACAAATCATAAGCTAGACAAATCGAAGAGCAAGGGTGACCGTGACAGTTGTGACTGCTTATGTTATTATCTGTATGTCTGTCCTTATGTCTATCTTGTTGTTTATCTTTCATATCATCCTTTTTTGTAATGCTATTTCACTGATAAAAAAGGGACTCACACAATTCCTTTAATTGCTTATGTAACCGAGCATTTGGGGGTTCTTTATTTGGTAGCACCGCTGCGCGAGCTCGCGGCTGATCACAGCGCATCTAACCACAGTATGTGAACGCTATTCTGGATATCAATATAATGAATTACTCAGATATTCAAACACAAAATCTAATTATTGTTAATAGTGGTATGAAATGCCTTCACTTATTCAGTATAGGCTACACTTCTCTCTTCTACACTCTTCTACTTACTTTGTAGTTTTGTGCTGTTTTCATGTGCCAAGATGCAATTTATCATTCTCATCATCAAATACAGTATGTAGACTAATTATTGTTAACTAGAAATATCGATCTCCCCAATATGTGTTCGTACCAATGTCAAAGTCAAACCTACGCCCTTTTTTCGCGGCATTTTGCGCATACAAACACTGCAGCAACATGTCCACACAGATAGCAGTTAGACAGTGCTGTGTGTACAGTTGATTTAATGAGACACAAACAGGACAGAAGTGCTAAAAAACAGTATTTACTACGATTTTAACTACTGTTGTGGCGCGGATTTTTGAGGTCGGGGCTGCTGAAAAGAAAAATACGAGCACTGGTGGCATCACCGTTCGAGCTCATGACCTTTGAACCGTCACATTCCCATTGCCCAGTTTTAAAGGAATGCCCCACGAGCTGGTGGGGCATGTATATGTGGTGGTGGTGTTGGTGACCATGGCTGCATTTCTCCTCTCTTCTGTTGTCTTCTGGTTGTCCTCTCAGTCTCCAGTGTGTGAACTCCATCCTTACACAGCTGTCTGACACCAAGTAGCAACCTTTTTGTAATAGAGAGGCAAAGTGACCGCCTACTTCCTGCTTCAGCACTGTACCAGAGATTTTCATCCGCCATTTATTTTTCCATCCACATTTCGTAAAATGCGTATAAAAATAGTTTTACTGGTTCAAACCATAGGGTTCAATTCAAACGGTACAGATATATTTAGAAACAGGAGAGATCGCATAACATAGATCGCACACACCAAAACGTAAAATAAATGTGGGTTTAAAGAAAATATTTTTTCGTTGTTGTTTTTTTTAGTTTGTCAAATGTTCTATGGTCTCTCCCGATTATAGCGGTAGCTGAACCATTTGGTTCGACGAAGTACAACTATTTTATAAGCATTTTACGAAATGTCTATGGGAAAATAAATTGCGGATGAAAATCTCTGGTACAGTGCTAAAGCAGGAAGTGACGTTCCACTTTGCCTCTCTATGCTATTTCACCAATAAAAAGGGGATTCACACAAGAACACAAAGAGAATAGTTTTCATTGCTTATAATTTATTGCAAAAGCAGCTACAACACTGAGTAGTGTCACATTTTCACCAATACTTTACATCCACTCTTTAATCATTCAGCCCCTATAGAAGATTACTGATCACTAGATGATCCATCATCTTGCTTGATTACACAGACTTGGCCAGACCAATGGATTGATTCTGGGTGTCAAAGATGGCGTAGTACTGCCTGATGAAGACATCTCCCAAGATCCAGAGGCTCTGACCACTCCCGCTAAAGCCAGTGGTGCAGCCGTAGTAGTTCTACAGAGAGACAGGAGAAAATTGATTTAACCTCCAAAATGTTCATGACTTGTTAACTTATGCTGTGTGTCCACATAGCGTTTTTGTTATCGGTGGTTCTGACCTGAGAGACATATGCAGAGGCAGGGAGGGTGAAGGCGTTTCCGTTGAGAGTGAAGGTGATCTCAGGCATGCTCTGGATGTTCTGGCAGTTGACTGTGCCCTGTGTGCAGAAGATCACAGAGTACATTTGTGAGGCACCTCTAGTGGTGGTTTGTAGTCCTACTGATGGAATAATGAACAGCAACTTTTACACAACATAATGGCCTATGAGGAGTGACAGTTTAATTATTTTGACAGGCAGGAGATGATTAATTTTTAATACAGTGTCATACATTCTAACCACTGTGGCTTGAAAATGTGTATAAAGTTTAAACTAAAGTCAAATGTATGGTCTGACTCACCTCTCCGTATTGGTTTGCAGCTCCAACGTGGGAGTTCATGTTCTGGATGTCACTGCTTGGGCCAGCAATGAGGGAGGTGCCAGTGTCAATGATGGCCTGGCAGCCACCAGCACAAGCCACAGTCTGTCCATTGATGGTAACACTGTAAGAAAGAATAGCAGAAGGCAGATCAGACCAGGAGGCCTCTTACGACTTACGTTTGCTCAGTTACCCAATTTTATGCCAAGAGTCGCTTTTTTCTTCTCACCTGTCCATTTTGACCTGATAGTAGGTGGCTGAGGTCAGGGGGATCCAGGTGATCTGTCCAGTGTAGTGGCTTTCATCAAAACCACCGAAGACCACCTCACTGCCCTGCTGCTCGTTGCTGAGGGAGCAGAAATGATAGATGTCATATATACTTTACTATCACAGAAGATAGCCCACGCCAAACACTCCATATACTACTGTATTTCAGTACCCGCTCAGGTAGACAGAGAAGAGCTGCTGAGACACCAGATTCTGCTGGACCATATTGATAAAGACGGGCGTGACCTGGTCGGCGGCAAGGGACTGGAAGGCCAATCCCAGGATACCATCAGCCTTCATGTTAGCCATGAAGGGAGCCTCTGTCCGGCTGATTCCAAACACCTGGTTGGCCACAGTGATGCCACCCACCTGGACACACAAGGCAGCTGTCACTCACAATTCAACAGACCATATCATAGCGACATGCCTGTTTGAAAAATAGGTCCAAAGAGAAGTATGCATTTTGTTCTGGGTGTTTTGGTTACCTCAACATTGTCAACGGCCAGATGTCCAGTCATACTGCCGGTGCCGTACTGGATGGACAGTGGCTGGCTGCCCCATCTGAAGGTGGAGGACTGCGTTGGGTTGAATTTCTGGTGGTTCTCTGCAAAGGAACGATGTATTTTCCAATTGAGCATTTGAGACAATGTCAAGCAACTTGGACTTATTTGTGGAGTAACTGAAGTGAATGTGAGCTGCATAGCTAGTCTACAGTGGTAGGCTACTCACGGCAGGCCTGGCTGCTGCAGTAGATTGAAGGAACCCAGAGGTTGGAGGATCCAGTGTCAAAGATAACGGTGAAGGACTGGGGAGGGGTGCCAATGGAGATCACCCCATAGTAGGACAACTAGAACATAATGTAATAGAGGTGTACTTTAACAAAAAAAGAGATAAAGAGCTGTTTGCAGTTGAATTCTTGTCCAGCAACAGTGAAAGAGGTGGATGTTCATTTAACTTTACTCAATATTATCATGTACCAGCTGCGTTTGCATTCTTAGACTTACGATTCAATCAGAAGATCAAAATCTACAAAATGTAAGTCATCTCTCTGGTCTGGACTTACGTCAGCATCGTTGGTCATGGACTCAGTGCCAGACTGGTAGAACTTGGCCATTGGGTTGTATGGGTACTGCTTCCTGTACTCCTCCCACAGTCCTTTCTCCTGCAGGTCTTGCCTAGCAGTCTTTCCCTTGATCAGAGGAATCCTGAATACAGCAAAGAGGACAAAGGGTGAGCAAAATGCAAGGCTGTCGTTCAATTCCAAACAGGAGACCAGGACTCTCGTCTCCTACAGTACTTGCAGGCTTATGTACGTTTGAAAACGCTTGATAGAGTAGATTAAAGCAAGATGGCCTGTGGTTTTACTTCAGGATAGATGGAACAATTTTCTTACAACAATTCAATCAAGTCAAGTGTAAAATAATGTTAAACAAATTAAGGTAGCAGTTGTTTTTTAAAGCAAGTCATACGTACCTGTGAAGGCATTCAGACAGAGCCACGAGGGCAGTGAGGATGACAAGCCACTTCATCATCGCTGTTCAGTGTTACTCAGTGAGTGAGGTTCCAGTCACAGACTCCCTCCCTTATATTCAGCATGTCAAGGTTGCTCACAAGGTGGCGCCCAAAATGTCCTTCTGCCTAACTCAATATTCTAAGAAATTGGAGATAAGAAATATG
The DNA here is from genome assembly GCF_964638095.1 of Poromitra crassiceps. NCBI lineage: Eukaryota > Metazoa > Chordata > Actinopteri > Beryciformes > Melamphaidae > Poromitra > Poromitra crassiceps. The sequence goes on along the minus strand of NC_139627.1, from coordinate 4,337,635 downwards.
TGATATGGTGATAAAATTGCCTCTTATCTATAAGCAAATATCCCATTAAACAATGATAGTGATTAGATAGTGATAGTGATTTTTTCCTATGAATATGCTACTGTATGCCAAATTCTTCTGTAGGAACAACTTGTAGGACCAAGACCAAGAGTGAGTTTTGATACGACATCTATAACAATCAGCTGTGTTGGCTGTCATGCAAGGTAGCAACTTTGGAAAGTTTGTTGGTTTTAACCCAAGTATAGAGTTTTGTGTCATCTGCATAACAATGATAAAAAAATACAACCAAAGGTGCAGATAATGTGCCCCAAGGGTACAAAGTCAAGTGTACAAAAGGATAAAACAAAATAGGCCCAAGAATTGACCCCTGGGGTACCCCAGAACATATCCGTGGAGCACAGAAATATACATGATCTCAGACAAGAGAAGAAACAGTCAAGGGCACAGGTAGATATACCAACTCAGTCCTTAAGTCTATCAATCATGATGATCAGTGGTCTCTAATGCAGCATGGCAACTTCACTCTCATCAGCAAGCATAAGGTAATTTAAAACTCTCAGGGGGGACTTTTTCACTGGAATGCTGCTGACAGAAACCGGAATGACATTTGTAAAAGTTGCTTAATGCTGTGACAATGCATTAATTGAAAGCTTAAAAAGGGGAGCTACTTGGAGTTTTTAGGCAATATTTAATAAGAAGTAATATATCTGTGTACAAGCAGTTACAAAACAGAATATATCTTCAATCTACTACGGGCATTGAAGATATATTCTGTTTTGTAACTGCTTGTACACAGATATATTACTTCTTATTAAATATTGCCTAAAAACTCCAAGTAGCTCCTCTTTTTTCACTTTGTATACTAATTGCCTTTTGAGCTGCTTTGGGTCCACACTTTTTGTGATTTCCTCTTAATTGAAAGCTTTGCATGTTTTGCCTACTACATTCCTCTATGCCGAGAAACCTTCATTCAAAGTAAAATGGAAATACAGTACCATAAAAATTGTGTTTTCCATAGCTCAAGAACGAATTGGTTTATCAATATGAATCATGACTAGGGGTGTCACAATATATCGTCCCACGAAATTTCGCGATAGTAAAACGTCACGATATGTATCGTTAAGATGAAATCTCATATCGTAAAAAAAAAAAAAAAAAAAAAATTTTTTTTTTTTTTTTTTTTCAAAAGTAGACAAAGAAACGTCTTTGTTTGTTGAAGTTCAATGTGTGGAAAGTAGTTCAGTTGAACAAGTCTCTGAAGAGACACATGAGAAGTTATACAGGAGAGAAACCATTCAATTGAGTTTCTGGCAAAACTGTTTACTTGACAGGAAAAACTGAAGATGCATAAAAAATAGACTAAGAAAAGTCTTGTTGTTTGAGTTTGAAGAAAAACTGAAGATGCATAATGAGAATTTATACTGCTGAGAAACCTTTTAGTTCAAAGTAAATCTAAGTGACGGTGTAACTCATTCTATTTCAAGATAAGCCTTATCTCCAATCTCATGTTTTTTCTAGTTGTTATTGTAATAACAATTTCCCACAACAGCATGTTTTGTATTTGTGCATTTCAAATAAAATACTACTTTTCCAGTCATATATTGTCATTATTCAAGTTTAAAAAAATATTGTTAAAATCGTATCGTATCGTTATCGTGAACCCAGTATCGTGATACGTATCGTATCGTGAACTGAGTGTATCGTGACACCCCTAATCATGACGTAAAGTGGCAGAGGACTGACCTTTATTATCTGACTTTAAAATTAAGTAAACCATTATACAAAGTTGGAGCAAGATAAGATTTTATGGTACACTTTTAATATGTTGACATTCAGATCAGGAGATTTGATGTTCCGTTTTGTTTAATGTTGATATCCATACTTTCCACAAAACAAAACACTTGGACCTGACTTCCATGCTGAGTTCTACAAACATTTAATAATTTCCCCACTGAATGATAGCAGAACTCACAATCACCTCCAAAATACCTCCAGCTATGAATAGAGCAGTGATCACCTTATTCTTAAAAAACTAACAAAATCCCACTCATGCAGCTAACTATCGTCCACTATCCCTTATCAATACAGACATAAAAAGTATAAGTGCATCGAGAATTGAAGGAGTTATCCCATTTCTCATACAGCCCGATCAGACAGGTTTTATTAAAGGAAGAAGGCGGTCAACTATCAACACTCACAAACTATTCAACCTAATGCAGATTTCAAATCACCAAAGATCTAAAACACATTGATTCTATCACTTGAAGAATTTGACAAAGTGACTTGCACATTCTTATTTGCAATCTTGCAAATTCGGGTTCGGAGAATGATTTATTAATTGGGCGCTACAAAAGGCAAGAAATCTTTAACTCGCCAGAGTGTATAACTGAGAACAATGACTTTCAACAATTTTTGTTGTCCAGCCAAATTAATTGTAGGCAGAATATTGAAAATGTGGATTTTTTTTAATTAAGTTATTTATCTACATAAAAATCTTGAGCTCAAACTTGACCTTCGATAGCTTGATATCAGACTGATCTTCTAGTCTGAGATTGAGCTCTGTTTGAGCTACTGTAATTCTATGAGGGGAATCCCCCAAGGGAATTCCATTTTCCCTAACCAATCAGTAGAGATGCCTGAATCCAACGTTAATTAATCCAGTCGGGAGAATGCAAAAAAAACAAAAGCAAAAACAAACGAACAAAAAACAAATAAACAAAACAACAACAACAACAACAAAAACATCTCCCCTCTGAATAAATTCCTTCAAAGCAGAGTGCCGTTCGGATTTAAAAGTAATTGGTACTTTTAATTGATTTAAAACAGCCTTGATAGCAGTGTCTGCCTGGTTGCTGAGCACTGTTATTAGGCTACTCCTTTGTGCACTTGACAACAGCTTGACAATGGCTAGCCCCGCCCCTTGGGCTGTTTATTGATGCTGATTGGCTGTTAGTCCCCCTGCTGCATGGTTATTAATTTGTTCAACCGAAGAAATAGCATTTTCATATCATGATGCCAAACCAGAAGCTGACAAAAACTCACCTTTAGTGGAGTGGACAGATTCAAAGGTCTGGACCCGCAGGCCAGACCTTTGACCCTTATTCGGAAGTTAATGTACTCTGACTTTGCATTGTCTGCAAAGGCATTCATTTCTATTTGATCGCTCACTTGGTTGGATTTGGCAGTCTAACAAAAAAAAAGACACTTGAGGGAATTTAAGACATTTCCAACTCATGGTGATGCAAAAAGGGAGGTCGGCCGCCATGGAATGTGTGTTTAACATTTCATTATTGCAAATGTTTAAAAATACACCTACAAAAAGCTGGGTGCACTGAATAATCATATAAAAAAATTAGCTTGTAACATTTACATATTAAACAAACAAACAAACAAACAAACAAACAAACAAACAAACAAACAAACAAACTATTGCACGACAAGGCCTAAACCACAGCCGACCACACATCGGTTGAAAAACTTTGTGGCTTCCCAGTTGCTGACTCCCTGCAGCTGTGCACCTGCGAGACACCTATGTAAAGTACTGTGAGGGTGATTACCTACCTGCCTATGTCCTCTAGTGTGCAGGTGAAGCAACTACAGCAATGTTGACACCAATATACACACACACACACACACACACACACACACACACACACACACACACACACACACACACACACACACACACACAGCACACATCAAAATTGGCTACATCAGTATTATTATTATTATCATCATATTATCTTATTATTATAATGATGACATGGCTATTACTTCATATATGTGTGGTGGTCTACAAAAAGCCTTCACATGGTGTGAATTTGACATTTTAATTTTTTGACATTTCCATAGATTAGAAACTCCCCTATATATAACCTTTTGAATGACTGAGATAGCTCTCTCAGATCAAAAGTTGTGTGCATTTAAATCTGTTATGTGTCTAAAACTAAAACGTGAGGAAAAAAGGGCTTTAAACATGTCATAACATTGTATTTTCTACAGTAGCATTCCATCAAAACCATAAAAATAAATACTTTCCCTTTTGTTTCATGAAAATAATTATTCACCGATTCACGATGTACTATGGAGATTAAAGCAACCAAAACACTCAAAACCTTTTGCTCATTGCCAACAATGTGCAGCAGCGACACGTGAAGGGTTTCTGCAGGCCACCACACATATTTATGTGATGATATATATTTATCACTATAACATTAAACACTATTTATCTTCTTTCTCTCCACCACAGATGCCACACTCACTTGCTTCACATGCCAACCTGTCATCTCTGCTCCTGCAATCCTATCTCATCATCACAAACTCTTATCATCATCATCTTGTTATTAATGTATAATATATAATAATAATAATATATAATATAATAATAATAATAATAATAATAATAATAATAATAATAATAATAATAATAATAATAATAATAAATAATAATATATAAATGCAGGCCATTTAATGTTTTATGTCACCCGTTTTTGTAATGCTATTTCACCAACAAAAAATAGACTCACACAATAGCGCACGCATAATTGTTTTAATTATAATCTATTTATTTAAAAAGCAGCTACCCATAAGGGTTGGGCCTGTGTAGTGCATTACACTTAAATAAATACATCAATCAAACTTCAAACTACTCCTCCTCACCTTCAAAGCCCTCCACAGCCTAGCCCCCCCCTACCTGACTGACCTCCTCATCCCCCATCGCCCCTCCCGTACACTCCGATCCTCTTCTACTGCCACCCTCATCATCCCCCCATCCAGACTCAAAACCTTTGGTGACCATGCTTTCTCCAGTGCCACACCCCGACTTTGGAACTCCCTCCCCCAGACCGTCCGAGACTCTCCCTCACTCCCCACTTTCAAAACCCGGCTTTAAACCTACCTGTTCTCCCAAGCTTACAACCTCCCCTACCCCTGACCACCTCCTCCTAACCACCACCCTCCGCCTCCCCCTCCTTCCCCCTCCCCCCCTGCCCCTCCCTCCTGTTCTCTTCCTCTCCTCTGCTTCTCCATACAACCTTGCCCTGAACCGCCACTGTTATTTGTACCTGTTGCCTGTATCTGTTGCCTGTTTCTGTTGCTTGTCTTTTGTTTTACTGTTAAGTGTCTTTGGGTTCTGAAAAGCGCTATATAAAATAAATGAATTATTAGTATTATTAATCAATCAATCAATCAATCAATCATATAGAAAATGACTGATCTATAGATCATCCATCATGTGTGTTGCTTGATTAGACTTGGCCAGACCAATGTATTGAGCCTGGGAGTCAAAGATGGCGTAGTACTGCCTGATGAAGACATCTCCCAGGATCCAGAGGCTCTGACCACTCCCGCTAAAGCCAGTGCTGCAGCCATAGTCACTCTATAGAGAGACAGGAGAAAATGGATTTCACTTCCAAAATGTTGATGACTTGTTAACTTACCGTCAATGATGCAATTCATAGCAGCTTCCAGCTTCCAGTTTGGTGTGTCATCTGCATGAATGGATGTTCCACTCATATGCAGATGACACCCAACTGTCCCTTTCGTTTAACCTCAATGGTTTTTTCATCAAATTAATGCCATCAATGAATGTATCCATGACCTCAAATGCTGGATGGCCCAGAATTCTCCAACTAAATATGAATACAACGGAGGTCATGTGTGTGCGTGTACACACATGCGCATAGAAGAGGAAGAAGGTTGTTTGGGGTGCGGGGGGGAAGGGAAGGGAGGTTCTGACCTGAAGAACATATGCAGAGGCAGGGATGGTGAAGGCCTTTCTGTTGAGAGTGAAAGTGACCTCAGGCATGCTCTGGATGTTCTGGCAGTCGAATGTTCCCTGTGTGCAGAATATCACAGAGTAGACATTTGTGAGGCAGCCCTAGTATTCATTGGTGTTTTCTGCTACCGATGGAGTTATGAACAACAACTCTTTACACAACATGATGGCTTATGAGGGGGCGACAGTTTAGTTATTTTGGCAGACAGGAGATTTTATTTTTAATTTTTTTTATAAGTGTCAGTGTTTTAATACAGTGTCATACATTGTATCCACTGTGGATTGAAACATTTTGAAGGTAAAGTCAAAGCATGGTGTGACCATAGGTGTGTCTCACCTCTCCGTATTGGTTTGTAGTGGCTCCAACCCAGGAGTTCATGTTCTGGATGTCACTGGTTGGGCCAGCAATGAGGGAGGTGCCAGTGTCAATAATAGCCTGGCAGCCACCAGCACAAGCCACAGCCTGTCCATTGATGGTAACACTGTAAGAAAGAATAGAATAGCAGAACGCAGATCAGGCCAGGAGGCCTCTTACGACTTGTGTTTGTTCAGTTACTCAACTTTATTCCAAGGAGTGGTTTTTCCTTCTCACCTGTCCATTTTGATCTGCCAGTAGGTTTCTGAGGTCAGGGGGATCCAGGTGAGCTGTCCAGTGAAGTGGCTTTCATCATAACCACCGAAGACCACCTCACTGCCCTGCAGGTCGTTGCTGTCGGAGCAGAAATGATAGATGTCATATTATATACTTTACTATCACAGAAAATGGCACACGCCAAACAAACACTCCATACTAACAGTATGTGCAGTACTACCTGCTCAGGTAGACGGAGAAGAGCTGCTGAGACACCAGATTCTGCTTGACCATATTGTCAAAGACAGGCACGACATTGTCGGCGGCAAGGGACTGGAAGGCCAATCCCAGGATACCATCAGCCTTCATGTGAGCCATGAAGGGAGCCTCTGTCTGGGTGAGTCCAAACACCTGGTTGGCCACAGTGATGCCACCCACCTGGACACACAAGGCAGCTGTCACTCACAATTCAACAGAACATATCATAGCGACACGCCTGTTTGAAAAATAAGTCTAAAGAGAAGTATGCATTTTGTTCTGGGTGTTTTGTTACCACAACAGTGTCAGTGCCCAGATATCCAGTCATACTGCCGGTGCCATACTGGATGGACAGTTTCTGGCTGCCCTTTTTGAAGGTGGAGGACTTTGATGGGTCGAATTTCTGGTGGTTCTCTGCGAATAAATTGTGTATTTTTCAACTGTACATTTGATACAATGTCAAGCAACTTGGACTTATTTGTGGATAACTGAAGTGAATGTGGGATGCAATGCTAGTCTACATGTGGTAGGCTACTCACGGCAGGCCTGGCTGCTGGTGCAGTAGGTTGAAGGAACCCAGAGGTTGGAGGATCCAGTGTCAAAGATAACGCTGAAGGACTGGGGAGGGGTGCCAATGGAGATCACCCCATAGAAGCTCAACTGTACAGTATGTAACAGAGGTGTACTTTAACACACATGAAAAACTGTTTTACAATTGAATCCTTGTCCAGCGACAACGTTAATTATATATTTCACTTTACTCAGTATTATCATCTGCCAGCTTCTTTTGCATTATTAGACTTACAATTCAATCAGAAGATCTAAATCTACAAAATCTAAGTCATCTCTCTGGTCTGCACTTACGTCAGCATCGTTGGTCATAGACTCAGTGTCGCTCTGGTAGAACTTGGCCATTGGGTTGTACGGGTACTGTTTCCTGTACTCATCCCACAGTCCTTTCTCCTGCAGGTGTTGCCTAGCAGTCTTTCCCTTGATCAGAGGAATCCTGCATCCACAAATGATCAAATATCAGCAAAATGCAAGACTGTCCGTCAAGTCCAAACGGAGGAAACCAGGAAGTTAACTCTCTTCTCCTACTTGTAGGCTTATGCACGTCTGAAAAGGCTTGCTAGATTAAAGCAAGATGGCCTGTGGTTTTACCTCAAGATAGATCGAACAATTACAACAATTCAATCAAGTCAAGTGTAAAATAATGTTTAACAAATTAAGGTAGCGGTTGTTTTTTAAAGCAAGTCATACTTACTTGTGAAGGCATTCAGACAGAGCCACGAGAGCAGTGAGGATGACGAGCCACTTCATCGTTGCTGTTCAGTGTTACTCAGTGAGTAAGGTTGCGGTCACAGATTCCCTCCCTTATATTCACCTTATGTAGCCCCGCCCACTTGACCCATTGTGTCACGACTTCCTGTTCAAACCGCCAGCTGTTGTACCTGCTCAAACTAATCTGTCTCACCTGGTCAAACCTAGGTGAGTCAGACTAGGTTTAAGAGTCACAGGAAGTGTAAACACAATCAGAACATCTTATTGTGTTTACACTTACTGTCTAGTTACTGTTACTGTCCCTAGTTACTGTCTTACTAGTTTCTGAAGCCTCTTCTACATAAGGTGAATACTGCATGTCAACGTTGCTCACAAGGTGGGGCCCAAAATGGCCTTCAATCAATATTGTGAGAAATGGAGATAAGAAATATCTGATATGGTGATAGCCTCTTATCTATAAGCAAATATCTGATTAAACAATTATAGTGTTTGTTTGTATTTCTGCTATATATCGATGTAAAAGTCTTGTTGTGGGAAATTGACATTTTACTTGTTTTGTTTTGTTAATTAAAATGGAGAGAATTCTGCTGAAGTAGGCAAATTATTTGTATTCATAATATACTGTAGCACCTTTCAAAGCCAGGGCTATAAAGAGATTCATAACAGAACAACAGATATGTAAAATAAACTTAATAGAATCAGAGCCACATATAAAATAAATACTACTGATGCTGACAAGACCGAATCAATATATGCTACTGTATGAAGGTGAGTTTTAAGATTTTTGAGTTTTGACTGATTGACACAGCCCAAATATTACTGTTGCGTGTTTCAGAAAGGTAATGTTAGTTTAACACTTTCAGTGCCACGGCCCTTGGGCAAAAGGTTGCTTGCTGTGCCACATAGGCCGCAATGCATTTTAAAACAGTCATATAATTTTTTTAATAATTACTATGTAAACACTGAACACGCACAAATAACGATGAGACTCTCTTCTATCACCTGCAAAAAAAAGTTTATTGATCCCATTTTCCGTTCTTTAGTTATGAGCCGGAGAAGATAGCATGATTGAACGAAAAACATACCTTTTTTTCTACGAGCTGAGATAATGAGCCTTTTGTGAAATTAAACATTTCAAGCACATCTCTGACTCTGAAGCGAATTTTCTGATGTCTGGGTCTGTCTGGGTGAAGTGTATGCTGCTCTGCTGCTCTCCGTGCTCCCCCCCCCCCCCCCCCTCAACTGCACACGCCTCCTGGGTGTGTCTTATGTGTCTGGTGGCTCTCAGTCTCTGCTGAGTTTGCTGCGCACACACAGTGAATGGTGCGCGACATTCAGCTTTTTGGTTCCGCGTGTGTTTGTCACGGGCTGGCATGCTTCCAGTTCGGAATAATAATGCTGATTATGTGAATGTGCTGTTGCAGCGTACATGGAAGTGCTCAGTTGTGACAGCGGATGCTGCTGCTGGGGGCACAGCTGGCGTTGTGCTCGTTTATGGAGGCACGTCGATGCATACGGACGGATGCGATGCGATTTCCTCATTTTGCCCAGTGACTATTTCTGTGTGTTTGGCTCCTTTTTCTCTGATCAGGAGAGTGCTGTCGCCACCTAATGGGTTTGTAAAATAGGTTATCGACCTCCAATAGCTACAATATTGTTAGAGGCGACGTAAGAAGCTTAGATCGACACCCCCCCGTCAAAAAAACAATTTGGAGTTATGACGCCATTTGGCGTCGCTGGCACTGTACGGTAAATTTCTAATGACGCCATATGGCGTCGCTGGCACTGAACGTGTTAAATTGCTTTGATTATATTGATTAACTGCTTATCCTGCCGTGACCATATGGTGGCGCTGCCACAGTTTATGCTTTGGAGACAATGTCACATCAATCTATGGGTTTAAACGTCCAGGTCGCCTGCAGCCTGTGACAGTGAGTTCATCCACTGAAACGTCCGCTCCGAGGGAGCAGCTGTAACGTGTTGGGGGGTGATGTGAAAGTGTCAATGGCCTATTTTTAGTGTTTAACATGCTGTTTTTTTCTCCTGATTTTTTTTTATCCCATTTCTATCCCCCATTAGTGCTCATTTTAATGTATGTATCCTGGTTGCTGCTCCACCCTCTGACAATCTGGGGAGAGCCGAAACTGACTCCATACTTCCTCCGAGACATGGATTACGCTATTCCAACGAGTTCCCCTCCCTCCAAACAGGCGCCCCTAACGACCAGAGGAGGCACCACTTCAGCGACCAGGATATTGCATGTTTTGGTGTGGGGTTCCTATATGAAGGAAACCCCCAGGGGGCACGGGGAGAACATGCAAGCTCCACACAGAAGGGCCCTTTTGATGACCCCACCCGGGCGGTGGGCACTCGAGGACATGCGGACGGGCACGCACTCCTTCAGCTGTGACCTCCTTCAGTGCTCACAGCGTCCCAGTTGGGAATCGAACCCAGGACCTTCTAGCTGTGAGGCGACAGCGCTTACCACTGCGCCACCATGCCCCCCTTGTTTAACACGCTGGTTACCTGCGTTTGAAAACCCCGCATATAAGCAGTAATTTTGATGTAAAAAGGTATTAGATTGACAGATGGAGCAAACTCTTTTAAATGAGGGAAGATTGTAGTGGGAGCACTGGGGTGTCAGGTGTGACTGTGTGGCAATGGCAAATGCTTTACATGCCTCACGGGTCAGGTAGGGGGGCCCCTTAGCAGGATTTCGCTTGGGGTCCCATGGAGGTCAGGACCGGCACTGCCTCCTTTACCAAAAAAAGGTGGATAACTAACTGAGTAACAGGTGGCACTTGAAGAATTGCAAATGTAAGAATCCATGAGAAAGAGCTATCAGACGCTTGAGAATTTACAAAATATTGTTAATATATGTTAATATAATATAATGTTGTATCCATTTTCATGACTCCCAAAATAGACAAAATTCTCTGAATATGTGCTGTTCTTGTGAATTTGAGGGATGATCTCATTCGTGATTCTGACTAGTGAGCAAATACTATCCTAACAGTCCATCAAAATAATAGCAGCAGTTAAGGAGGACAACATGGGGGACAGAATATCTAAGTAGTAATGGATTCATGTGAACATTGTATATGGATTTTGTAGATTTGAGCTGAGTGAACTTTTAGACGTCATTTTGAAATGACTTGACATTTCATTTGACATTTCATTACACTTTCAGGCTTTCCATGTCCACCAACAATGGCCCTTCCATGAGTCACGTCAATCAGTGTGTGTGTGTGTGTGTGTGTGTGTGTGTGTGTGTGTGTGTGTGCGTGCGTGCGTGCGTGTGTGTGTGTGTGTGTGTGTTTGACTCCTGTTTTGGCTCAAATATCTGAAATAACCCACATATTTACTTTTTCAAAACATCGATCATCTAATTTAGATACAGTGTAGCATAATTACTAGTTCAGCTGTACTAGATATTTGATATATTAAGTAGATATATCTTTTTTCAAAAAATAGCTATATGTCTCTGAATCAGATGTGAAATAAGGTGAAATTGTTGAGTTATCAAGGATCATTTTGTGGGCATTCAACCTTGTTCCTGTGACATTCAATGCAACAGGACAAAACTAAGGTAACTAAAGATATTCCTATCATGGTTTTTAATCTAGGAATATAATCCACTTCAGTTTAGTTATAGTTACCATCACTGCATCAAAGTCAGACTCGCACAAGAACATGAGTAGAATATATTTATTGCAAAAGCAGCTACAACATGTTAACGGCTACAGCTTAGTTTCACATACTTCTTCTTTAATCATACAGCCCCTATAGAAGATTACTCCTCTATAGATGTTCCATCAGGTGTCTTGCTTGATTACACTGACTTGGCCAGACCAATGTATTGATTCTTGGAGAAGACGGTGTAGTACTCCCTGATGAAGACATCTCCCAGGATCCACAGTGGCATGTTACTCTGGCCAAAGCCAGTGCTGCATTCATAGTAGGTCTACAGAGAGACAGAAGAATGTTTTGGGATTTAACTTCCAAAAATGTTCATGGCTTGTTAACTTGCAGACAATGGGACGCTGCGGTCCCTCCCGGGGCACTCGTCCCCGTGGCCTGTCCCGACGTCTCCTGGAGTGGGAGCGGCGGGCTTGACACGGGGCGCCTCGGCCAGGGGCTGTCTGGTGACTGGACGCCATCATGCCATGCAGCACTGTTGCATGTGTGTGTGTGTGTGTGTGTGTGTGTGTGTGTGTGTGTGTGTGTGTGTGTGTGCGCATGCACACACGTGCGCATAGTCAACACGTTCTCACTCCGAGCACGTAGCATATTGACGCTTTGTCCCATCCCTTGTGCGTCACTTGTTACTAACATGGTACCCTTGAGCGACCCATGAAACGACTTGGGCTTTCCGACTAAACTTAATGCAAACCCATGGAAGTCAACTTTGACGCTTATGGCAACTGCTCCCCCATTAGCCTAACTGCTCCCCCATTAGTCAACTGCTCCCCCTAGGGTCTGGGGGGAGGTTAGGTTTAGGCGTGGGGGGTGGGAGAGGTTAGGTTTAGGGTTAGGGTCTGGGGGAGGTTAGGTTTAGGCATGGGGGGTGGGAGAGGTTAGGGTTAGGGTCTGGGGGAGGTTAGGTTTAGGCATGGGGGGTGGGAGAGGTTAGGTTTAGGGTTAGGGTCTGGGAGAGGTTAGCTCCTCCAGACCCTAATGGGGGAGCAATTGACTAATGGGGGAGCAGTTAGGCTAATAAGGGAGCAGTTGCCATAAGCGTCAAAGATGACTTCCATGGGTTTACATTGAGTTTAGTTAGTTAGTCGGAAAGCCCAAGTCGTTTCATGGGTCGCTCAAGGGTACCATGTTAGTAACAAGCGACGCACAAGGGACGGGACAAAGCGTCAATATGCTGGCATAGTGGAGGAAGAAGGTGGTTTGGGGGCGGGGGGTTCTGACCTTAGACACATATGCAGATGCAGGGATGGTGAAGGCGTGTCCGTTGAGATTGAAGCTGATCTCAGGCATGCTCTGGATGTTCTGGCAGTTGAATGTACCCTGTGTGCAGAATATTACAGAGTAGACATTTTTGAGGCACCCCCTAGTAGTATTTATTGGTGGTTTGTAGTCCTACTGATGGAATTATGAACAACAACTTTTAGACAAGTGTCATATATATCCAGATATATGTCCACTGTGGATTGGAACATTTGGAAAGTTTAAGGCACAAGGCAAAGGCACGGTGTGGCTCACCCCTCCGGCTCCAACTTGGGAGTTGATGTTCTGGATGTCACTGATTGGGCCAACAATGAGGGAGGTGCCAGTGTCAATGATGGCCTGGCAGCCACCATTACAAGCCACAGTTTGTCCGTTGACGGTAACACTGTAAGAAAGAAGAGCAGAAAGCAGATCAGGCCAGGAGGCCTCTTACGACTTGCGTTTGCTCAATTACTCAACTTTATGCCAAGAGTCACGTTTTCCTTCACACCTGTCCATTTTGACCTGCCAGTAGGTCTCTGAGGACAGGGGGATCCAGGTGATCTGTCCAGTGAAGTGGCTTGGATCATAACCACCGAAGACCACCTCACTGCCCTGCTGCTCGTTGCTGAGGGAGCAGAAATGATAGATGTCACATATACTTTACTGTCACAGAAGATAGCCCACGCCAAACACTCACATACTATTTCAGTACCTGCTCAGGAAGACGGAGAAGAGCGACTGGGACACCAGATTCTGCTTGACCATATTGTCAAAGACAGGCGCGACCTGGTCGGCGGCAAGGGACTGGAAGGCCAATCCCAGGATACCATCGGCCTTCATGTTAGCCATGAAGGGAGCCTCTGTCTGGCTGAGTCCAAACACCTGGTTGGCCACAGTGATGCCACCCACCTGGACACACAAGGCAGCTGTCACTCACAATTCAACGGAACATAATCATAGCGACACGCCTGTTTGAAAAATAGGTCTAAAGAGAAGTATGCATTTTGTTCTGGGTGTTTTGTTACCTCAACAGTGTCACTGCCCAAATATCCAGTCATACTGCCAGTGCCATACTGGATGGACAGAGACTGGCCGCCCCGGACGAAGGTGGAGGACTTTGATGGGTCGAATTTCTGGTGGTTCTCTGCAAAGGAATTGTGTATTTTTCAACTGTACGTTTGAGACAATGTCAGGCAACTTGGACTTAATTGTGGATAACTAAAGTGAATGTGGGCTGCAGTGATATCTCAATGGTAGGCTACTCACGGCAGGCCTGGCTGCTGCAGTAGACTGAAGGAAGCCAGAGGTTGGAGGATCCAGTGTCAAAGAGAACGGTGAAGGACTGGGGAGGGGTGCCAACAGAGATCACCCCATAGTAGGACAACTAGAATAGAGGTGTAGTTTAACACACACGCAAAAGACATAAAGAACTGTTTGCAGTTTAATCCTTGTCCAGCACTTTACTGGTAACTTTACTCAATATTATCATGTACCAGCAGCATTTCCATAGACTTACAATTCAATCAGAAGATCAAAATATAGAAAATGTAAGTCATCTCTCTGGTCTGGACTTACGTCAGCATCGTTGGTCATAGACTCAGGGCCAGTCTGGTAGAACTTGGCCATTGGGTTGTACGGGTACAGCTTGCTGTACTCCTCCCACAGTCCTTTCTCCTGCAGGTATTGCCTAGCAGTCTTTCCCTTGATCAGAGGAACCCTGCGTCCACAAATGACCAAGGATCAACAAAATGTAAGGCTGTCTGTCAAGTCCGAACTGAGGAGACCAGGAAGTTAAATTGTCTCGTACTTGCAGGGGTGTGCAAGTTTGAAAAGGCTTTGATAGATTAAAGCAAGATGGTGTGTGGTTTCCCCTCAGGATAGATGGAACAATCTTCTTACAACAATTCAATCAAGTCAAGTGTAAAATAATGTTAAACAAATTAAGGTAGAGGTTGCTTTTCAAGCAAGTCATGCTTACCTGTGAAGACATTCAGACAGAGCCACGAGGGCAGTGAGGACGACAAGCCACTTCATCATCGCTGTTGTACTGAGTGAGTGAGGTTGCAGTCACAGACTCCGTCCCTTATATACACCATGTCAAGGTTGCTCCCAAGGTGGCATCCAAATTGTCCTGCTGACTAACCGAATATTGTGAGAAATGGAGATAAGTAATATGTGATATGCTGATAAACAGCCTCTTACAGTCTAAGAAAATATCCGGTTAAACAATGATTCTCTATCAAGGACCATGCCACAACAATATATCGTTGAGGGTTTCATGAAAATTGAGATGTGTGTGTAGTGAGGTCACGGTGTAGGTGCATGAGGATATCATCTGTTGTCGTCTGGCTTGTCTGAGAGGATGTACTGAAGACCAGGCAGAGAGGGAGACTCAGTGTGGGGCGTGTTTGACTCCTGTTTTGGCTCAAATATCTGAAATAAACCCACATATTTACTTTATCTAAACATCGATCATCTAATGTAGGTACAGTGTAGCATAATTACTAGTTCAGCTATACTAGATATTTGATACATTAAGTAGATATATCTTTATTATGTATTTTTTCAAATGTACTGTAACGTCACTGAGGATCTAATGTAGCCTTCTTCTGCTATTGTCCAAAACTGACAAAAATAGCTATATGTCTCTGAATCAAAATGTGAAATAAGGTGAAATTGTTGAGTTATCAAGGATCATTTTGTGGGCATTCAACCTTGTTCCTGTGACATTCAATGCAACAGGACAAAACTAAGGTAACTAAAGATATTCCTATCATGGTTTTTATTCTAGGAATATAATCCACTTCAGTTTAGTTATAGTTACCATCACTGCATCAAAGTCAGACTCACACAAGAACATGAGTAGAATATATTTATTGCAAAAGCAGGTACAACATGTTAACGGCTACAGCTTAGTTTCACATACTTCTATATTCTTTAATCATAGAGCCCCTAGAAGATTACTCCTCTATAGATGTTCCATCAGGTGTCTTGCTTGATTACACTGACTTGGCCAGACCAATGTATTGATTCTTGGAGAAGACGGTGTAGTACTCCCTGATGAAGACATCTCCCAGGATCCACAGCTGCATGTTACTCTGGCCAAAGCCAGTGCTGCAGCCATAGTAGCTCTACAGAGAGACAGAAGAATTTTTTGGGATTTAATTTCCAAAAATGTTCATGGCCTGTTAACTTGAAGACAATGATGCCATGCAGCACTGTTGCATGTATGGTGTGTTGTGTATGCACACGTGGGCATAGTGGAGGAAGAAGGTGGTTTGGGGGCGGGGGGTTCTGACCTTAGACACATATGCAGATGCAGGGATGGTGAAGGCCTGTCCGTTGAGATTGAAGGAGACCTCAGGCATGCTCTGGATGTTCCCGCAGTTGACTGAACCCTGTGTGCAGAATATTACAAAGTAGACATTTGTGAGGCACCCCCTAGTAGTAGTATTTATTGGTGGTTTGTAGTCCTACTGATGGAATTATGAACAACAACTTTTAGACACGTATCATATATCCACTGTGGATTGAAACATTTGGAAAGTTTAAGGCACAAGGTAAAGGCACGGTGTGGCTCACCCCTCCGGCTCCAACGTGGGAGTTGATGTTCTGGATGTCACTGCTTGGGCCAACAATGAGGGAGGTGCCAGTGTCAATGATGGCCTGGCATCCACCATTACAAGCCACAGTTTGTCCGTTGACGGTAACACTGTAAGAAGAGCAGAAGGCAGATCAGGCCAGGAGGCCTCTTACGGCTTACATTTGCTCAGTTACTCAACTTTATGCCAAGAGTCACGTTTTTCTTCTCACCTGTCCATTTTGATCTGCCAGTAGGTCTCTGAGGTCAGGGGGATCCAGGTGATCTGTCCAGTGTAGTGGCTTTGATCATAGCCGCCGAAGACCACCTCACTGCCCTGCTGCTCGTTGCTGAGGGAGCAGAAATGATAGATGTCACAAATACTTTACTGTCACAGAAAATAGCCCACGCCAAACAAACACTCCAGATACTATTTCAGTACCTGCTCAGGAAGACGGAGAAGAGCGACTGAGACACCAGATTCTGCTGGACCATATTGTCAAAGACAGGCGTGACCTGGTCGGCGGCAAGGGACTTGAAGGCCAATCCCAGGATACCATCACACGCCATGCTAGCCATGAAGGGAGCCTCTGTCTGGCTGAGTCCAAACACCTGGTTGGCCACAGTGATGCCACCCACCTGGACACACAAGGCAGCTGTCACTCACAATTCAACGGAACATATCATAGCGACACGTCTGTTTGAAAAATAGGTCTGAAGAGAAGTATGCATTTTGTTCTGGGTGTTTTGTTACCTCGACAGTGTCAGTGCCCAGATATCCAGTCATACTGCCGGTGCCATACTGGATAGACAGAGACTGGCCGCCCCAGACAAAGGTGGAGGACTTTGATGGGTAGAATTTCTGGTGGTTCTCTGCAAAGGAATTGTGTATTTTTCAACTGTACGTTTGAGACAATGTCAGGCAACTTGGACTTAATTGTGGATAACTAAAGTGAATGTGGGCTGCAGTGATATCTCAGTGGTAGGCTACTCACGGCAGGCCTGGCTGCTGCAGTAGACTGAAGGAAGCCAGAGGTTGGAGGATCCAGTGTCAAAGAGAACGGTGAAGGACTGGGGAGGGGTGCCAACAGAGATCACCCCATAGTAGGACAACTAGAATAGAGGTGTAGTTTAACACACACGCAAAAGACATAAAGAACTGTTTGCAGTTTAATCCTTGTCCAGCAACAGTGGGTTAACTTTACTGGTAACTTTACTCAATATTATCATGTACCAGCAGCATTTCCATAGACTTACAATTCAATCAGAAGATCAAAATATAGAAAATGTAAGTCATCTCTCTGGTCTGGACTTACGTCAGCATCGTTGGTCATAGACTCAGGGCCAGTCTGGTAGAACTTGGCCATTGGGTTGTACGGGTACAGCTTGCTGTACTCCTCCCACAGTCCTTTCTCCTGCAGGTATTGCCTAGCAGTCTTTCCCTTGATCAGAGGAACCCTGCATCCACAAATGACCAAGAATCAACAAAATGTAAGGCTGTCTGTCAAGTCCGAGCTGAGGAGACCAGGAAGTTAAATTGTCTCGTACTTGCAGGGGTGTGCAAGTTTGAAAAGGCTTTGATAGATTAAAGCAAGATGGTGTGTGGTTTCCCCTCAGGATAGATGGAACAATCTTCTTACAACAATTCAATCAAGTCAAGTGTAAAATAATGTTAAACAAATTAAGGTAGAGGTTGCTTTTCAAGCAAGTCATGCTTACCTGTGAAGACATTCAGACAGAGCCACGAGGGCGGTGAGGACGACAAGCCACTTCATCATCGCTGTTGTACTGAGTGAGTGAGGTTGCAGTCACAGACTCCGTCCCTTATATACAGCATGTCAAGGTTGCTCCCAAGGTGGCCCCAAAATTGTCCTGCTGCCTAACCCAATATTGTGAGAAATGGAGATAAGTAATATGTGATATGCTGATAAACAGCCTCTTACAGTCTAAGAAAATATCTGATTAAACAATGATTCTCTATCAAGGACCACGCCACAACAATATATCGTTGAGGGTTTCATGAAAATTGAGATGTGTGTGTAGTGGGGTCACGGTGTAGGTGCATGAGGATGTGTAGGATCTGTTGTCGTCTGGCTTGTCTGAGAGGATGTACTGAAGACCAGGCAGAGGGAGACTCAGTGTGGGGGTCCCATCTCAGGCGTATTCATCCCTGATTGTACAACATCAATGTACAAAAGGAGAACACAATATAGGCCCAAGAATTGACCCCTGAGGCACCCCACATGTCACACATGATCCGACAAAAGGAAAACCAGTAAAGGGCACAACCAGATGTATCAACTCACTCCTTATATCAACCATGATGATCAGTGGTGTCTAAAGCAACACGCTATGGCAACTTCACTCTCATCAGCGAGCATAAAGAAGGTCATTTAAAACTCCCAGGGTGACTGAGTGCTGCTGACGTAAGCCAGGCTGAAATTTGTAAAATGTGTTTTTCCATTCGCAACAGCAATAAATGGATAAACCCAAAAAGGACCTGGAGCCCTCGATTCACTGGAAATTAATTTAATGTTGGTGCAGACGCGACAGCGTCTTCATCAGAGTTTTGACTCTGTTGAAGACGCTGTCACGTCGAAACGAGGCTGCACCTATTAAATTGAATTAATTTCCAGTGAATCGAGTGCTCCAGGTCCTTTTTGAGTTTACAGATTTATTGCTGTTGCTAATACTGTCCTGTCCTGAGAGCACCAACTTCCCTCTGTGGAGGGGCTGAAGCGCAAGAGACTCCTCTACCTAGCTTTTCCATTCATTGAAGGATTTGGGTGTTTTGCCAACTACAGTCCTCTTTGAGAAACCATTCAAAATAAGTACGAAATACCATAAAACCAAAAAATCTTTTTATTTTCCATAGCTCAAACTAATTGGTTTAGCAATATGAATTGTGACGTGAGTTTGCAGAGGACTGACCTTTATTATCTGACTTTAAAATTAAGTAAATCATTTATACAAAGTTTGTGCAAGATAAGTTTTTAATATAATAGATTTGGCATGCTATTAATATGTTGACATTCAGATCAGGAGATTTGATGTTCAGAGTTTTGTTTAATGTTGCTATCCACACTTTCCACATAAAAAATATACGGATGCAGACTACTTGGAAGTGTTATTTGATAACAATGTAACAATGTTGATTAAGGTGTTATAGAGTACAATCAAATGAACACTGACATTACATTACATTACATTACATTACATTACATTACATTACATTACAACATTTGGCAGACGCTTTTATCCAAAGTGACTTACAATAACACATTTTTGTCAGCAATAGAGCAATCAACTATGCAACACAATCTATGACAAGTACAACTTCTGAAGGAATAGTGGTAAATTTTAGTTTAGGTTAGTATTTTTTTTTTTTTTTTTAAGAGAGAGAGAAAGAAGTTAGTTTCAAGAAGGGCCCAGATGGAGCATGAAAAGGTGTGTCTTTAGTCTTTTCCGAAAGATCGGCAGTGATTCAGCCGTCCTGACTGAAGGTGGAAGCTCATTCCACCATTGAGGTGCCAGGGACGAGAAGAGTCGCGATCGGGATGAGCGACCTTTTAGCCCCCGTAGCGAAGGAGGGGCGAGGCGTCCTGCACTAGTGGAGGAGCGAAGTGAGCGGTGAGAGGTTTGGAACCTGACCATAGATTGCAGGTACCGAGGAGCTGTCTGGTGTACTGCCCTGTAGGCCAGTACCAGTGTCTTGAATTTGATGCATGCCGAGATGGGAAGCCAGTGAAGGTCCCGGGAAGAGGGGAGTGACATGAGAGAATTTGGGTTGGTTGAATACCAAACGGGCTGCAGCGTTCTGAATGAGCTGAAGCGGTCGGATGTCGGCGGCAGGTAGGCCAGCCAGGAGCACGTTGCAGTAGTCCAGGCGAGAGATGATAAGTGACTGGACAAGGAGTTGAGACGCTTCCCTTGTGAGAAAGGGACAGATTTTGCGGATGTTGTAGAGAGAGAACCTACAGGAGCGTGCTGTCGCAGCTATGTTGGCCGAGCAAGACAGCTGGTTTTCAAGGATCACCCAAGGTTCTTAGCTGTTTGGGAGGGAAGCACAGTGGTATTGTCAATGGAGATGGAGACATCTGCGAGAGGGCAGTCTTTCCCTGGGAGGAAGAGTAGCTCTGTTTTACCAAGATTGAGCTTGAGGTGGTGGGCAAACATCCAGTCACCAATGCCTTTGAGGCATGCAGAGATGCGAGCCTCGATTTGGGTGTCGGAGGGGGGGAAGGAAAGGAAAAGCTGGGTGTCATCAGCATAGCAGTGATAAGAAAAGCCATGAGATGAGATTACATGGGCAAGAGATCTGATATAGAGAAGGAAAAGTAAAGGGCCCAGGACTGAGCCCTGGGGGACACCGGTGGTAAGAGGGCAGGATCTGGAGACGGATCCTCTCCATAAGACCTGGTATGAGCGGTTAGAGAGATAGGAAGCAAACCAGGAGTGTGCAGAACCTGAGATGCCGAGGTCAGACAGAGTGACATTTTTAAAGTTGTTTAGAAATCAATTAATCAAGCATTAAACATCCTGTGTCTAACCTTGCCATGAAATTTTCTGTCCAGTGGTTAGAACATTCCAGTTGAAAATAAATTATTTCAAAATTATCAACTTAATAATGTAAGCTAATTTATGTACTTTTTTGTTTATTATTTATTCCTAGTTCTGTTATTCAAGATTCATTTTAATAGCCATAGTGAGTAATTAGATTATAAACGAGGAATTTGACTTTGTGCAAGTATGCAGCACAGTGATCACATCAACGGCAAAAGATGGAGCAAAACAGAAAATAATCTCAAATCATAAATGATAAAGTCCTGATTTGTGGGGGCTAAAGTTTCGGGTCTCATTGAAGAGGCGGATGGCAGTTGGCACGCATTGCAATATTGATTCGCTTTGGTTTATGGTACAGAATATCACAAATTCCTCTATTCATTCCCCCTGCCTCAATAAATGGTTAAATCGCTCTAGGATCAAATTGTGTTTAAATGAGCACATCAGTCAGAGGCTCTGTTGTCCAGTCATCCTTATACTAGCCTGGTAAAAACCAGCCTAACATGAGCTCACATTATGTTTAACTCGAAAGAAACAGAATGTGCGTTCACATGATTAGTATGCTTTACCCTTTTACTACCTCATCAGGCAATAATAATGTCATTTACATCACATCACAAGTTTAGAATTTAGTCTTTTTTTCATGGTCCGTCGAGCTGGAACAAACCTCTAGACATTTGGATCCAAGTGACAAACCAGAAGAATCAAGTGGAAAACATTGAGCGAGGCGGCCACCTGGTTATGTCCCCAAGACTATGGGTGCCTATGGGATGGAACAACCTGCCCTTCACCTCCAGAAACTGTTCTATTAAGGCCAGAAATGACAGTTGAAAGGCACAGTTTACACTTGAACAATATGAAGTGTCATTCTGAACCGATATTTTATTTTCAATTTTTATAGAACAATAATAATACACAAATATGACAAATAAACAGGCTCAGACACAGGAAATAAAACAAAACAAAACATACATCATTGTTTTCTGTACTGTTGACAAATTGTGATATTGTAAGTCGCTTTGGACGAAAGCGTCTGCTAAATGACGTAATGTAATGTAATGTAACATCATCAACGTTCAACATTACAACATGTTGCTACCAGCAGCATAAGGTGCTTTTATCTGTAATAGATACTGTACATGTGGTCCCACGCGAGGGGTCCACAAGAAACCAGACAGGAGAGCCTCAGACACTATTCATTCTTAACCTCGTCAAAGTAGGCCAAAAAAGGGTCCCAAATAGTCGAGAACCATTTGGCTCTCAAGGACCTGAGTCTCTCCATCTCTATAACAGAGATCATGTCCATCAGCCACACCTGAAAAGAGGGGGAAGAGGAGGACTTCCATTCCTTAAGAACGAGTTTTTTGGCAATAGTTGTCCCGAGTGTCAGAGATTGTTGCTCTATGATGATTTTTGCTCTATGAATATAATCCACTTGAGTTGGGTTGAAGTTGCGCAGTTTATTTATTACAAAGGCAGCTACAACATGTTGACTTCTTCATCTTTGTTTCACATTTTCAACAATACTTTACAGTCATTCTTTAATCATACAGCCCCTATAGAAGATGACTTGATAGATGTTCCATCATCAGGTGTCTTGCTTGATCACACAGACTTGGCCAGACCGACGTATTTAGCCTGGGGGGCAAAGATGGTGTAGTACTGCCTGATGAAGACATCACCCAGGATCCAGAGCTCCAGGCCCATCGGGTCATACTGAAAGCCGGTCCAGCATTGAGAGGACCCCTAAGAGACCGGAGAAAATGGATTTAGCTTCCACATTTTCCACAAGTTGTTATGACTTGTTACAGACAATGCCATTCGGCACTGTTGCATGCATGGTCTGTTGTTCGTGTGCGTGTGCGTGTGCGTGTGTGTGTGCGTGTGTGTGTGTGTGTGTGTGTGTGTGTGTGCGTGTGTGCACATGCGTGCGTGCGTGCGTGCGTGCGTGCGTGCGTGCGTGCGTGCGTGCGTGTGTCCAAAAAGGTGGTTAGGGGGCAGGGGTTCTGACCTGATGGACATATGCAGATGCAGGGATGGTGAATGCATCTCCGTTGAGCGTGAAGGTGACCTCAGGCATGCTCTGGATGTTCTCACAGTCGACTGCACCCTGTGTGTGCAGAGCAGACATTTGTGACGAGGCCTTAGTATATTCATTGGTGTTTTAGTCCTACTGATGGAATTATGAACAGCAACCTTTACACAACATAATATAATGTCTTCCGAGGGGTGACAGTTTAATAATTAATTAATAATTAATAATTAATTATTACAGTGTCATACGTTGTAATCACTGTGGATTGAAGAATTGGGAAAGTTTAAGGTAGAGGAAAATAATGCATGGTGTAACTCAACCATTCCGTCTCCGTTTGGACCTGCTCCAACATAACGGTTTATGTTCTGGATGTCACTGGTTGGGCCAACAATGTGGGAGGTGCCAGTGTCAATGATGACCTGGCAGCCACCAGCACAAGCCACAGTTTGTCCATTGATGGTAATACTGTAAGAAAGAAAGCAGATCAGGCCAGGAGGCCTCTTATAACTTACGTTTGCTCAGTTAATCAACTTTATGCCAAGAGTCACTTTTTCCTTCTCACCTGTCCATTTTGACCTGATAGTAGGTTTCTGAGGTCAGGGGGATCCAGGTCACTTGTCCACTGAAGTGGCTTCCATCATAACCACCGAAGACCACCTCACTGCCCTGCTCGTCGCTGTTGGAGCAGGAATGATAAGATGTCATATTCATATTATACACTTTATACCATCACGGAAAATAGCACACACCAAACAAACACTCCATACTATTTCAGTACCCGCTCAGGTAGACAGAGAAGAGCGACTGGGACAACAGATTCTGCTGGACCATGTTGTCGAAGACAGGCATGACACCGTCGGTGGCGAGGGACTGGAAGGCCAAACCCACGATACCATCACTCGGCATGTAAACCTCGAAGGAAGACTCTGTCTGGGTGAGTCCAAACACCTGGTTGGCCACAGTGATGCCAGCCACCTGGACACACAAGGCAGCTGTCACTCACAATTCAGCAGAACATATCATAGCGACATGCCTGTTTGACAAATAAGTATAAGGAGAAGTATGCATTTTGTTCTGGGTGTTTTCGTTACCTCAATAGTGTCACTGCCCAGATATCCAATCATCCAGCCGGTGCCATACCGAATGGACAGAGGCTGGCCGCCATTGACGAAGGTGGAGGACTTTGATGGGTCAAATTTCTGGTGGTTCTCTGCAAAGGAATTGTGTATTTTTCAACTGTGCATTTGAGACAATGTCAGGCACCTTGGACTTATTTGTGGAGTAACTGAAGTGAATGTGAGCTGCAATGCTAGTCTACAGTGGTAGGCTACTCACGGCAGGCCTGGCTGCTGCAGTAGACTGAAGGAACCCAGAAGTTGGAGGATCCTGTGTCAAAGAGAACGGTGAAGGACTGGGGAGGGGTGCCAATGGAGATCACCCCATAGTAGGTCAACTAGAACATAATGTAACAGAGGTCCATATTAACACAAATGACAAATACCAACTTTGACCGAACTGAACAGCTGCTTGTGCATCTCAATCAGAAGATCAACATCTACAAAATATAAGTAATCTCTCTGGTCTGGACTTACATCAGCATCGTTGGTCATAGGCTCAGTGCCACTCTGGTAGAACTTGGCCATTGGGTTGTACGGGTACTGCTTCCTGTACTCCTCCCACAGTCCTTTCTCCTGCAGGTGTGCCCTAGCAGTCTTTCCCTTGATCAGAGGAATCCTGCATACACAAAATGCAAGGCTGTCTGTCAAGTCCGAGCTGAGGAGACCAGGCAGCTGACTCTCATCTCCTACTTGCAGGCTTGTGCAAGTTTGAATAATAGGCTTGATAGATTAAAGCAAGATGGCCTGTGGTTTCCCCTCAGGATAGATAGAATGATTTTCTTACAACAATTCAATCAAGTCAAGTGTAAAATATTGTTGAACAAATGACGGTAGAGGTTGTTTTTCAAGCAAGTCCTACTTACCTGTGAAGACATTCAGACAGAGCCACGAGGGCAGTGAGGACGACAAGCCACTTCATCATAGTTGGTCACTTTGCTGTTGTACTCAGTGAGTGAGGTTGCAGTCACACAGACTCTGTCCCCTATATACACCATGTCAAGGTTGCTCCCAAGGTGGGGCCCAAACTTAGTATTCTGAGAAATGGCGATAAGAAATATGCGATATGGTGATAAATATTGCCTCTTATTTATAAGGAAATATCCCATTAAACAATGTTAGTGATTTTACTGTATTTTTTGCTATAGATATTCTATGTAGAATTCTTCTTGTAGGACCAACTTGTTGTCGAGCATCTAGCAAATGTGGTCTACCATCCCGGACTAACCACACCCAGATCTCCGCCTGCGCCTGCCAATCGTCTGGGGACTTCTGGTCAAAAATAGTTGCTTGAACGGGAGATACAGTGAATCACTTTGTAACACAGATAAAAGCAATTGTTTTTTAATGGATGTCCCCAGCAACGTTACATTATTTGTATTACGTTTTATCCGTTTACAAGCACATGGCTTCTGCATGTCACCGCCCCTTCTGCATGAACAGCCACATTAAAGACTTTAGATTGGTTCTGCAATACATTTTTTTTTCTCAAATTATTTCCACCCAGTTTTAAGAATGAAAGCTTAGAAAAGTCCTCAGTCTCTACATGAGTGAAGCAGATAGAGACTAGTGATAACTGACTGCACCCACAGCCAAACCTGCTTAGCAGTATACAGTAGAGGGCCAAAGTGAACGTCACTTCCTGCTTCAGCATTGTACCAGAGATTTTCATCCGTCATTTATTTTCCCATAGACATTTCGTAGAATGCATATAAGAAATAGTTTTACTTGGTCAAACCAAACGGTTCAGCTATATTTAGAATCGGGAGAGACCATAGAACATTTCAGTCGGACCAAAATTTGAAAAAACAACATCAAAAAAATATTTTCTTTAAATCTGCAAAAGAAAATATGTTTAAAAAAGTAAATAATGTGTTATAGAGAACAACCAAATGAACATTTTTTAAGTTGTTTGGAAATCCATTCATCAAGCATTAAAGATAGGCCTATAACTTTGCCATGAAATTTTATTTCATAAGGGGATACAAAATCCCAGTTAAAAATAAATAATTTAAATTATATTATATTAAATTTTATTTAAGAATTATCAACTCAAGTATACTGTGCTGGAGGTCACAGATCATAAGGCAGTGTCCTGGTGTTCCTAAGACTATTGTAATACTTTGTCTACTTGTCTGAATCGGCTCCAATTAGATCAAAACTCTGCAGCAAGATTGTTGACCGAGACAACATTACACCCATCTTGGCATCCTTTCACTGGCTTCCAGTAAAGTTGCGTTTTTATTGACATAGGCATGACCAGGCACTTGAGTACACTGCTGAACTGCTGTATCATGATTAGCACAAAGTCCTTTAGATTTTCAAACTAAGGACTGTTGGCTCTAGACTGAAGTCAACAGCAGTAATGGCACCTGACTATGGAATAAACTGCCTCTCACTATTAGATTGGATGAATCTCAAAACACATTTCACTTTTCTGTCACATCAAATCAGTAACTTCCTCAGCTTGCTACCATCTAAAAAATATTGCAAGAAAGAATCAGAGGAATAATGTCCCAAACAACAAGACCTATAAGACTTACCCATTTCCAGTAGATTGGATTACTCTGCAATGGTCTCTTCACAGGGCTTTAAAAAAAAACTCTTCTTCGGGAACTCAACTCATTCAGAATGCTACTGCCATGCAGGGTCCTGATGAAAACTAGGAAATACAGCCACATTACACCAGTTCTAAAATCCATTCCTTACACTGGCTACCAGTCACTCAAGAGTATTGATTTCAAAATCTTGCTGCTTGTCTACAAATCACTATGGCTCCTCTGGGCCCAAATGTATAACTGTGACATGTGCCTTCATAACAACGTATAGGACTTCTGGGGCTGGCCTATAGGCTGTCCCAAGAGCTAGATTCAGAACATGGTGAAGCATGCGTTCTGTTATCATGCAACACAGACCTGGAATAACCTCCCAGATGATACAAGCCCAGACTCTGACAAAGCTTTAAAAGAAAATCTTATTTTATGACTGTAATGGCTAAAAGCTTCTCTTTCAAACTCACCCGTATTAGCGAGCACACTCAATCCAAACGTTCCATTTAGGTGCAGGGCCAAATAAACTTGAATAAAATGAAGAACAAGCCAGCACACTAAATGTCCTTTCAAATTTGAAAGTCAGTCTGTCTGTCTGTCTGTCTGTCTGTCTGTCTGTCTGTCTGTCTGTCTGTCTGTCTGTCTGTCTGTCTGTCTGTCTATCTGCCTGCCTGTCTGTCTGCCTGCCTGCCTGTCTGTCTGTCTGTCTGTCTGTCTGTCTGTCTGTCTGTCTGTCTGCCTGCCTGTCTGTCTGCCTGCCTGTCTGTCTGTCTGTCTGTCTGTCTGTCTGTCTGTCTGTCTGTCTGTCTGTCTGTCTGTCTGTCTGCCTGTCTGTCTGTCTATGGAGGTAGGAAGCAGGGAAGGGGCCAATGACCTCCCCTTCCCCCCCAAACACACACACACACACACACACACACACACACACACACACACACACACACACACAGCAGGAAGTAATGATGCACTAACATGGTAAGTAATAGTCAGTTCTTAAGGAACTACCTGTTCATGAACTAGTGAAATTAAGGAAGTAATCATTACTTACTGGTTCGTTAACATGGTAACTAATGGTCAGTTCTTAAGTAATTACCATGGGAACTAATGGTCAGTTCTTAAGTAACTACCATTAAGGATCTTTAAGGAACTACCGATTAACTATTAATGAACTAGTGAATGAAAACAAATTTAAAAAATATTTTTTAGGGAAGTAATCATTACTTACTGGTTCGTTAACATGGTAACTAATGGTCAGTTCTTAAGTAACTACCATTAAGGAACTACCTATCAACTACTCATTAACTAATCATTAACTATTCACGAACTAATGGTTCGTTCCTTACTCGTTCCTCAGTAACTACCCATTTTTTGTGTTACAGTATTATGAAGTGTTACCGATTCCTTTTTCCTCTCATTTTGAGAGCTCATTAAATTCATAGTCAGTTAAAAAAAATATTTACCAAAACCCTTTACAGTAAGTGTGCAGTAATCTGATGTTAGACACGTGTCACATGTCTTTGAATATAGCCTACATTCAGCCGAGAAAGGTCACGAACTCTAAGCATGACCTTCAAGATCGCGATTACAACCACTTGACACTTCATTGCACAACACTGTGACATTGTGTTTATTCAAGCAGCATGTACTGAACACGGAAATCAAAATCCTACATGAGTACATTATAATTATAATCTTGTTATACTTTTATTTGCAAATATTTATACATTTCTGTTGATCAAATGAAAATGAAATAGCAGTAATGTTTGAATGATTCACAAATAGCCTGCCAGGGCCCTTCTTTTTCTGTCATGTAAAAAGTTTAGGCTGATATCTACTGTGGCACTGTGTCGTGTGTAGCAAGTACATTGTCTTAGCATTTGGTGCATTAATAGAATCCAGACAATCAATAGTGCATAGTGTGTACACAAATGAAGAATACAGTCAGTAAAGATGGGGTATACGTATTTGTGCTCTCTCATAAATTATTGTTCAAGTCTTCACTTTGAGATGCCGCCTCTGCTGTGCTCTCTCCTTCGTTTGGAGGTTTGGACGTCCGTTAATAGTCCAGATTTTTGAAGTCGTCAGTGCATCTGTATCTGCTGCTATCAGCATACCTGGTGCACACCAAGTGAGAGAGACAAGGACACGTGTGATGTTGCCTTCTGCCTGGATAGGGCACCTGAAAGTGGGAATAAGATGGGGGATCACCTGAGACATGTATGATGACGTTTTCATCCTTCATCAGTTTGCTGGCAAGTGCAGCCGCACTTCAGCATTCGTTGACAGTCTGACAGACATTGTGTTACAGTAGCAGAAGTAATTGTTGCCGTCTCCAGACCATCAAAGTGATGTATTACATGATTGATTGATTACTTGATTCATGGTAGTGTAGATCAATAGACTCTGCAGTTATCAGCAGCTTCTCTAAAGCTCCTGCCAACCTGCCAGCAGTTGATATCATCTGTATTTTCTGCTCATATAGAAACAAGTGTGTGAGAGTGAGAGAGTGAGAGAGTGGGTGTAGTAGAGAGTGTGGTGTAGCAGAGAGTGAGATGCGGGCAAGATTAGTGACAACATCATTTCGCCTCACCTTGTGGCTAAAGGGGTGGCATTCGTCCCCTTGCATGCCTCTTGGCACACACATACTCAGACCCCTCAGCCATAGACTGACAGCGCAGCACTGTCCAAAACCACACTGCATGTCAATTTCACAGGCCTGGAGGAGAGAGAGAGAGAGAGAGAGAGAGGGAGAGAGAGAGAGACAGGGAGAGAGAGAGAGAGAGAGAGAGAGAGACAGACAGACAGACAGACAGACAGACAGACAGACAGACAGACAGACAGACAGACAGAAAGGAAGATGGACAAATTGAGAGAGTCAAAAGAGACTTCTTTTTGGCACTGGATTGTATCTATTTCATCTTTATTTATGCTAATATGATGATTGTGCAGTGAAAGCCATTTTATCCATTGCCTGTCATCTCCCTAATCCATCCTGTCATCTCCCTAATCCATTTAGAAACGAATTTCAATCAGCGGAGAAAATGTCCCATTGTTTGTCGAGTGTGTTTGAAGGGGTGAAGGATGTGGTCTCCCATCAGTCATTTTTGTAATTAAATCACACAAATGAACAGCCAGAGTGATGAAAACAGACATGAAAAGTCAGGGATACCGTAGTAACGATTTGAATGTATACAGAAAGCTATTATGTAGTTATGGTTACAATACAATAATAATAATAATAATAATAATAATAATAATAATAATAATAATAATAACAATAACAACAATCATCATCATCATCATCATAATCATTATAATACAATAATAATACAATACAATAATGAAATTCTGCTTGTACACATGATAACCCATCGGTTATTGCATTCAGAGAACTAATCACAGATAGCGATTAGACATGAACCTAAAAGCTGATATAGATAACAAATACATAGATAACAATTTGTTTGTATTTTGTTTATATATATTTTTTTCCCCAAATCCAGTGTCAAAGTAAGAGTGAGACCTCCCACTCACCCCTGTGATGACGGCTCCTCTGGTCCCGCTGAGAGCCACCAGGAGGATGGACAGCAGCACCGCCCTGGAGCCCATGGCAGCAACAGGCGAACTGGACTCTCTCCTCAACACCGTGTTCAACTACTAACTGTTGGCACCTTCTCCGGCACCTCGGTCATGTAGGTTCCTATGGACTCCTCAGAGGGGGGAGCCACACACTCTCCCTCTCTTTATCCCCGGCCGACCCCCCTTTCTTCCCTCCCTCTCTCCCCATGACTAAACACCCCCCCCCCCCCCCTCCCTCCTGCACCTCTCTCCTCCTGTCTCCTCTGGATCTTCATCATCTTATTCATCCACATGAGGGCTGATGGAGGCTGGCAGTATACTGTAGTTCACATCTACTTATAGATCTTTGCCTGTTACGTAGCGTCCAACCAGACGCTGTATATTTTGTGACAGTAGGTTCAGAACAAACAATATAAAGCCACTATTCTGATTGTATTTCACAAAAGAACTAAAATGACACCAGCTTGTGAGTAAAAGGGCTGATATCACCGAGACAACAGGTGAATAATTGAAATTGTCAGCTACAGTATTTATCTGTCAGAGGCAGCCGGGACAACACAAATCAACGTTAAAACAATTGAAGTGGTTTACTGGAAATACCACCGGGCACCGGCTGACTGATGGACAGGGGCTTCATGTAAGGTATTTATAGGTTGGACAGAGATTTTTCTTTTTTTTTTATCTTATTATGGGGCTGTATTATACCATGATGTCATGTCATCTACTGGCCAGAGTTGAAGTGGGATGTTCTGAGCTTGAAGTCACCCATCTATCCACCAGAGACAACAAGGCCTAACTAAACTGAAGGCCTGAACTAACCTGCTTTGCCACGTAGGTTCCTCCAGAATCAGTGTGAGGTGTATGAGCTCCATGACTTGTATGGCGTGCATGTATGGCGTAACTTATAATTTGACAATAAAACGTGTGTTTTTGTGTTTTGTGTTTTGCTGAATGAATAGCATAGCATAGCATAGCATAGCAGAATATGAACCAGAAGGAGCCTTATATATTTGTTTTATGAAATTACATCAATAATAGCCATATCCATGACAAATGTGCAGCCTTGATATATGGCAGGGTGGTGATCTACTGACTCTGAGTCACATCTCTATTCCAGGTCCAGCTCAGTGGCTTGATTTACTGTGGCTCCATCAGTTGTAAAGTGGCTATAAGCAGCAAAATGGTGGAATCCAGAATTTATGCCAAACACCCTTTGGCACTAGATTGAAGAATCTTTCTTTCTTTCTTTCTTTTTATTTCGTGTGTGTGTTTGCGTGCATGTGTGTGTGTATGCGTGTGTGTGTGTATGCGCGCGCGCATATATGTGTGTGCGTGTGTGTGAGCGACAGATAGAGAGAGAGGTTGAGTATTGTATGTGTGTGTGTGCTTGTGTGCATGCACACTCACTCGCACGGTGATGGGCAGCAAGTTGTCAGTGGGAAAGTAGCAGCCAGACTCTGATTTAAGCAGTGTGGAGAGAAAGATGAGTGAGAGGAGAGGAGAGGAGAAGAGAGGAGAGGAGAGGAGAGGAGAGGAGAGGAGAGGAGAGGAGAGGACTAGTGAAAAGATTTAGATTTAGAGGAGAGGAGGGGGGTATGGGCAGGACGTTAGGCTGCTGCTCTGCAGGTGATGGATTCCTCCGATGCCCCGGCCACATAATTACATTCACCCATTTCTGCCCTGTCAGCAGAAGTGCTGAAGCCGCCTCACCATCTTGGGACAGGCAGCCGAAATCATACAGGGGGTGAGAGCTGGCAGTGTGGCCTTCAGGCACCGGCAAAAAAAACAAAAACACATCAACAAAATCCATCAGCACCAGGGTGGGACTGCCCTCCTACTTAGAATATTTTATGTTTAGTAAAAGAGAGCATGTGGAAACCAGCCAATTTAATCATTATTATGTTGGTAACATTTCACATGTTTGTGTCACCATTGTCACTGATGATGTTCAACTCTGCAATGACTGTGACGGTAGTGAAGCCGGTCATGATTTTCTTTCCGAGTGGGCCTCAACACTTCACATCTGTTGACTCGATATGATTCATGATGGAACTGTCCTTTCTTTAGGTGACTGCTGCTGCAGAGCAACTGCTTCAGCTGGGGTTTTGAGTTGCGTGTGACCTGGGGAAGTGGATTGCCAAAACAGATTATATATTGAGAAGAAAAAATAAGTCATAGGCCCTAAGTGAATGTAGTTTATAATCATGCAGTTCAGAATATCAAAATCACTTTTTCACTCTGGCAGGGTTTCATTGCGGCCAATTCAGTTTAGAAAATAACTCCATTTGACTGTAGTGGCTGGGGGTCATAACCATATAGAAGAAGCTCTGCATAATCATTGCATATACTGTAGGCCCTATATTAAACATATATATCAAATACTGATAGCAGAATATGACATCTCCCTGATATTAAGAAAAAAAAGTCCAATGAGTTACAATATACAAATACAGTTATTAATATAAATACAGTTCATGTTAAGGTGGCAAAGTTTTCACATAGGCTGCATTTCTTTATATGGAACAAGCTTATGGAACAAGCTTAGATAAAAGGTGATATATAGTGCAGAACATACAGTAACACTATTTGCAAATTATAGGATGGATATTCAGAAATAAGCTTATTTTTTTTTCCCTCTGAGCACCTTATTTAAAAATGCTACCTTTTCACCTCTTTATCTCCACCTGAATCAAAAGAATGGCAGTTCAGTGGCTAATAACTAAGAGAGTCGTCTGCTGCATAAACAATTCGGCTGTATCTCCAGAGCTGCTGCTGGGTGAAGACTGCAAATGGTTTCAGCATCTCACATCTTTGTAATACCTACTCTCGTTCTAATACCACACACGACCACTGGCCATTTAGTCAGGCCTCACTTACAGAGTTGGCATTAGGGTTGGCACCATGGACGATGGCATCGACCATCGTCGATGGGCCGACCCCCATCGACCTCTGACCCTTCTACATCGGACCATCGTGATTATCTGTTCGAATTAAAATTTGGCAGATTTAATAATAAAAAAGGCGATCTCCACTCAACCGCGACACACGGGGGACGCACGGGCGGCATTAAACAAGCGGCAAAGCGTACCTTATCCCCAGTTCAGAGAAGCGGTAAAGCGGAGAGGAAGAGAAGATAAGCAGAAGTCGGTTGTGTTGGGAAAATGTTAAGAAAGAAGAAACTTCACGTTCTTTCCTGTTTTCAACCCAATGTGAGTAATGTTACAAGTCTTCAACTGTGAATTCAACTCGCCTGTTTCCAGGAACTCTCTCCATTACATAGGCTGCCTGCTGCTGTGTTTCTATCTCTCCTTAACGTAACCTAATGTTAGGTTCAAAACTGAGCCCACACAAATCTAACGTTAGCTGCGAGTAATTCTGCCCCCTTTTCTGCCAGCTAGTTAAATTAAACACACACACGTTGTTGGTCACGATCTGTAACGTTAACGTTTGATTGTTTTGCGCCTTTCAATATAGTGATAGCCTGTTTGAATCGCCTGGCTCTGTGCTGTAGTAGTAGCCTATCCAAGCCCGCTGGTCTCTCATGACATGTAGAGCTCAGCTGTCCTGTTGTAAACATGAACGTACATTGCAGTGGTGCAGCCAAACGGCACCGCATGGACTTCATAAATCATTAATTAACCCCACCCCCCGTCAACGACGATGCCATCGTCCATCGCGATGTTTCACTGTGGAACCATCGCGATGGTTATTTAGGTGACATCGCACAACCCTAGTTGTTGGCATGCAGCCTCGCCTTTCTCATCAGAGTGCTTTAGTCTGGACTGGAGTAGCAGCCAGGGTAGGGAAGTAGACTCTACTTCCCTATGGCTGCTTCCTCTGCTCAGGTGTGCTCCATCAGTAGCTAATGAATGGAGCTCTCTGTGGTGCTGAACCTGTGTTCACTCATTTTGGCCAATAAATTAGCCATTTTTGCCCATTTAGTCGACCCTAACGACCTAATTAAAAAATCCAGCCATATCACCGTCTGCTCGGGAGTCGGGACCCCTGCCAGTCCCCTTGCTAAATGTGAATGCTGTCAGGCTGTCAATGTGTCAGGCCGATGGTGGAAAATGAAATAGAGAAACAGAGATAGATAGATAGATAGATAGATAGATAGATAGATAGATAGATAGATAGATAGATAGATAGATAGATAGATAGATAGAAGAATAGCCTACCTAGAATAATGTGAAGCCACATAAAACAAAACAAATAAAGGAATCAATTAAAAATGTATTTGGATAAAAAAAAAAAAAGGGCAAATCAAGAATTGGCCTGTCAACTGGCTATCTGAACCTTGATGGAGATATGTTCAGAACAGCTGTCATTCTTGAATAAACGCATTTGCAGAATAAATATAGCCTAATACATATTTATATGAATACATTAAAATACACAACACAGATTAATATTTTAATCCAGGTTATTTTAGTTAAACATGTATGAAAACACACATAAGCATAAGATTAGAGGGTTTGAGCTGCTCCCCAATCGCATCGTGTATTTTGTCCCTCACGCGGACTGTTAGCGGCAGCGCACGACACGTGACAATCAGCTGACTCTGGCCCAGGAAGATTTCAGGAAGCAGAAAACCATAACAACAAATCACCTCACAAAACTTTCAATTGACACTTATATACGATTGTTAATCATGGAGGCGACACTCGAACAGCATCTCGATGACACGTAAGTCCTTACCCGACTCTTATTTGCTAATATTTTAAATCTTTGGCCGTTAAAGACGATTTTCGTTGTCTGTCTTTTTTTACTTGTTTATTTTTCTTTTGCAGCATGAAGAATCCTGCAATCGTGGGAGTGCTGTGTACGGATCAACAAGGACACAACCTGGGCTGTAAGACAACACATCCCTGTCTTTGTGTCTATAACGTTACTTATAATACCGTCTTGCAAGTCCAGCTTGTTGAGGCGTGGGAAGCCGATAGCAAAGTGGTTTGACTGGTGTTAAGTTGGTTGTTCATGATGCTAACGACCTCAGGTGGAAAGAGAAGGAAACTGAAATGCTTCAGTGTCAACTGGTTGAATACCATTGAGCTATTAAGTCACGTGGATGAGTTGAAATAAAAGATCAACGACTTTTTTTTCTATGCACACAAAAGGCTCTCTCAAATGTTGTTCACAAATTTGATCAAACCTGTTTACCGAGCACCTCTCCTTTGCCAAGATAAACCATCCACCTGACAGGAGTAGCTTATCAAGATTATATTATTATGATTATACATGTTGTTTATACATGACTATATTCCACAGGTGTGCCTTGGGCTGGTCACATGACTATGTTCTACAGGTGTGCCTTGGGCTGGTCACGATTAAAGGACACTCCAAAATGTGCAGTTTTATCACACAGCACAGGAGTGCTTGAGGGAGTGTGCAATTGGCATCATGCTGACTGCAGGAATGTCCAGCAGAGCTGTTTTCAAATGCCTTTATATTTTTGTTCAGTATAGTTCCCTTGTTTTGTGAGCCTTTCTGAAGTCGTAGAACGCATCACCACCAGCCCAATATTTGCAGATGGTCCCTTTTTAATGTTATTAACAAATCTGCTAGTTAAAAATGTCTTTGAGTCCAAATTACAGCAAATACTTGAAAATGACCATGATGTAAAGGTGCGCAGTTTACAAAAATCACTAAATTTTAGTATGTAGAGTAGTTCTTATTGGTTATTTTCTGTCTGCGGTGTGGCCAGATGACATTTAAACAGGAATACCAATTAAGAAATGTCTTGCTGTTCCCCTGGCTTGCTGAGACAGTTCAATGAGTTTGAACTTTCCCGGGGTAAGGCATGAGGGTTTTAGAGGTTAGGATAGTTTAGGTAGATCAGCTGTAGATCAACTCGATTTTTTTTATTTTCATATAGTTCAGGTTAAGATTAGATTAGAGTAGGTTAGGATAGGGCAGGTTAGGCTGTGGATTAGCTAGATTCTTTGTTTGCTATGGAGTTCTGGTTGAGTAGTCAGAATGTCTGCAGCAGTTGCTTATTTGGTTTGGCTATTCTGCTGCCCCGGCAGTGGCGGTGGGGCAGTGGGGATGTTTTTGTGACCTTTCACACCAAAGTGAACTTTGTTTTGTTAAAGTAACTTTCTTTCTCTTCATTGCCAGTAATGATTCTGAGTCATTAACTTTAAGTATTGTCCAATATTGAATACCAATCCAGCTGAATCAGAGAGAGAGAGAGAGAGAGAGAGAGAGAGAGAGAGAGAGAGAGAGAGAGAGAGAGAGAGAGAGAGAGAGAGAGAGAGAGAGAGAGAGAGAGAGAGAGAGAGAGAGAGAGAGAGAGAGAGAGAGAGAGAGAAAAAAAAAAAAGTAGATGTACTTTATGTCAGAGGGAAATTCAGTTAGCACTGTCTTGTTTCAATGTCCATCCAAGTACTGAACAATAATAAAGGACTATCTTGGCTTACTGTGGAGGCCAAGCTAAAATATAGTCTATTCTCATTCATGCAAACTGTCATTTG
This sequence comes from Poromitra crassiceps, assembly GCF_964638095.1. Lineage (NCBI taxonomy): Eukaryota > Metazoa > Chordata > Actinopteri > Beryciformes > Melamphaidae > Poromitra > Poromitra crassiceps. The sequence continues at coordinate 4,300,917 of NC_139627.1, read as the reverse complement.
GAAAAAAACCACCACATTTTCTATGTGAAAAAATAGTACATGCTGGTTTCTGTCATCGGTTTAAGACGCGTCAAGTGAGTACTGGTCATTTAGTTGTACCTAGTCCACATACAAATTTTATGATGAGAACCGTGCTTTACAGAGGTTCTGCTCCCTGCTGCGGACATGAGACAGATCAAAAATAGGTTTTCCTTCAAAAAGTCACTAAAACAAACCTTGAATCCACAATAACCATTTTGTTGTTTTAGATTATTGTTTTTATTGCTTTTTATTGGTTGTTTTTATTGCTTGTGTTTGTGATTGTTTTTATTGTTTGTGATTGTTTTTATTGCTTGTGTATGTGATTGTTTTTATTGCTTGTGTGGACCCCAGTAAGACTAGCAACCACTTTGTGGAAGCTAATGGGGATCCGAATAAAGAATAAAGAATGAATAATGCTTGTTTATTTCTATAACTACCAGGCCGCGGCTCGCTGTCTGACGAGCACGGAGGCGTGGTGTCGGTTCTGGCCAAGCAAGCTGCAGCTCTCACCAAAGACCCGACAGACACGCCCACCGTCTGCCTGGAGTCTGACTCGGGGTGAGTAGAGGGGGTTGAATCTTTGGCTGCATTCAGTTCCATGTCAAATGCTTTCTTGTGGATCTTCTCTTCCCTTGAATGCAGGGGGGTGCGGGGGAGACACTGACATGTACATAGAGACACTGCGTAACGCGTCACCATTCAGAAACCACGCCCAAGACGGGGGGAAAACAGAAACCCCCCCTCCAATCCTGGCGTTCTCCTATGTCACGTGCATGGTTGCGTGTTGCACAAAAATATCGTATATACGGAAGATGAACACTCCGACTTACTTCCTTGACAGCTAGATCCACATTTTTCTTCTCGCCAATTCTCAGTGGCTTCCTTGTTTTGCTCGGGAGTACAAAAAAACTAACTGGCGGTTTTTTACATTTGTTGTCTGCGCAGCCCCACCACACAACAGCTTTTAGCTATGTTTAATTCAAGGAAAATGACGCTGGTGTGTGGAAATGAACAGAGCTTTTCCCCGTGATGGGCGTGGCCTATTTCATGCAGTGTCTCTCTATTGGCTAATCAAGTGATGATTGTCTGAACCTTTATAGGCTGTATTCACTTGTTACCTGTCTTATGCCTGAAGAAGGTCTATGACCGAAAGCTTGCAATAAATAGATATTTGCACAGATTTGAGTGTGCGGACGCTCCTTTTCTCATTCAACTTGATACTTTTTAAGCTCCAGCACCTCAGCAAAGTCTGATACCGGATGAGCGGTAGTAATTTTACTATTTTGAACAGACTTTTATGTGCAATGACGCACAGAGAGCTGACATCAGAACAGACGCTAGCTGGTACAAAGGCTATGGATTATGTGATGAACAGAACTTGTTAGAAATATCTTAATGTCATGTGGTAATTCCCCCCAGCCAGCGTTAGTCATAAGCAGTAGCAGGTGCAACGGAAAGTAATACCATGGGGGAAATGTTCCTGATATCTGAAATGTTGTCCTGAGCTACATATAGCCGAGGAGTGTGCTGTTCTTCTGTGAAGAAGATGGCAGGTCACTGTGACACCGGAATGGGGCAGACAAACAAGCAGTATGACCTTCTGATGTGTTCTGTTTGACCAAGCGCGTTGAGATGATTAGTGATTTACAGGATTGTCTCCCTGCTCTGAATGTATTATTAATTATGTATTATTGTATGTGTATCATTAAAACTGAAGGTGGTTTCAAAGCAGTCATCTCTATTGAAGTTCACGGCAGTGTGGCATTTCTGCGAAGGAAGAGACATAAATCTACAACAGTGATTTTTGGGTGTACAAAGTTGAAAGAAGGATACTGTATCTATCTACAGTATGTTGTTCAGTGTTGACTTGTGCTGATTCCCAGCCTTTCTTCCCTTCCTGAGAAGCAGAAGGTTTACTTGTTGTACGTCAGACATTTTGTCACATCAAGGGAAGACGGCATGCTAACATCGTCTGAATGCTGCCTTTGTCTTCCTTTACTCGATTCACATCTTGGCTCGCTTGACTTCGTCTCCGTGCGCTTCAGGGTCGCCTGTATCGGGTATGATTAACACTTCCAATGTAGAGAGAGGTGAGACGGATGCAGCCGGGAAGAAGCTGTTCAAAGAGATCCAGTATCAAAGATCGAACGACCCTCATTTTTACCTCAGACTGGTATGGGGTCAAGCCTCAGCAGCGGAATGTATGCGTCATCTGCTTGGTTATGCTGCCACCTTGTGGACACTCCAGAGCATCATCCGGTTTCATGACCATCCGTGTCTTGAACTCTGCACCCCTCTGATTCTTAGAAAGAATTAATTCAAAAGTAATTTAATGCTTGTTTTTATATAGCAGCAATCAACCTGCTGCCTTGTCCCATTGGTTTATAAAGACTGTCTGACAGCTTTGTAAATGCGTTACGATAATGCTATACTTAGTAAGTCAACAAGCTGTGACTAAATGACTCGATGGCATTCTGAGAACTGGGGCAATCACATTTTCAAAATAAAATGTAGCTGCCCATTAAAGCTTCACAGTGAGGTGTTTATTAGATTCTCAATTATTAGTAATGAAAAACAATGAGAAATTCCTCAACAAACATCAGCATTTAGACGGCACAGGACAATAAAATCCATTGAAACCTATGATGATGATGATCACCATAATAATGATCAGAATAAAACATATGAATGTATACTCATACTTCTAAGTCAGATAATGGCCTTTCTTTTATTTATTTTTTTCTTTCTTTTGTGTGATTTCCCCCCTGTTTTATACTTGACCAATTCCCCTTCTGTCCCGGTCGTTGCTCCACCCCCCTCTGCCGATCTGGGGAGAGTTGTAGACTAGCACATGCCTCCTCCTATACATGTGCAGTCACCAGCCACTTCTTTTCACCTGACAGCGAGGCGTTTCACCCGCAGGACTTAGCACGTGGGAGGATCACGCTATTCCCCCCCAGTTCCCCTCTCACCCGAACAGGCAACCCCGACCAACCTGGAGGAGGTAATAGTGCAGTGACCAGGACACAAACCCCTAATCCGGTTTCCCACCCCGCAGACACGGCCAATTGTGCTTTTATGGATGCCCGACCAAGCCGGGGGGTAACACGGGGCTCGAACCCGTGACCCTCATGTTGGTAGGCAGGGAATCTACCGCTGCACTACTCGAACACCCAGATAATGGGCTTTCTATAGACAACTGTGATCAATCAAACCTATTGGAGTGGCCGACACGGACAGACTGATGTGCTTTTTGATCAAAGATCACCCTGTCTTGATATATCAAGTTCCACAAACCATAGCCTATTTCTGACTAAGCAAGCAGTCGCTGTCCATATTATGGTTGATTTTTTTTATCAATTCAACATTGTGTGCATCATCGTCTGGCATCATTAAACTAACTCTTTGCTTTTCTTTTGGTTTTCATAGGAACATTCTAGTGAGGACGCATGGAACTATTACAGTGGCTGTTCACAAGATGGCATCCTGAAGATGAGCATGATTCACTGAGGAGTGTCCTGTACAGTAATTTATGTAAACAACATGCACCCACCCCACAAATGAAATGAACTTTGAGAATCGGGTCATGTTTTACCGGCTGTCATCAGATCAATCTTGAGTTAACAAACCGGTCTCCTTTGCTTTGCCTATTTTCAACTCCAGTCTGAAGCGGTCTGATCCAGAACTTAGACATAAATGACTATATCCTCCTGTCAAGTGTGAATACAATATAAACCCTGTGAGCTTTTGCCAATGTTGCGAACATTCTAATACTGAAAATCCATTTGTGATTTCATAATAAAAATGTAACAAGGACCAATCTGTCGTCATTGGATCCTGTTTAATCTTTTTCTTTTTGTCAGTCCCCTGCCTGTAACTTGAGTTGGTGTCAAGCTGCTCTCATCCGTGTTAAGTATTGATTATTTTCTCCTTTGCTCAGTGTGTCTGGTTAAAGAGTGTTTATTGTTGCCAGGTAGCTACATGCATTAAAAGTGAGGTTACACAGTTTTCCATCATAAGCAAAAACGTTCATTAGCCCACTGAAGTCCTATTTGCTGTAATATGGGTCGTTACGGGTTATGTAGACCAGTGGTTCTCAAACGTATTTTTAGGTCAAGGACCCCTAAACTGACTAGACTCCCATTTGATAAGATTTTGTCCCAGGGAACCCCCATAACTCCCGTTGCTTTTAGATGTTTTATTACAGAACGTGTATGAAACCCATGACCAAAATGGTCATATTTCTGTCATTGTGTTACTTATGTCTGGAATTCTAGTGAAAATAAATTATCCCCGTTTTTGCTAGGGACCCCCTCAAAGACCCCTGGGGGTCCCCCGGACCCCATTTTGAGAACCACTGAGTAGACTGCCTATGAGCACAAACGGATAATATGCTGCGTAATTGCGCATAATATGATGCGTGTCACCACGACACGACGTATCCGTAAATAACATCATTCTGAATACACTTGTGCGCGCACACACCGAGGAGGGGTTTCGTTGATGTTTTGAAGGCGGGTGTGTTTTCCTTTGGATGAGGTTTTGAGCTACGTCTCAGGTCACGTGGTTTTCCCTGGCTGTGAAGCCCTGGGTTTTGTGCGACCCTCAGCCAGCACAGGCAGCGATGTTGTGGCTGAGATCCGAGAAGCAACTCGGAGGAATTCACTCATAGGAGGCAAAGTTATGGCACGGGCATCCTCGAAGAAAAGGGCCACACTGCAACTTTTTTCTGCAAGATATCCCCACATAGCATCCTCCTCCCGACCCGCACCATGAGAGGGATGTTGCGCACACCTTTCTAGCGCGCAAAAACCTGTCTAATTGCGGTTAATTGAATTTTGGGGCAGAAGTGAGCCGGACTGGCGGCGATTTCAGGTATGGACTATTTTAATGTTGTTTTGTAAACGTAAATTACAGCAATCAGTAGCCTATAGCCTATTAAACAATGACAACGAACGATAAGGGGAAATGGGACTTAAGAAACAGATAGCCTGCTATTGACATATTGTATGGAATGCAGTATTTATATTTTATTTTATGATTGTTTTATAGTTAGTTCTAATTGCTTTATAGTTGGATGAGTGTTAATCAGTTGTGCAAAAGTCATACCCCCAATGTGTTATGTGGCATTTTAAAGTTATTGGGACAGAATATCAAATTAACGTCAATGCAGTTTTGTGTTTTGCCTTTTTTTTGGTCAGATTGCAGATTTTGCAACCAAAGCATCTTCTTGAAATGAATAATAGTGTCACTAAACCTATACGCCTAAATTTTCGCCTGAATACCTATTCCTTACATGTTCTCCCATCCCAGCATGCTGAGTGAGGGGCGCAGTGCAACAGGGCAGTGAACTGTCTGAAGGTACCAACCGGCTCACAGGCACACGGTAAGACCTCCCTGCTCTGCTGACAATACTGCGCTGTATGTTTACCCCATTCGCCTTCTAGGGATAATGGTCTAAGCCAAGATTTCAAGTACTTTACTATAATCTCACAATTCCTCAGGACTAATGTCTCAGTACTCAAGCTGATGCAAGGGTAGTATGAATAGTTAGAGGGGTTGTGATTTTATTTATTTATTTATTTATTTATTTATTTATTTATTTATTTATTTATTTATTTATTTATTTATTTATTTACTTACTTACTTATTGGGGGGGTATCCTGATGGGTTTGGTGTCTCACAGCAGGCTCGACTTTGAAAGAATCGGCCAGGAGAATACAATGTAGAAAGTACATGACAGGTTATTTATAGCCTGTATAAAAAAATAATGTAGCCTTTATCTAGTAACAGTAGGCCTGTAGTATTTTTACATAAATGCAACTTACTATCAGTCCTGCTGGGAAACTTAAACTAGTGGTTCTCAAACGTTGTCACATCAAGGACCCCTAACCTGACACAAATTAGACCACAGACCCAATTTGATTTAAAACATTCTGTCATTGTGTTACTTATGGATGGAATTATAGTGAAAATAAATGATTCCCCTTTTTGCTGGGGACTGTCCCCGTGCACAATGAGCCAGGGGGTGAAAGAAACAGTAATCCTGCAAAAATCCTGCAAAAAACGGAGTTCAACTGCTTCCCATCCACATTGTCAACAAAATATTTCGAGTCTGAAATGCCCTATGCGTATACACCCATAAATAAAACATATTAGCATTGAGCTCAGGTGCACTAAGAGAGAAGTTTGGCCCGGACACTGCTGACACAGCTCCGGCTGCAGCTGACAGTGACTGAACCCAAAACAGCTAGTCTCTCAAGCCAGACTGTTTCTTCCACATTCTGCGAATGCACCAGAGACAGTCTGCACCAGAGACAGTCTGCACTTCACGCTCACAAAGTCTGGTCAAAGCTTCAGATTTGACAAAGTTAAGGGCGATGGGTGACTCCCCTTGCATGGGATTCCTTGCACAACAACTCTTACAAGTACATAAGCACATTGGTTAACTGTACTGTGGTAGTTGGTAGCACTATGCTGTAATATAGCATATATATATGTATGTCCTTTTTGTTTTTTCCCTTTTTTCCCCGTGTCTGAGTCTGTTCAACTTTGTTCTTGGTGTTCAAAAAAACCTGTAAAATAAAATATTGAAAAAAAAGTTCACCTGTTCGCCAATGTGGGCGTGGCAAGTTCAGTAAGTTCAGTTCCAAGTTGGCCCATGACTTCCTTTTCTCCAAAGTTTCATGCAAACCCATTCACCACCTTTTGAGATATCCTGCCGTGCCGACAAACAGACATTTCATACTCCAAAAAACATGACCTCCGGCCAACTCCGTTGATGGAGGTATTCTTCAAAAACTGGGACCCTTATTTCACTGTTATATGGTGGATCCATTCGGAGACATTGAAACTTCTTAATATGCAGTAATAACACATTTTCCATAGAAATCCCGCCAGGGTTACCGTTTGGAATTTACAACCCTGACTAGTAGCGATAACGTTTTGATCACAGGGATCTTCTTCAAAAATGCAAAGCAAGCCTACATTATGAAAATGCATAGTGCATAGTTTGAACAGGACTTTGCATCTCCCACAGTGAACAGTAGGTAATATTTTCTTTGTGCAGACATGTTAGAATATGAGACTTCTTTCTTTTTACAGGCCATATTCAATGTCAATAATGCTAGAGGATGGCTCGTCTTACCAAACATCGCTCTCTGGTTGCTTACTGTATGTAATGGCTCTTGTATTACACTGACGTCAGCAGAGTGTCTTCTCAAGACCCTCCCTTGTTCTGATTTCACACTGTAATTTTACTCGTGATGTAAAAACGGAGCGTTTTCCAGCACCAGAGAGGGATTCCCAACTATTTGGGGGAACTCACTTGTTTGACCTACTTTCTGTACGCTTTCCCTACGCTGCCTTGAACTTGGCCCAAGGGCGCATGTTGACAGCCCACTTTTAGAGAAGGAGGTTGTAACACATGCGAAACATGTGTTACGACATGCGGTTTGGAGTCTGAGGAAGACACTTTTGCGTGTCGAAACGTTAGCCCCGCTTGTTTGCACCTATTAAATTGCCTAACTTTGACCGTCTGCTCTCCAGATTACTTCGTTCACATGTGTTTACTCAGTCCCTCTTCTGAGAGGCACCGTGGTCTGGCATAGTAGTTGGTCAGCTGAAGCGTGGATATGTTCCCTCTGCGAGGTTGTAACACACTTTGTGCCGCCCACTCTTTGGTTGACATCACCTGAAGAGACTTCTAAGTGCAGTGACAGTGACTGTGCTGTGCCAATATAGCTGTCAACAACACCCTCAATTAGATTCATCTGGTGAGGCTTGAAGGCATCTACACCAGTGTTGGGCAAGTTACTTTCAAAATGTAATATACTACATATTACTAGTTACTTTCATTTGAAAGTAATAAGTTACTTTACAATATTACTTTCTGTGTAGAGTAACTCGTTACTTATTACACTACTTTTGCATTACTTTTACCAAAACAACAGCAGCAGCAGAATGACATTGCTGCCCCAAAACCATCCCGAATTTCTTTTTTCAACTGCCTTGAAGTCAGTGTAAACAATCCAAAATTCGAAATTTTATTCTTTTCCTTTGTTATTGTCATCTGTAGTGGTTATTTGCATAAAAACACACAATTTGATTAGGAAATTATTGTATCCTTTATTATTGTATACCTTTTTTTAAATATGTGCTTTGATTTAATCAAATGTAACTCAATTTGTAACTTGAGTTACTTGACAAAGTAACTGGTATAATATTACTGAAATCCTATAAGTAATAAGTTATATTACTGAGTTACTGCTAAAAGTAATATATTACATAAGTTACTTTTGTAATGAGTTACCCCCAACACTGATCTACACACACGCTCACACATGCACGCCATGCGCGCGCTCGCTCGCACACACACACACACACACACACACACACGCACACACACGCACACACACACACACACACACACACACACACACACACACACACACACACACACACACACACACAACACGGGAAGGAATCATTTTTAAGGGCAGGTTCTTCCCTGGCAGGTATATGGGCTAACTGTAACCGCATCTGTGGAGGGGCGTGGATCAGAAGTTGTTTTTAAAATAAACCCAGGATTCCTAAAGCACACACTGGTTTACTTTGTTGGTTTATTTAGAATCATTTTAACCGCTGCCAGGTTTCCACAGATTGATGTTTGATGTTGCATGCACCTGTCCTGCACAGATTTCTCCTGCCCTAAATGCAGGCGCGGACTGCATAATCGGGCACGTCGGGCAAATGCCCGGTGGCCTGGCCTGGCCTGGCCTGGGGGGAAAAAAAAAAAAAAAAAAAAAAAATTGGTGCTCACAGTCAGGCCACTCACTGAACAGCAGGCCAGGCGCCGCCCACTTTACTAGTGGTTTTATTACTTTATTCAGGGTTAAAGTGGGTGCATCTCATTGTAAAATTGGACTCAAACGGCCCAAATTGGGCTTCAAACGGCCCAAATTGTGCTTCAAACGGCCCAAATCTGGCTACAAACGACCCCAAACGACCCAAATCTGGCTACAAACGACCCAAAATGGGCTTCAAACGGCCCAAATCTGGCTTCAAATGGCCCAAATTGGGCTTCAAACGGCCCAAATTTGGGCGCATCGGCCCGTATCGGCCTGGCCTGCTTGGTATCTAATGCCCGGCCTGAATTAGGATCCCAGTCCGCCCCTGCCTAAATGTATATACTGTATAGATGTTCATGTTCTCTGGTGGGTTGCCAGTCATTGTGGGTTTCCCGTTGCAGGTGTAAGGCTCATCTTGACGCAGTCTATAGATTCAAGTACCAGTCGAGACGAGCCTGAGAATGACACTAAGACAATAGGACTTCTGCATTCTCTTTTCCACCTCCAGTAGCGTCAACCATGCTACCAAAAGAGCATAACAGGTAATAACCCTGGTCAAGTGTGCAGCTGGTTTTGTCAGTATCCTTTGTGCTGTTGTTGGCTCTTTGGGTCATTGACTATAACCTCAGTCCTCTCACCATTCACGTAGAGATCGCATGTATGTTTCATTCTCTCACTTTACCTGCAAAAATCCCTCCATTTCACATTTATTTTGATGCTAAATGACAAATTATTGGATTCCATGTTGCTATCTCCTTCTAGAGAAAAAAAAACATAATCCAACATCATAATTAATCAGCAAGCTTGAGTGATTTCTGAAGATTGAAATGAATTCAAATTTCATGCAGTAAAAGAAAACACGATAATGAAGAGAACTCACTGGACAAGGTCAAACTGTCGTTTTTGCTGACTTCAGTAAATCCATAACTGGCTGACCCCTGATCTCCGAGGCTTAGCAGTCAATTTGCTGTCCCAATTGAAAAGAGAGAGAACGAGAGAGAGAGAAAGTGTGTGTGTCCAAGACCATATTACTAAGTCATATCTTATCATATTCATTCATTAATATTAACCTAAATTCTCAAATTGAGCGATATTCCCCTCAATGATGCCATGGGGCTGCCATCATGGTGGTGTAAGATCTGAGCTCTTCGTGATGGCCTGGCCTACCTGTTTCCATATGACCGTCCCTCTCTCCCTCTCTCCCGCCTCCAACCTCTCACACCTTGAGTGATTGATTTGCAGCGCTCGTGCAGCTCTGTCCAGGAGCGTGGCCCAAATCTGTCGAAACATGTTCAACTCGTGAATATATGTGGCTCCAGGCGGGTGTTTAGGTTTAGTTTGTGTTGGGAGACTTCACTCAGAATTTGTAAAGACTGATTCTGTGATAATGCACGTTACTATACCGTCACCGTGACACTCGTCAGATTTCCACAGTGCAGTGCTGTAACTGTAGTCGCTTCTTCTAAAAGAGTCAAACAAGATTCCTTTACATGTCACCCCAAAAAGTGATTTTATCCAGTGATTCTCAACTCTTTTCATACCCCAATTTGATGAGATTTATTAGTCTTTCTGACCCAAATCTGAGAATACTCTTTATTGTTAGATATGATTTTGTGCAGAATTCCACGACTATCTGTATCATAGGTATAGAGATAAGAGTGAAACTATGATCCTAACAGGGATTTTTCTACATTATCTAATTGTGTTCACTTCTGCTAAATGAAATAATGCTGATTTTTTAACAAATTCATCAATTTGCCGGGGACCCCCTGGAACCTCCTCAAGGAGCCCTGGTGGTCCCCAGACCCCACGTTGAGAACCACTTACTTTTATTTGTTTTATTGGCCTTGACTTTAAAGCAAATCACAAGGTGGGAAATTGTTCTCTTTTCTTACATATGTTTTTCCAAGTCTTGGGGTTCCTGTTCAGGGCAGTTTTTTCACCCCCACTAAAATCTTTGGTTCCTCTTCTGTTTTGAATTAGACTGGTCACACACACTCACACACACACACACACACACACACACACACACACACACACACACACACACACACATACACACATGCGCGTGCAAACGCACACACAACCGCGCATACACAAATCTGGCTTTTAAACTGGGGCAGGAGAGAGGAACCTGTAAATGGTATCTCCCCATTTTCTCCCAAAGGAAATGCTTTGTAAGTGTTCTCGTCAGGTCACAGGTGTCCACTACCATATCACTTTAAGTCGTCTGCGGGTCAAATCAGGACATGTGTTTTTCCGAGAGCATTAAACGCAGAGTCGACTGCTTTTCTTTGAAATCCAACCTTAAAGAGGATGTGAAATGTAAAAGAGATGGAGGAGAGCGAGGAGGGAGCGTCTTTGGGGGGGAGGTTTGCAATAATGCAGAGCTAATACCAACCTCACTAGGCACTACAAGGTGCTGCTGATCCCCCGATCCGCCCGAACCCTCAGACCCACCAACCACCAGCGCACATTCACAGACATGCAGTGCAGCACTGTGGGGACAACTTGTGAACAGCACATGGGGAGGAAATACTTTCCCTGCAGTACACTGGCCCAATTCATTCGGCTTCTAATCCGCTCTGCGCGCTCTGCTTAATTTGGCCTTGGCTTCTTGCACACGTCTTAAGTCAGACTGAGTCAGTGATGCAGCAGGCTGCATCAGGGCTGTACGCCCTTTCCCCTTACCTGGACTCCTGTCAGAAGTCACTTATGTTTGCTTTTCAACATCTGAGAGTTATTTTAAGCTGTTGTTGACGTGTTGGTATACAGAGGCAAAGTGAACGTCACTTCCTGCTTCAGCAGCACTGTACCAGAGATTTTCTTGCGCAATTTATTTTCCGATAGACATTTGGTAAAATGCTTATAAAAATAGTTTTACTTGGTCAAACCAAACGGTTCAGCTATATTTAGAATCGGGAGAGACCGTAGAACATTTTACTCCGACCAAAACGTTAAAAAAAACAACATTGAAAAAATATTTTCTTTAAACCCGCATTTTTTTTTAACGTTTTTTATTTTTGGCTCTCTATAGGGTGTGGTTTAAATGGGCAGAGTTTGAGGTAATGAGACATTCACCTAATGTTTCTGCGACATGTTAGGAGGTGCCTCTAATATATTGGCTGCAGTGAAGCAACATTCCACTTCGTTTTTAACCTGAGGCTTATTCGGCACTTGACCTGCCATGAAAACTCATTCAACCACAGATTCCGCTACTGTGTTTACATCATTTTGGGAGTCCGGATCTACTTTTATTTTTAAATACTAATTTTAGTGTGAACCCAGAATAGAAATGCAAAGTGTTAAAGGAACACTCTGCCCATTTTCAACTAGCTTTGTATCATTAGAACATCAGTAGTATATCAAAAAACTGTAAACTGTTTTGAAGTCTGTCATTTAATTTGACAGTTATTGAGTGTTAAAGTGTGGACCAGTGACATCACTGGTCCACACTAACTCAAATGAATAACTCATTAGCTCAAATCAACTCTCAATAACTGTCAAACTAGATGAATGATGAATAGTTTGACAGATATTGAGAGTTGATTTGAGTTAATGAGTTATTAATTTGAGTTAGTGTGGACCAGTGATGTCACTGGTCCACACTTTAACACTCAATAACTGTCAAATTAAATGACAGACTTCAAAACAGTTTACAGTTTTCTGATATACTACTGATGTTCTAATGATACAAAGCTGGTTGAAAATGGGTGGAGTGTTCCTTTAAGTGACAGTTTTTGTCAGGATATTTGCGTTCAGCGTGGTGTTTACATTGCAGCACAATGGTCATCCTCTCATGAATTTGAAGCATGCAGAAGCGATGAAAAATGAAGCTAAACTAGTTCAGGCAGGCAAGTAGCAGCTCCAGCTGTCTTGTAGGCTGATGTGTTCGCTGAACTCTGTCTTGTAATGTAGCCTGAGCTGAACCTGCACATTGTGCATTGTTAAACTCACTTCCTTGTTCCCTGCTGCTATTCACCCTGTTGCCACTGTTGCTGCTGCCTGCATCACCCCCCCCCCCACCCCACACCCACCTGCATCACCCCCACCTCCACCTGCATCACCCCCACCCCCACCTCCACCTGCATCACCCCCACCCACACATCCACCTGCATCACCACCACCACCACCACCCACACCTCCACCTGCATCACCACCACCCACACATCCACCTGCATCACCCCCACATCCACCTGCATCACCCCTACCACCCCCACATCCACCTGCATCACCCCTACCACCCCCACATCCACCTGCATCACCCCCACCTCCACCTGCATCACCCCTACCACCCCCACATCCACCTGCATCACCCCTACCACCCCCACATCCACCTGCATCACCCCCACCTCCACCTGCATCACCCCTACCACCCCCACATCCACCTGCATCACCCCTACCACCCCCACATCCACCTGCATCACCCCCACCTCCACCTGCATCACCCCTACCACCCACACATCCACCTGCATCACCCCTACCACCCCCACATCCACCTGCATCACCCCCACATCCACCTGCATCACCCCCACCTCCACCTGCATCACCCCCACCCCCACATCCACCTGCATCACCCCCTCCACCCCCACATCCACCTGCATCACCCCCTCCACCCCCACATCCACCTGCATCACCCCTACCACCCCCACATCCACCTGCATCACCCCTACCACCCCCACATCCACCTGCATCACCCCTACCACCCCCACATCCACCTGCATCACCCCCACCCCCACATCCACCTGCATCACCCCCTCCACCCCCACATCCACCTGCATCACCCCTACCACCCCCACATCCACCTGCATCACCCCACCCCCACATCCACCTGCATCACCCCCTCCACCCCCACATCCACCTGCATCACCCCTACCACCCCCACATCCACCTGCATCACCCCCTCCACCCCCACATCCACCTGCATCACCCCTACCACCCCCACATCCACCTGCATCACCCCCTCCACCCCCACATCCACCTGCATCACCCCTACCACCCCCACATCCACCTGCATCACCCCCTCCACCCCCACATCCACCTGCATCACCCCCTCCACCCCCACGCCCACCTGCATCACCCCCACCACCCCCACATCCACCTGCATCACCCCCCCCCCCACCAACGCCCACACCACCACCCCCACATCCACCTGCATCACCCCCACCCACACCTCTACCTGCATCACCCCCACCCACACCTCCACCTGCATCACCCCCACCACCCCCACATCCACCTGCATCACCCCCTCCACCCCCACATCCACCTGCATCACCCCCATCACCCCCACATCCACCTGCATCACCCCCCCCCCCCCCACCAACGCCCACACCACCACCCCCACATCCACCTGCATCACCCCCACCACCCCCACATCCACCTGCATCACCCCCTCCACCCCCACACCCACCTGCATCACCCCCACCACCACCTGCATCACCCCCCCCGCAACGCCCACACCACCACCCCCACATCCACCTGCATCACCCCCACCACCCCCACATCCACCTGCATCACCCCCACATCCACCTGCATCACCCCCACCACCCCCACATTCACCTGCATCACCCCCACCCCACCCCCATATCCACCTATGGGGATCGGTGTCTTCATGGTTCCCAATGAGGGCGTTATAGTTGATCTCACCCTGCTCTCACTTCTGACTGGCCTTGACATGTGATGCATCATCTTGTTCAAACATATTTGATCCCCTGTCAGCCTTTCTGCTTTGTTGCTGTTGGATGAATGCACAGAATGTTTGTTGTGTTTATGTTTAACAAGGCTACTTAGAAATCTGTGGACAAGAGTCAAAGTCTTGGGAGGAGGAGGATCGCTGGGAAACGTTTTTCCAGGAAAATCAAGGAGGTCGACTTTTGGCGTTTGTTTGTGGGCTGCTGAGTCAAACTGCAGCTGACTCGCCTGCATCACCTCACAACAACAGAGCTCTGACTCACCTTCACAAAGCTGCTCCCAAGCTTATGACCTCACAACTCCATCATCAAATACACATGATACACACACACGTGTACACACACATACAGTACACATCCATCCATGCATACTGTACACATGTGCACTCACACCCACAAACACACACGTACACACGCGCGCGCACGCACACACACACACACACACACACACACACACATGCGTACACGCACGCACGCACACACACTCACCCACAAACACATATCCATACACACACGTTAGTACGTACGCATACTAGGGATGGGCATCGAATTTCGAATTTTCGAATAATCGTTGTTATTATCAAGGTCGACTTTTATTATTGAAATTCGAAATTTGTTTATTGAAAAAAAAAAAAAAAAAAAAAAATTTGTGAGTGAAATGTTGCATTGTCTCCCCTGATTCTAAGTATAGTCGAATCGCTTGGTTTGAGCAAGTAAAACAATTTTTATAAGCAACCTCTCCCTCTTCATGGGATTTCATCCGCCTTTCATTTTTCCATAAACCTTGCTTAAAATGCTTATAAAAATTGTTTTACTTGCTCAAACCAAGCGATTCGACTATACTTAGAATCAGGGGAGACAATGCAACATTTCACTCACAATTTTTTTTTTTTTTTTTTTTTTTTTTTTTTTTTTACATTTTTAATTTTTTTTACATTTAATTTTTATTTTCGAATTTCGATTAAAAGTCGACTTTGGCCAGCGAATTTCGAATAGTGTTTTTGCTAGAAATGCCCATCCCTAACGCATACGCGCGCACACGCACACACACACACACACGCACGCACGCACGCACACACACACACACACACACACACACACACACACACACACTTAAAAATACATTAAAATACATGAGATGTAATTGTTTTCTGTACCTCTCAGTAGCCCATTATCAACCTCACTGACCATGTGCCAAATGCACACACCGAATGGCACTGCTTTGTGGATCAAAAGAAACAGGAGAACGGTACAAGCTGCTCTTAGAACGTGTGTTCTCCTGCTCTTTGGCGGGGCAGAAATCTCCTATTAATACATATCTAATGTGTGTCGTCACCTTGAATTAACGGTCAAGTAGAATCATCATCAAAAATTCAACTTTGGCCGCTCTCACGCGGAGGAGATGTGAGAGTGAGGGGACCAAAGTTGCTGACAGGGTTAGAGAGTCAAGTAATGAAATATTTACACGCGCTGCGACAGGGAGACACTTGATGTAAACACTGAGGAGACTCTCAGACCAGACCAGACCAGGCACGGGAGCTGTAACATGAGCAAACAAGGTGGACGAGTAACCAGGTCTGGCTATGCTGTAACTCACCTGCTTTACAAATCGCTCACAAGTCATTGCATCAATCAGTAGCGAATAACCCTCCGGTTAAAACTAAGTGGAATGTTGCTTCACTGATAGTTATGAAGCCATTAGAGGCATAACATGTCACTAACATGTCACAGAAACATTAGGTGAATGTCCGTCACGTCCTGCTTCAGCACTGTACCAGAGATTTTCATCCGCCATTTATTTTCCCGTTGACATTTCCTAAAATGCTTATAAAAAGAGTTTTACTTGTTCAAACCAAACGGTTCAGATATATTTAGAAACAGGAGAGATCGCATAACATTTCACTCGGACCAAAACGTTAAAAAAAAGGGTTTAAAGAAAATATTTCTTTGTTGTTTTTGTTGTTGTTTTTAGTTTTGGTCCAAGTGAAATGTTCTATGGTCTTTCCCGATTCTAAATATAGCTGAACCGTTTGGTTTGACCAAGTAAAACTATTTTTACAAGTATTTTACTAAATGTCTATGGGAAAATAAATTGCGGAAGAAAATCTCTGGTGCAGTGGTGAAGCAGGAAGTGACGTTCACTTTGGCCTCTCTATTTGGGACACTTCAAGTATTATTATTTAAAAAGAATGATCAAAGTACCTGACAGCTCTCCCATGACATCATGATCACAAATGTCATTGTTATGGATGGAGTTGTCTACAGGTAGTTGCTCACCTGTGTCGAAGTGAAATTGATTCATATACCATAAATGTGAATAATGCAAATTCAATGTCATGATAATGGCTACTTTGGTACATTTCAAGCTTAACCCATTGATACCTGATGCAGCATTTGCGTGTATATCCCTCATTTGTGTGCGTATCCCTTTAAGACCGCGAACCGCGTTAACGCGGTTCGCGGTCTTAAAGGGATACGCACACAAATGCTGCATCAGGTATCAATGGGTTAATTGAGATTGCTTGACACTTTTGAATAGGTATTTTGGTACAGTGGTAACACATAACAGCCAAGTGATGACATGTCAGCAGGCCCAGAGTAGCCCCAGGTTGAGACGGGGTTAAAAGGGGAGACAGTTAGGTCAAGAGGCGGTAGAGATTTGAGAACAGTCATGTTTCACCTAAAGGTTTTACATGTCTGACACATGGACTAGCAAATCTTCCATTTCAAACCCCCCATTCAACCCATTGAAACTGAAAAGTGTGAAACCACCCTTTTTGTAACATGCAAATTGGGTCAAGACTGTATTAAGTACTGTTTACAGCAAATCGTGCACTGTACATCAGGAATGTCCAAAGTCCGGCCCTGGGGCCAATTGCGGCCCGCGGACTGATTTTAATTGGCCCTCGTCTTGTCTCTCAGAATATACTATAATGTGCTCCTCCACACAGTATTGGTTAATCAAGCAAGTTCAATTTGCATTTTTTCCCTTCACCTAATGATGACAGCATACAGTTTGTACAAGCACCAAGTAGGAACGGCACATTAAGAACTAATGATTTCAGATGGTAAACCAATTATTTTAGACATGCATACATACATACATACATACAAAAATAAAATTACAGTACATTTGTACGTGATTTGTTATTTTATTTTATTTATAACCCATATGATGTGAGAAGCATCATTATTATCTAATCATTAACATTATCTAATCTGCTTTACATAAACTTTTCCCCTACAGTGATCACTACTGTGTTAACAACACCTCAGCTCAGAACAGACATCATGCATTTTGATAAAGCATTTTAGAGGAGTGGCTTATGGTCAGAAGAATGCAGCCTGTGAGAGACTTACTTTAAAGTCACTGCATTTGTGCTTGCAGTGAAACCAAGGCAGCCATGCTCAGCCTGTTCAGGAGGGATGCAGCAGTGACCAGTAAGAAGGACCAGGAGAAAGAGATCCAGTATGTGGACCCTCCAGATGGTGGATGGGGCTGGATGGTGGTGCTGCACTGCTTCCTGGTACGTCCGGCTCGTTTCTCTTAATCAACTATTCCACCACCATGCACACACAAGACTGCAGACTTGTTCCACAAACACATTCAAATAGATGTAATGCATAGATACAGCTGCAACAGAATACGACGGAGCAAACACAAATACACATTTTAAGACATCATTTGAAGTTGAATGCAGTGGCTTAATGTGATGATTATTGATGTCGTTTTTTACTCTCATTTCAAATTCAGTCTTCTCCATTCATATTGAGCTCTCTGAGAGACATCCAGTGACTAAGGAAAAGCAAATGAGCAAATGTTGAGGTCATTTTCTTTAGCGGGGGTTCTTATCTGGAGGAAACCTCATGGGAGCACGGGGAGAACATGCAAACTCCACACAGAGAGGCCCTTTTTGAGTTAGTGGTAGTTAATTAATTAGTTAGTTAGTTAGTGAGTTAGTCCGTCAGTTAGTTAGTTAGTTAGTTAGTGAACGTTCAGAAATGATACAAGGACAGAACTTCAACTAGCTTTTGAAGAAGCACGAATACCTCGAAACCCGTGGTGCAGTTGTGTGGCCATTCAGCCTTATGGCACTTTAGGTTTTGAGGGTACCTCACCAACACGGCTAATTGATTTCAACATGGAAAATGTTCCTACCCAAAGCTGAATTTTTGAATTTGGTAATGAGGGCCGACTAAATGGGCAGAAATGGCTAATTAGTGTACACATGTTCAGCACCATGGAGAGCTCCATTCGTTAGCTACTGATGGAGCTCACCTGAGTGGGAACCAGGGAAGCCAGCACCATGGGAAAGATCGTAGTAGTTGCACCACTATATTGGATTGAATTATTTGCTTTCCGTTTTGCTTTTTCCTAGGAGACAAATTAAAGAGCTTCAAATCGAATCTCTTTCCATAGTTTGCTCCCTTGATAACCGCGTGTGTGTGTCTGTGTGTTTGTGTTTGTGCGTCTGTCTGTACATGCCCGTGTGTGTGTTTCTGTGAATGACTGCAGGTAAATGTCTTGGTGATGGGAACGCTGAAGAGCTTTGGGATCTTCTTTGTGGCATTCCAAGACGAGTTTGGAGGCTCAGCGGAGAGCATCAGCTGGATCGGGTCCATCATGTCCAGTCTGCGTCTGTCTGGAGGTTCGGCTCAGCACCACAACGCTCTGTCTGTCTGCATCACGTCACCCGGCTTGAATCTCACAAATCTTTCCTCAAATAATTGTCTCCTCTGTCCTTGCTTCATTCCCCCAAAAATAGTTGAAAGAGGAGAGCAAAGTGTGTGTGTGTGTGTGTGTGTGTGTGTGTGTGTGTGTGTGCGTGTGTGTGTGTGTGTGTGTGTGTGTGTGTTCGTGTTCTCTCCAGTGTGTGTTGACAGGCTGTTGGACGTTGAATGTTGGAAAAGCTTTTGCGATCACATTTCATGGTGGTTCTTCTCCTGTCTTCTCTGTAGCTCCCCTGGCCTCTGTGGCCTGTGCCAAACTGGGAACCAGGGTGACCTCCATCGCCGGGGCGGTGCTGGTCAGCGGAGGCTTCCTCATAAGTATTTTTGCCACCAATGTGGTGTTCCTGTACGTCAGCATGGGAGTGATAGCTGGTAAGTGGAGCTATATGGTGAGCAAAACTCTACACTCTAAAGCTGCCATTTATGTGTGTATGAAGTCATTGGTTGTGGGCATAAAGAAATGGCCTCTCTGACCTCGTCCCACTGACTTGCAAGGTGTTTGATGTAACCTTCTTGACCCCCTTCAGGAATGGGCTTTGCACTTCTATACCAAGGCTTCTCAGTTGTCACAGCGCTGTACTTCCGGAAGAGGTTAGCAACGGCGTACGCGATTGGGCGATCTGGGATGGGTTTGACCTTCGCCCTTGCCCCATTCACGCAGCTGCTCCTGGACCTATATGCTTGGCAAGGTGGGTGGGACTGGTCCATTATTTAGGAGGTGGTGACGATCCCAAATGCATTTATTTCATTGTTGCACACTGTGTACAACATATAGAATGTTTTCCGGTGTGCTTCCATTTTTGCATGGGTTGCTGCTATGACAATACAGTAATATGACAGGTGACAGGTTTGGGACCCGAGGGAAGGCTGTTGAAGGATGTTCTGTTTGTCCTCCACAGGAGCCATGCTGATCCTTGGGGGTCTCATGCTGAACCTGGTGGCCTCTGGGATGCTGCTGAGACCCATCCACGTGAAGCCTTCAACCCCTACCTCCTCCCCCCTGCAAAGGAGCCCCACTCCCTCTTTCAAGAGTTCCTCTAAGAGCTGCATGAATGGGAATGGCTCCTATCACCAAACCAATGGCATCTCCAAATCAGACTCATTCCCATCCCCTCCTTGTCCCCTCCTGGACACTGAGAGCCCAGGGGACCAGCGAGCCCTGGGCCCCCAGGACCACTCAGTAAAACCTGAACTGACCAAGCTGGTCTTCAACGGTGTGAATGGCCATGATCCCCACCACCACGACTTGAGTCCAAGTAAACCCAGAAGCCCAGACAGCTCGACGGAACTCAATGGCAGCATGAACGGGTCGGCCATCGTCGGGTTCTCGTCCCACGCCGGCACGCCGGCTGAGGCGTCCGTCAGAAAAAACAAAGTGTTGGATTTCTCCTTGCTGAGGAACCCGTTCTTCTGCATCTACACCTGGTCCCTGGTCTTCAGCCAGCTGGCCTACTTCATCCCTTATTTCCACCTGTCTGCCCGAGCCAGGACCCTCGGCATCGATGCCATGGACGCCTCGTTCATCATCTCTGTGGCAGGTGAGTGAGGGTCACATTGGTCACATCTTCTAAAAAGAAAACGATATTGAATTGTAATTGATTAGGCTCTCCCTGCTCCAACAGGCCATTTACACCTGGCATTAACATGCGTTTTCTGCCATCAGATTGCAATCAGATTGTACTTGACCACATGGTGGCCCTGTCTATGTGCCCGACAGCCCGCAGTGCTGACAGCCTGCAATGCCGATAGCCCACAAGCAGAACCAGCTGAGCGAGGCAGCGTGCAGCGTGTCGGTGGACCGGCTGGAGCTAACCTCTCCCCCACCCCCCACGCCTAAACCTAACCTCCCGCAGACCCTAACCCTAAACCTAACCTCTCCCACCCCCCACGCATAAACCTAACGTCGGCATTGCGGGCTGTCGGCACTGCGGGTGGTCGGCATAGCAGGTGGACCCCGACCACATTAGCCTGATTCCATTTACACCTGGCGTTAACATGCGTTTTTTGCATCTGATGGCAGAAATGGGTGCCCTCTCAATCCGCATACAGTGACAATTCCTACATAATTTTTGCGCACCAAACATGGATCCATTCTTCACACTAGTATATATGAGTTTGGAAAGCAGCTGGTTCAATAGACACAGGATTGATAGCAGGTGCTGCTATTTGTCTTTGAATAATAGCTTCTTGCGGTGGTGTTCACTGTGAAGAGGGAGGTCCAAGTTTCCTTTACGACTGCGTTTAAGAAGCGATGCAAAAAAAAAAAAAGTCCTCAGTCAACTTCTAGGCATTAATAATTTCTGAGCTGCTCAGACTCTGCAGTCTCTTATGTAATGAATGTTCTTACATAAAAGCTGAACTTTGGTCCACTGGCCAGCAGGGCGGGTGGGTTCAAGCAGTATACCATTGATGAGGCCACTCCATATGAAAAAAACAGCATTAACATATTGTTCACAACCACACGTGCGTATAAATCTGGTACGGGTGCCTGCTGGTGCGGCTTAGCCAATCATTTGAAACCGTACAGACTGGGTGGCGTTAGTGTGTTTGTATAAATGATCCCATGCCATGGTAATCACTCGATTGTGTCTGTAGATCAGGTTAACGTCCACTAAATGGTTTGTTACCACAGTCTAAAAGGAGAGGCCTGTGACAGAGGCTATCGTCACAGTACAACAGCCAGTTATTTTATTTAATAATAATAATCCTCGCGTCTCTTATCGCGTAAATAATCGAAAGAATTGTATGGCCGTGGCGTCTTGATGTAAAACACCCTCTCTGTCTGTTTGGCATGATGCCTGTTTGTCTATTGATGCCATATCTGCACGGTTTGAGGTGACCTCAAGGACCATTTAGATCCTGCTTTTTAAGTGGGCAGCATGAATAAGTCATTGCAAACGATGTCGATCATTGCCAGGATAAATGCACGGTCTCCTTTGTTGTCCGTTAGGGATCGGTGTGTCACAACAACAAGAACTAGAGAAAATGGGCACATTAAAAGGAAAAAGATTAATTTATATTTATTTTTTTGTAACACTGTTGTCTGTTCTAGAAATACAATTGGGATGAAAACATACCGAAGCGAAACTAAACTCAAGCAACACTGCTTCATACAAATTCAGAGGATACACGAAAATATATTCTACACAGAGAGCGAGAGTAAAGGAACCTTAAAGCCTATTTGTCATGGTTTCTATGGAAGCCAGGCACAAACCAGAGGATGTAGATGTCTCAATTTCCCCCTGGTGGCCTGTGGGGTCTTCTCAAACGAGCGGCATGCCAGCAGTCTGTGCCAGCGAGCCCAGGGAGACAGACACAGACTCTTTGGACACAGACACATTTTCTCCGTCACATTCTCTGCTCATGTGCAGTGTGATGGGAAAGAGAGAGAGAGAGGCAGAACGATAGAGAGAGCTTCAGAAAGAGAGAGAGAGAGAGAGCACCAGGGAGACTGCGGGTGCCACCTACTCCACCACAAAGCCACCGTCCCAGTGTCCTGCTGTCCCCCTCTCTCTCTCTGTCCCCCGGCCCAGCGCCTGTCACAGAGGCCCATTGAGTCGGCCCCAGGCAGGGAGGGAGGCCAGGCCACTATCGTGCGGGCCGCGTCCAGCCCACAACACACTGGCGTCGCTACGGCAACAGCCCACTGAGTAAAGTCGCTGCCGTGGCGACAAGTGGGGCTCCCAATTTTCTCCGGTTCCAATTGTGAAGTGGCTGAGAGGAGCCAACAGCAACTTCTTCATCATGAGAAAACCAACATGCCTTCTTACATCGCTTGCGTTTATTTAGTGACTCCATGTCCCCCCTTTGAAGCAAAGTGAGTGGCAATCCGTCCATGCCTTCTATCCTCCTATGTAGGGCTTAGGTATCGCTACTCGATACCTAAGGTATCGACTGAAATAACCCAGTACCAAGTAGTAACTCCTCCAGTCAAACGATACCTGCATTCGATCCTTTTTATACACGGGTCTAGGGAAAAAATGGTTTTGCTAGCAGCCAATCACCACAGGCGTCCTTCAATTTAATGTGACGGTGTGATTGGCCCACGCCGCAGCAGCTACAACCCATACATTCTGTGGCGGTGAAATAGAACGCGGCCTATGTGACAGAGTTCAGCGAGCGTCGTCGAAACGTTCAAAACTCACATGACGGGTTATTGAATGAAGTACGCTATTGGTATCGGTATCACTTTGAGGGTACTGGTAGCTATAGCAGCTCAGTGGCCTTGTGGTCTGAGTGTCCGCCCTGAGACTGGGAGGTTGTGAGTTCGATCCCAGGCAGAGTCATACCAAAGACTATAGAAATGGGACCCATTGCCTCCCTGCTTGGCACTCAGCATCATAGGGTTGGAATTGGGGGGTTAGATCACCATATGATTCCCGAGCGCGCCGCTGCTGCTGCTCACCGCTCCCCCAGGGGATGGGTCAAATGCGGAGAACAAATTTCACACACTCAGGTGTGTGACAATCGTTGGGACTATACTGGCTTTACCTTTATTGGTGCTCGTATTGTCATTTTTGAAAGGACACCCAGCCCCTTACCCCTATGGCCTGTGAAAGCCCGGATGCGTTCACAAACACCTGCGTATGTCTCTGCATCGAGGGGAGACATCATCATCATCATCATCATCATGTTAGTAGAATCATAATCATCGTAATCATGTTAGTAGAATTAATCATGTCCCCCGAGGCATTTGGCCCAAAGTGCCACTATAACGTGATGACCGATGAGTTCTGAACGGGACCAGCTGCAGACCTGGACTAACCTGCTGCGTTTAAAACACACAAACAAGCTCACAAGTGGTCCGCATGCAAGGCAGGG
>NC_139627.1:4196805-4271805 GCF_964638095.1 Poromitra crassiceps | reverse complement strand
GGTATCACAGAGACCATAGCCCAGCTGGCCTCAGGCTGGCTGACAGACAGGAACCTGTTGCATAAGTACCACTACCACAAGGCCTACCTGATCCTGTGCGGCCTGGTCAACCTGCTGTCCCCTCTCGCCACCTCCTACCTCCTGCTCATGGTCTACGCCATCTTCTTTGCCATCTTCTGCGGCGGCTACATGGCCCTGCTGCTGCCCGTCCTGGTAAGGAGACCAGCCACCCTCTCTGCCTGTCTGTCGTCACTCTTCAGCCAAATCCATATCAATCAGCCAGGGTGCATTTTAATTGATCAACTAGAAATATTACCAGGAGAAAAAGAGTTTGTGTGTGTGGTAAGAGAGTTAAGAGCAGTGGTGGGGGTAACTCATTAGAAAAGTAACATATTACTTCTAATATATTACTTTTAGCAGTAACTCAGTAATATAACTTATTACTTATAGGATTTCAGTAATATTATACCAGTTACTTTGTCAAGTAACTCAAGTTACGAATTTGAGTTAATTTTTTTTAACACATTTAAATAAAGATGCAATAATTTCCTAATCAAACTGTGTGTTTTTATGCAAATAACCACTATAGATGACAATGACAAAGGAAAATAATAACATTTCGAATTTTGGATTGTTTACACTGACTTCAAGGCGGTTGACATTATTTTTTCGGGATGGTTCCGGGGTAGCAATGTCATTCTGCTACTGCTGTTATTACGGTGAAAGTAATGCAAAAGTAGTGTAATAAGTAACGAGTTACTCTACACAGACAGTAATATTGTAAAGTAACTTATTACTTTCAAATGAAAGCAACTAGTAATATGTGGTATATTACATTTTGAAAGTAACTTGCCCAACACTGGTTAAGAGTGAGAGGAATGCAGAACAAATCTGTTGAGGAAATTGAGAAATAAAAAAGGAAGAAGAGAGAAACATCATGTGTTGCAGCATCGTTGACCCCTAAAATAGAATCCAGGACTTCAGAATCAGAATCAGAATCACTTTTATTGCCACAGTATGCAAGTTACATACGAGGAATTTGTCTTAGTGTCTGTATGCAGCATAGCGGTCACATCAATATACAGAGATAAGAAGTAGGAAGATAACTAAAGACAATCGCAAAGTTGCAAGTGCAATCAAATCAAGTAAATATATACAAAATGTACATGAGTGGTGAAGTGTTCTGTAGATGATAAATATGAATTTTACGTTGGATTTACATGAGATTTACAGACTGAGTTAAATAGACGTTAAATAGGCAGTGGATTTACATGAATTTACAGTCGGAGTTAAATAAGAGTTTACATTGAATGTACATGAAATTTACAGGCTAAGTTAAATAGGCATTAATGTGCAGGGAATTTACATGAATTTACAGTCCCAGTTAGACAGGCATTAAATTAGATATGAGTTCCAGTTTTATGGGGGGGGGGGGAGTTCAGTTGAGTTTAGGAGGAGGTAGTGAGTTTGTGTGTGTGTGTGTGTGGGGGGGGGGGTTGTTGGTGAGGTCCTTGGCGGAAGACTTTGTGTCTCTCTTGTAACCCTTGACTTTTCCCACCACTCCATTCTACTATATGATCAGTCTGTAGTTCATTGACTTTGTTAGCAGAGATGCACACACACATGGGAGAGTGAAAAGGCTGACCCATAGCAGGGCCGACACAAACCCACTCAGAGATCATTCACTCAAGTGCCCTATTGGGATCAAAAAGGTGAACGTCACCTAAAGGTTGACTAGTTTGCATCCCTGTTTTAGGAGCCTAATCTAACCTAGTTCACTACAGTCACACGGTGCGTTTGTGTTGGGGAGGGGACTTTTTCAACGACGTACTGTAAACGCTGAAATCTCTTTATTAGCTCATTCTCTCTCTCGAGCAACACAAGAGAGAGGTGTCATCCAACACTGGCAGACAGTCAGTAACGGTCGTTATGGGCGATACTATACACTCACCCGGTAATCCGGTATCCTGAGGTCATCTCACCTGAAAACAAAAGCCTCACATTTACACATTGACATTTCAATATGACACATTTCCTTTCCGGAGACACGCACGTCAGAGAGGTTGCGGATAGTTGCTGCGCCTCTGGGCTGGAAGGATGACCAGTGTGATCTAGTTTAGCTCAAGAGAGCGGGAGGACCGGTCGGACCAGTTTCACCCTTCACTCACTCACTGGGGTATTAGGCGACTGTAAGCCTGCCCGCTGACGTCCATCACAGGACGGGCCTGTTGGGTGGCCAGGGTGAGAAGGAGAACAGACTCCAGTTTGCATTTCACACAGCTGCTCCTCAACTGGATTGAACAGGAAAATATCACCCCAGGCTGTCTTAGTTTGAGTTTATTTACTTGCACATATATAATAAATAAATAAATAAATAAATAAATGAATGAATGAATGAATGAATAAATAAATAAATAAATGGATGAATGAATGAATGAATGAATGAATGAATGAATGAATGAATAAATAAATAAATAAATAAATAAATAAATAAATGGATGAATGAATGAATGAATGAATGAATGAATGAATAAATAAATAAATAAATAAATAAATAAATAAATAAATAAATAAATAAAATACAGAGAAAGGAAAGAAGTGGGTAAACAAAGATTGTGCAGGTAGAGACAGGAAAACCCGGTGGGCTTATTCAAGGTCTCTTACATAAGGAACGAATTAAATCGATATTAATTACAATTTGATCAAAGCATACAAGGCTGTCCCCGCAGGCTGTCCGCGGCACTATCTCTTAAGCTGCATCGGATTAAGATTGTATTGGCATACACAGGTAGAAAGGGTGCTTATACAAGACAAATAAATCGCAAAAAATAAATCTGTAAAGTTGCCTTCTGCGAAGTACTGCAACCATTTCCCATCTCAATACATACACTTTCAATAATAAAGCAGATTTGTATATCTGTTGATATCAACACACATAACCTAGTGTACATTGAGATCAAACTGAAATCAAGGCCGCCTCTGATGATCTATCAGGAATAGCATCTATATTCTCTCTCAATCTGACAAAATCCCCCCCCCCTTCCCCCCCCACGTTTGACAATTACAAACCCGTGCTTGATCTAATACAGTGGTTCTCAACTGGTGGGTCGGGACACAAAAGTGGGTCGCGGGGCCGTTTTGAGTGGGTCACGGATGTGTGCATGATAAAAAAAAGTTATTCTACTCCTTGAGGATGCCAGCGTTCATGGCCAACACTGCTGTCTGCCAGCACTGCCAGGGATACTCAACTTGCTTTGCCCGGGTGCCACTTTAGTGAAATGATAGAAGGCCAGGGGCCAGTTAATAAACAATCAATATAAATTTTTCTGTAGCAGATTGTAGGTTTTTGGGGTGTCAGCCAGAGTTTAGTCTGACAATGTTGTGCACACCGGATAGTTAGTTAGGTTAAGTACATACATAAGTGCCTGGGTAGCGAGCAGACGGCGGTATTTGACAATTTAGCAGCTAAATCATAGATTATTGAAAGATATTCCATATTCCAGACTGAAATGCTATAACAGAAGTGGAGTATTGGCCAGAATGACATGAACATTTGGACACTTATTCAGCGGGTATCTTGCATGTTGCGTTCAGGTAGCCTAGGTAAACCCAGCCACCACGTGACCTGCTCTCTCAGTTCCCAGTCACTAGCGTCTAGACTCCGGGCCATTCACAACGATTTCTGGGGCGATTGAAAGACCCGCGCAGACCCGCAGCCACCCCGCAGCCAATGAGTGACGGCGTGACTGCCAACATCAGTCCTGCCGTGATCGGCCAATCAGAGAGTGCGTCTTTGTCAATGACGTGTAACAGCTGCAGCGGCTTAGCACTACCTAGCCGTTAGCGACTGAGAACAGGTCTGAGAGCAGGTCACGTGGGGGATGGGTTTACCCAGGCTAGCGTTCAGGTGCACTGTAATTTTTTTTTTTTTTTTTGCAATTCCATCGCGGGCCACACAGGGGGCGCCCGCGGGCCGCCAGTTGAGTATTACTGCTGTAGGCTCTTTCAGAGGCTGTAGCTCAGGCTCATTTTAGGGTGGGTTCACACCAGCCTTGTTTAGTCCGGTCTATCGGACCTTTCCCCTTTAGTACGGTCCGATAGGGTCGGTGTGAACGCTCCTACTCGAACTCTGGTGCGGACTAAAAACCGTGCTCTGGTTCGCCTGTGAGAGGTGTTCTCGGTCCACTCTCAAGCGAACTCTGGAGCGGCCCATTTCTGGTGTGAACCCCACCTGGACGCGTGATTTCTATTCGCACATAGGTTACGCAATAACCACGCCCTGTGCCCGCCTACGCAGCGGTCAAGCACCGGGATTGGCCAGGAGCAAGTCTTTTGTCCCACACCATCGGCAGGAGAGAGGACTTCAAGGCAGGAGAGAAGACAAGGCAAGAGAGAGGACAAGGCAAGAGAGAGGAGAGGCGGGAGAGAGGCGGGAGAGAGAGGACAGAGAGGACAAGGCAGGAGAGAGAGGAGAGGCAGGAGAGAGAGGGCAAGGCAGGAGAGGACAAGGCAAGAGAGACGAGAGAGGACTTCAAGGCAGGAACCAACCATCTCTCTCCCCCCATTGTCTGACCTCTCCAACCATCTCCCCACTGTCTGACCTCTCCTCCCTCTAGCCCCCTGTCCTTCTCACTCCTGTCTCCCGTCCTCCCTCCAACAAAATTCCCTCCTCTGCCATCTATGTATGTATCTCCCGGCTTCCTTCCTCTCACCCTGTTTGCACTCAACCACTCTACAACCATCTCTGCAGGGACTGACCCGCAGAGGAGAGAGGGGAGCGGGCACAGTCCCTGCAGAGATGGTGAGAGTGGTTGAGTGAGAACACGGTGAAGGAAGGAGGCCGGGAGATGGCAGGGGAGGGAGGGGGGGGGGGAGGAGGGAGGCCAGGAGATGGCAGGGGAGGGAGGGGATGGGAGCAGGGTGAAGGAGGGAGGCCAGGAGATGGCAGGGGGAGTGAAGGAAGGAAGCCAGGAGATGGCAGAGGAGGGAGGGGGTGGGGGGGGAGGGAGGAGTGGGGAGACGACTTCAAATCCCCTGCAGGAATCGAACCTGCACTTCTCCGCATACAATGCGGTTGTTAAGGTGACTGCCTTAACCCCTAGACCATCAGCTAGGTAACTTACAATGGATCTCTAGGCAGTTTTGTTATGGCTTTCCCAATGAAAGACTTGAAAAGGTTTTAGTGTCCGTACCGGGATTCAAACCACAAACCTTTGGGTTGGAAGGCATGGTCTTTAACCACTGGACTACAGCCCAGCTCAAACACACAGAACATGCAGCAAGTAAAATAGATGTGGTTAAGATTAGGGTTTTCTTAACCACGACCATACCCTAACCCAATTGATGTGGTGGTGGTGGTGGTGGGTGGGGGGGGGGGGGGGGGGTTGGGGGGTATATATAGATTTTTTTTAATATTTTGTTTTCAATTATTAATATTATTATTTTCACATTTACTAATCATTAACCACTCTATTCAGGAATTGACCGACTAATCAGCAACTATCTAATGATTAACTAATATATTCACGAACTGACATGTATTAATCATTAAAGAAACAGTTACCTACTCTGAGTGCTCATAAGTGTCAAAATAGAAAACCAGATTCAAACAGGCAGAATGGTTCCAGGTCCATGTTTATCACCAGGCCGTTATTGAAAATAAGAATTTGTTCTTAATTAGCTTGCCTGTTTAAATACAGGTTGATGATGATACCAGAATGTTAGCACAACAATACAAAACTCACAGCAACAAGTAGACCAGTGGTTTATTGATAGTATTCTGTGACATCACCACACAGACATCTTGGTCTGATTGTAATCAATTAACAGGTGATTACAATCTAATTACACACACAGCCAATGAGCTGTGTGTAGTGTGAAGTGCCATATTGGTGGGAAATGCATGTGACATCATGGGAATACTATGAATAGACGAGTCCAAGTGAATCAGTTGTTATTAAGCTTTATACGAGGCGGACGAGTCTGTTGTGGCCTTCACCTTGTCAGTCTCACCGTGAGCATGGGCACCTGGCCAATCCCGGCGCTTGACTGCTGCCTAGGCGGGCACAGGGCGTGGTTGTTGCGTAACCTATGTGCGAATAGAAATCACGCCACCCGGACTAGTCAGAGGAAGCACGTGATTTTTTGTGTTATTTCCTGTTTTGGAAGCTCAATCAATCATCAATCATCAACTCTCAATAACTGTCAAACTAGATGAATGACTTCAAAACCGTCATCTAGTTTGACAGTTATTGAGAGTTGATTTGAGTTAATGAGTTATTAATTTGAGGTAGTGTGGACCAGTGATGTCACTGGTCCACACTTTAACACTCAATAACTGTCCAATTAAATGACAGACTTCAAAACAGTTTACAGTTTTCTGATCTACTACTGATGTTCTAATGATACAGAGCTGGTTGAAAATGGGCGGAGTGTTCCTTTAATGACGAAGAAAAAATGTGGGTCGTGAGGCTAGACCAGTTGAGAACCACTCTGATCTAATAGACACTGACCTCCGCTAGGTCAGATGGTGAAGTGCCTGAGGTCTAATGTCTTCTCCACCTCTGCAGGTGGACCTGGTCGGGTCGGAGAAACTCAACAACTCCATGGGCTTCTCCATGTTTTTCGTTGGCCTGGGTTGTCTCACAGGGCCTCCTTTGGCAGGTAAAAGCAATCACGTCATCATCAAAACATACACACACACACACACACACTGCACACACATACACACACACACACACACACACACACACACACACACACACACACACACACACAGACAGACACACACACACACACACTGCACACACATACACACACACACACACACACTGCACAGGCCGGTGACCATGACCTATATTTTGGAGTGATTTGTGATGTAGAACGACGAGGTTTGTGCACGTGTGTTTCTGTGTGTGTGTGTGTGTTTCTGTGTGTGTGTATGTGTGTGTGTGGGGGGGGGGGGGGCGTGCCTACCAACGAAATCTTCTGATTGGTGAGTGGGGGGATCAGTCAGTGGGGTTGATAAGCCTTTTTAAGAACATATATTTCAACGGGCCTCACAGCATATCTTTTTATGGGGCCCCCAAATTCCTGGCAACACACCAGAGAGAGAGAGAGTGTGTGTGTGAGTGTGTGTGTGTGTGTGTGTGTGTGTGTGTGTGTGTGTGTGTGTGTGCGTGCATGTGCGTGCGTGCGTGCGCGTGTGTCCGTGTGTGTGTGTGTGTACGTACGTACGTGCACACACGTGTGTCTGTCTGTCAGTGGGTGAGCGCGTGCGTGCGTGTGTCATTATGCCGTGTGTTGTAAGCCGAAACGCACAAGAGAAAAACAACCTACAGTTAGTCCAGCCCTCGACACAGACGGGGGGGTTTTGGGGCTTTTTGGGGTTTGCTTTGACAGAAACGCATGGAGGGGTGACCGGTTCACATTTCCTCCTGCCCCACAGGCAAGTCAGAGCCTTGGAATAACAGCGACGTGTTCATGGCCCGGGTTTGAGTCACATTATTGTTTTTAAGTGGTGACAGACTGTCTTTGTTTGTCTTAGAAAAGCTGTTTTTAATCCCGGGAACAGGTTTTCATACTTCCAGTTCAAGGTTCCGTCGAGATCTCTCGGATGCTTTACCAATTCCTCGTAGTGAGTGAAGCGCGCCTTGTTCTTAGACGACTAAACAAACATCATAATGAATCATACCGCTGGACAGATGAACTGGCGTATGAAGCGAGTCGTTCTTCAGCTACACTGAGAGGCCTGCACCACCGATCTCCTCCAGAGACGGTGATTCACTAAGATCATCGTGACCCACATCACATTTCTGTGAACACCCTGATGCTTTTCCAGGAAAAATTACTTTTCTTTGCCCTTTCTGGTAACGTTTGGCCTCAATTGAGGGGGGTGGCGGGGGGGGGGAGGTTCCCCTTGAACTCAGTGACATGGTACCCTGCCCTCTTTGTTAGGCAATCCCCTGAGAGGAGCTTATGGATTTCGGGGTCGAGAGATGACTAACGACCCCCTCCAGGGTGGTACGGAAATAGCATGTGGCTCTGTTTACACTCCCTGCTGCTCGTGGTAGGAAAGCATTGACGTTAGGCAAAGCAGGATCCCCTCCCTGACATCCGACCACAGGTCGTGTTAACTTTCCTGTTGACCAGCCTTGCCCTCAGGACGCCTAACTGCCGTTCCGACTGTCTCGACGGGCGGCCGTCAACGCTGAGACACATGTGAGACGCATGCTTTTCATCTGATCTGATCTGAGACACATGCTTTTCATCTGATCTGATCTGAGACACATGCTTTTCATCTGATCTGATCTGAGACACATGCTTTTCATCTGATCTGATCTGAGACACATGCTTTTCATCTGATCTCCGGCCACTTGGCGCAGTCTGACTCACCCGTGGGAAGTGGAACATGATCAAAGTGGCGTCACGAAACTTAACGAATAAGAAAAACAAGGCCGGCAAAGTTGTTAAGTGCGGCACCGAACACGATCGGCATTAGGGCTGCAACTATTAATGATTATTTTCATAATCGATGAATCTGCCGATTATTTTCTCGATTCAACGATTCGTTATTTGGGTCTATAAAATGTCAGAAAATGGGTAGCAAATGACGATCGGTGTTTCCCAAAGCCGAAGACGACGCCCCTCAAATGTCTTGTTTTGTCCACAACTCAAAGATAATATCAGTTGACTGTCATACAGGAGTAAAGAAACCAGAAAATATTCACATTTAAGAAGCCGGAATCAGATCATTTTGACCTTTTCTCTTAAAATTGTACTTGATTAATCGATTATCAAAATAGTTGTCGATTAATTTTCTGTCGATCGAGTAATCGATTAATCGTTGCAGCTCTCATCAGCATTACCGGTTGAATTCCCACATGGGGTCACGCATGCTAAAAATGCGTAGTATGAATTGTCTGGTCTGAAAGCGTACGCTAAATAAATGGCGTATATTTTAAATAGGAGAATTGCTGCTTGTTGCACGGGATACAAACTCATGAAGAGTGGACAAAGGTGACAGATACCAGTGCAAACATAAAACCACTCAGAATTCCTTCCTTCACTGAAGTGTCCTGTGTTTATTGCTAAATCCACTCAGAATTCCTTCCTTCCTGTCCCTGTGTTTATTGCTAAAATTCCTACTTCCTGTGTTGCAGGATTCCTGTACGACTACACCCAGACCTATGACTGTTCCTTCTACCTGGCTGGGGTTTGCTACCTGCTCTCCTCCGTCTCCCTCTTCCTGGAGCCTCTGGCTCAGCGCTGGCACACCAGGAAGAAGCTGGCGCTGGCCAAGAGAGAAGAGAGTCGATGGAAGTCCAACGGCTGCTTCACCCCCGACCCGCCGCTGCACAATGGCGCTGTGTAGAGGGGGGGGGGGGGGGGGACAAGCAGGGGGAAAAAAGCCTTCCATCTTGAAGCAGCACGCCCGGTGGCCGTGTGTTGTGTTGCATGGACCCGCATACCACAGACCTGAATGTGACCCCCAGCTCATGGGCAGGACCTAAAATGACCCAGATTTTCACAGGGGGGCAACAAGACAGAAGACAGTGCGAGCGAGGAGACCGATGATTATGACCACAGTTACATGAAGTCCAAGGAGATAGCAGGGACATTTAGTGAATAGATGATCATGTTTTGTAACCTATCAAAGCCAAAATTTCACTTTTCCGAACATATATTTGATCGTCGTCTTCTCAACAGGAGTGCATGCATCAGTCTGTAGTAGTGTGTTCCCCAACGCCAACGCCAACGCAACAAAACTAATCACGTCCTGTCAGTTACCTCTGCCTCTTCACACACACAAGGAAATGATGGGAAATGAAATGTAAGGATTTGACGGTTAACGCCTGACTCCAGCGATGACGACATGTCTCCATAACGTTTAGAGCCGTGTTAGGCGAGGTGTTGACTTTCATTGCATACAGTATAACGTTGCCTGACACGTAAGCCAGACTGTGTTGTTTGAGCTCGATTGATACTACAACTTTTGAAACAACTAGTTTTTCTGTGACGTGAGAAAAGGCATCATATCCGTTAAGAGATACCGTTCAACTGATCCCTTTGTGAAGCTCTATATTTATACCTGTACTCACACACATGCACTTTGGACCACGGTAAGATCATGTTGCATGACATTGTCTCATTGACCTTCTGCTGCCATATAGTTCAGACTCTGAGCAATCAGCTCAGCGTTGGACTGAGGCTCCTCTCGGTTCTTCTCAGTCAATTGTCTGGGAGCCGAGGCGAGCTCAGTGTCACCTGCTTCCAAAACAATGTATATAATCTGCCTTTCAAAGCCAAAAAACAATAACTGTGAGCAGCGAAACAGGAAAAATAAACGTCATCTCTCATGCCTCAACAGAAGCATTCTTTGGCACAGAACTGGGTTTGCATAATATCATTTATTAGCATTTATAGGTATGATTTTGATCGATATGAAATCCTGTCGCTGCTGTTTGCCTTTAAAAGCGCATTTTAAGGACTTTTTGTAAACCGGTACATGCAGCATCTTTATATTAGGCAAAACCCCCAGGCTGAGCTGCTGTTCTATGCAAACGCACACAGAGAACGATCGCTTGCACTCACTTTCCTTTTGACTGCAGCGTTGACACCGGCTCGTCAAAGAAGAACGTCTAAAGTTCCTGAGAGAAGTAGCTCGTTCAAGTGACTTAAAGTGACGGCTGAATATATTGATCATAGATGGAGGGGGGGGGGGGGATCGATAAGGAGCTGACCAGCTCCACTGAAATAGCAGGGTTTTTCTTTGTTTATGGTGCATTTTGTTATCTGTATGTTTCTGTGTACAACTTCTGACCAATTGTGTTTCTGAGATGTGTTTTTTTTCGCCGACTTTGCTCATATAAACAAATCAATGCCGTTACCTGCTAAACAGTACCCCGACTGGGCTGGTAGGATTATGTTGCCCTATACTTCTACTACAGTGCCTGAAGGCAACGCAACTTCCACTCATATTGTATAGAGAGAGCCAAAGTGGAACGTCACTTGCTGCTTCGGCACTGCACCAGAGATTTTCATCCGCCATTTATTTTCCCATAGACATTTTGTAAAATGCGTATAAAAATAGTTTTACTTGTTCAAACCAAACGGTTCAGATATATTTAGAAACAGGAGAGACCGCATAACTTTTCACTCCGACCAAAACGTAAAAATCTGCGGATTTAAAGAAAATATTTTTTCGATTTTTTTTTTTAGTTTTGGTCCGAGTGAAATGTTCTACGGTCTCTCCAGATTCTAAATATAGCTGAACCGTTTGGTTTGACCAAGTAAAACTATTTTTATAAGCATTTAATTAAATGTCTATGGGAAAATAAATGGCGGAAGAAAATCTCTGGTACAGTGCTGAAGCAGGAAGTGACGTTCTACTCACATATTTTCAGATCGTACCAATCAATGAGGGCAAACAAGGTGGGTAAACGACTCACCTTGTATAGTTTATCCACCTCTATTTACTACTACACCACCCATGATTGTATTATATATGGAAGTCTTATTGGTTGTTGAATCTTTTTTTAATGTAGAGGTTTTTATTGTGTTTTCAGTGGATTCCTTGTTTATCACCACTGTTTGCCTTATAAGGTATTGTATCTTTACTAACTTTCCTGTAATGTGAGCCAAAGACACATTAGAAACCTACCTACAACTTGAACCTTATGTCTAGAAACACTAGACTGGACAGTGTGTATACAATTTAAACCACTATTATGACCAACCATAATTCACAGCCATTTCCAAGTCTTCACTTGAGAATGGCCCAAAAATCCAGCGATGGACATTTGTTTTGTTACGCTGCCCTCTTGTGGTACTAGAAGGTTTATACTCAAAGAACGCTGCCTCAATTACTACCAAATTATTCCCCCCTCAACTCACTTTCACAATGATGGCTCTTTGTATTGTCTCGATAACTACAATCATGCAATCAAGGCTCTTTTGGCTGATCAGTTGCATTCACCACTAGAGGGCCACTGAATGTTTTGTACCATAAATCATGTATGAAAGATATTTGATGCTTTAAAAGTAGATTTTGTTCTTGGATTATTATACTCTTTACAGTTAATGTTGGGTATTTTAAGGAACAGTATGTTTAAGCAATATTTTGATGATTTTTTATGTCCCTTGGGTAATGTCTCAAACACCACTGATATGGTGCCGAGTTACTAAAAGTTATGTATTTGATGACATCATAATATTACATTATAATTGCAGCAAATGCAGTTGTTGTGGAAGTATTATTTTTTCACTGAAGTGGCTCCTGGACTACGTTTCTTGATTGAGTTTAGAAAATCTGCTTCACCAATCATAGACCTCATGCTCAAAGCCCATGTCGTTCATGTGTAAGTAAGCCTTGTTACAGAGTGCGCAATCAGCTGCAATAAACTGACGTCTGACTCGGTCTGTCTGTCCCACTGTCCTTCTGTGATTCTGACAGCTCAGCAAAAGATGCACTGACACCAGACAACATGTCCCCTCGCCTCAAAGAAAGACAGATCGCATCATCTTTAACACATTTTATTGACACACTCGTTAAAAATGTTGCAGACATACAGATGTGAATAAACACAAAATCATTTCCATCGATTTTCATCTCAATTTCAAATGTAAACCCAACAAATACTTGGCATAATGGCGACAACAAAAACACTCAAATATCATTTCAGACTGTCAATGTACCAGTGTACTATACATGAAAGCAACAGGCTACTCACGGTAGACGACACTTGTAGGTATGTAGGGACGCCTGGGAACAGACTGCTGACTGCTTTCCACTGAAACTCTGTATGGGGAAACATACAAACATGTCTTAAACTTTCATCTTAGCAGCAGTTAAAGGGACAGCTGCAAAATACATATTTTTCCTCTCACCTGTAGTGCTATTTATCCATCTATATCGTTTCGTGTTAGTTGGCTGAGTTTTGGAGATATCGGCAGTAGAGATGTCTGCCTTCTCTCCAATACAATGGAACTGGATGGCACTCGGCTTGTGGTGCTCGAAGCGCCAGAAAAATACATTTGAAAAACTCAACAGCATCGTCTCTTTCCTGAAATCATGACCCGGTTACTCAAGATCATGCAGACTTTGTTGTGATCAGTTTCATGTAGGAACTATTTTCTTTTGTAGGAACTAGCTAGCAGCTAGCGGGTGTAGTTTGGTCAAAAGAAAATAGTTCCTACATGAAACTGCTCATAACAAGGTCTGTGGATTATCGTGACTAACCGGGTCATGATTTCTGGAAAGAGACATTGCTGTTGAGTTTATCAAATGTATTTCTTTGGCACTTTTAGCACCACAAGCCGAGTGCCATCCAGTTCCATTGTATTGGAGAGAAGGCAGAAACTCTGCGGCCGATATCTCCAAAACTCAGGCAACTAACACAAAACGATATAGGTGGATAAATAGCACTGGAGGTGAGAGGGAAAATATGTATTTTGGATTTTAGGGTGAGCTGTCCCTTTAACAATGTTAAATGTTGATTCACTTACAATACTGTGTTCGTTGTACAAGTGTGAGATCAGAAAAGGCTTGTTTGGGAGATTAAAATTGGTTTTGTGCAACTAAAAGGGTGAATACTGATATAACAGCTTTATATTCAAATTAACTGCGCTGCAATTATCAAAGGTACTATTAATCAATCATAGCTACTATTTGTCAATTGATTGTGTTTTTGTGTTGTTTTTTGTACTGATACAAATGTTTTTTGTAGCTTACCTTCACAAATCATCAGTCAAACTGAATGATCCTTCTAACAGTAATGTGGAGGCAAAATAGACAATGACATAAAGATCTCCAAATGAAGAGTTTCAATCCATAATGAGATATCCACGAAATTGCACAAAAAGCACCCAATTATAAAATAGATTGTGGTACTTTTAGAAAGGGTTGTGATTTTTTCAAATTTACATATACATACACTTTGGAAATAAACCCGACTATAGTATAGTTTTATGAAATTGCAAAATGTCTTGTTTTAATACAAAGAGGGTGAACTGAGTATATTATGTCCACACCATTTCATTTCACTTTGTCATCCAGGAACTTGTGTTACCTACGATTTCTAAGAAGTTCTCTGCTATATGTTGTTTGTTTTGTAAGAGTCTGTGTCTGGTTTGGTGGTTTTTTGCTGACATGGTGTAGAACTCATTTTGGAATCATGCACATTACCAAGGAATATACAGCCGCTCCAAAAGGGCTTCATAATATTCATGCAGCTTAGTTGTTGAGCGAAAGATTATATTTGCTGTGCACCTTACAGCTTTAGTCTAACTCTCTGTAATAGTCAAATAACAGTGGCACGTGTACAGTACATACACATACTGTATATACAGTATACTGGGACCAGGCTGAAAGGCATACTGGTATCAGTGAGGTCCAGGCTGCCTGTTCCATTCATTTACACAAGCTATGTTTGACCAGCTAACCGCCGTCATCTGATGGGATTTATATGAGGAGGACTGGGGCTTCTTAAGTCTCAAATTAAATTGGAGATGGAACCATTTCATTAACCAGGGTTCCTACACATTTTCCATTAAAAAAAAATTCCATACTTTTCCAGACTAAAATTTCCAGAATTCTCTGTCTGTATTTTTAGGCTGAACGGTGACACGATACTGTATATATATATGTCTGTACATGTCTTTTCTACAAGTGGGCTAAATGTTCAGTTGTAAGTCAAAGTGTGTAAGTCTCACATGTGAGATGTAGGGCTGGGCGATATGGAACATTTGCTTTTCATCATCAATTTAGACATCAGAAATGTGTCATGATATTAAAATATCTTCATATCATCACAATATGATTCCACTTAAAGATGACGAACGATCATATTGAATTATTGCCCAGCCCTAGGTTTAGGTAAGGTAAGTAAAACAACGGTTAGGTTTATAGGCAACAAAGCAACTTGGTTTGGGTCAGGATTTGAAACGGGTCGGCCACTCTCACCCCTTCTCCCTAGTGCAACTTTGACCCATTTAAACCTCGGACTGTTCCATCAATACCATTGGGGGGGGGTCACCGCGAGGCGACCTCCAGACGCTACTTCAGCATATTACCTTTCACGTCGCAATGTATTTTGACTCCCCGGGAGTGTTACATTCTGATGCCATGATAAAACACTTGCTTGTATTATCAATTCATCTCGTCTAAATTCAGAATTTGATTATTTAGAAAAATGTATAGTCAGATAGTCACAATAGACAATAGTCTGGAAACGAATATTTTTCCATACGCTCTTTTCCTTTTTCCATACTTTTCCAGAACTGGAAAATACTACAATCAAATTCCATACTTGCATAGGAACCCTGATAAAGTGCGGTTGTTATCATGTGTGGTCATCACCTACTGCAAAGGAGACATTAGTGCCAGAACCTAAGGGTGTCATTTTCACCTTCATATAATCGAGTTTAGGATATTTCACTTAGTTTTATTCTAATGCTTTACCCAGTGATGCTTGATGCGATAAGAAATAATCTACATCTGTCTTTTAGTTGTTTCATCTAAAAGCCACTGTGACTAAATTGGCTATATTATTAAGGAATGTGACACGCGCAAGGGAATAGCAATGACTTCCAGCTGTGAAAGGTTCTTCCTAGTGGCCTAGAACGGTCCAGTCTATAGGACTGAACTGTCTCCCACAGCCAGGAACAGGAGAGAGATCTGTCTCCTCATCCAGTTGTCGGTACAGTACAGCAGTACAGAGTCGACCAACTCAGGCATCTCCAGATTGTACATGACATCACAATTGAATTTGACCAATTTAGTTTCTGGTTTTGGAGTTAACTATTGAATTAGTGCCCCCCCCAAGCCAGGGGTTTTCACAGTGGGAGGTGGGCCTCCCCAGGTGGGCTCCAAGCAGTTTCAGGGGAGGCTCAGTGAATGGAAGTAAAAAAATAAAAAATAGTTATCAAAAGGAGATCACATAGAATAGCCTAAAT
The DNA here is from genome assembly GCF_964638095.1 of Poromitra crassiceps. NCBI lineage: Eukaryota > Metazoa > Chordata > Actinopteri > Beryciformes > Melamphaidae > Poromitra > Poromitra crassiceps. The sequence goes on along the minus strand of NC_139627.1, from coordinate 4,255,851 downwards.
GTGTGTGATTTGGTTAGAGATACAGTAGTTTTGTGGGATTTTACTGTTTCTCCAACTTTTTTAATGTATTTTGGTGTAGCCTGAAATATGTCAAACAGCAATATCAGGCTATCTTGGCACAACTGTTGAGTGTTTATGGGACCAAATAACATAAGCATGATCCCATAGGCATCCAAGAATTGAGTGGGGGGGGGCTTTTCCCAACCTTTGTCTGGGGGGGGAGGCCCACAGTCTCAGACTTTGAAAACCCCTAGGCCATTAGTAACATGTTAAACCTTAAAGTGAGTGCTATTACTATCCCCAATGAGGCTGCAAAAAAACCATGGAGCACACGGTAGCGTGCCAAACGTATACAAATAGTCTAATTGTACGAAGATGCCAAATTCTGAGGGTCTGACAATATGCATAGTCTGAATACATTCCTCTCAGTCTATACCGCTAAAGCACTTCAACCATTATAAATATATAATTTTCTTTACAGCAATATCACAATATAGGTAAACATTTGTCTAGTTTTAAGAACAAAGCCTCTGCAGCTACATATCTTCAAATTAATTACAAAATTATACGGCACTTAAAAATTTTCATTAACAAAGCTTCATTTATCACTATTTGAACGTTGTGTTGATTCCTATTGAGCTGGCAGCGGCTAAAGCAACAACCTGATTGTAGGCAGTGGATTGTGGCGTTATCGTTGATTTTTTTTTTTTTTTTCCAGTTTTATCCGTGGAAATATCCTTGTTGGTGATAATAAGATAGCTTAAGACGAGAGAATGGCATCTTGCATTAACTATGGCAAAGCATGTGGTGTTGACACTGTATACTTACCTTATCTGCCTAAGCCACCGATACAGACCTGGCAGGTCCAGAGCATCCTGCTCTGTCTACAGCACTTAGCACAGTGAGACCAGCTCCATCCAGGATTTTGGGGGTGTGCGTTTGAGTGTGATGCTGTGTCAGGTGGTGGTTGACTGTGCGAGGAGGAGAAGGCAGGTTGCTCCCTGGTCCTGAAGATGGCAATGTTTCTCCAGCGAGGCGAGGCATCCTTTTCTAGCACAGGAAGGACACCGCATTCGTTTTCAACACTAATACGACTAAGAGGGATGGTAGTAGGAGATGGGGAAACTTTGTTCCTATGTAAAAGGGGCTTAACTGATCAAAAAGGGCATATTAAAGTCAAAATAAACAGGTCTTGAAGAAGAAGTGGTGGACACTGGGGGGGGGAGGGGATCTGCAGTGTGGATTCCTTCCCTTCCTTCCACCAGCATCAAAACGTTGTTTTTTCCCCCTTCCTTTTCGGGTTGCATCTCCATGTTGGGCGCAGAACCTCCAGGCTGATGCTGGAAACAAATGGCCAAGGTTTTCATGCAGCTTCAACAGAGTAAACATCTTCCCTCATCTCCTCAAGGTTCAGGTCAGAGGTCAACACCATGACGACGACGACGACGCAAAACGCGACGGTGGCAAACAATATTCCTAGCTGAGACTCGGGGGGGCCGATCCTCTTCCCTGAGCACAAACATCATCACGTCAAATCAAATCATAAAGTGGGCCGAGTATTTCTAAAAAGACAAAGAGGTTCAACTCGGTGAGGTTCGACAGCCACAATCTCCCAAGTGGAGCGTGTGAGCGGCCGGTGATGATGGGCTTCCTTCAGCTCCTATTCAGAAGCAGGAACAAAGCACGCGTTAAGCGTAATGGTGTCGAGGGGGCCTGTGTGATGACAAGACAACAGGATCGAGGCATGTGCTGTTGTTTGCTCCGGGCCCTGGCCTCCCCAGACCGTTAAGGCCCCCCGTGCCCCTCTGTCACCGTTTCACACGGCAAACTCGGGACACTGGTTGTGAACACGGGGCAGTGGAGGCTCCTCGGTTCCTGCCCAGGTGTTCACAATGTGCCCAGAGAGGAACAGGGTAAACAGGGGATTCGTGTACGGCTTAATTTATGGTGGGCAACTCAGGAGGTCAGAAAAGGCCTGTAAGCAAACAGCGATCCTCACATGAACCAGGGAAGGGGGTCTCTCTCCTTACTGGTTCTACACAAATTGCAAACAGATGAATGAGCTCCCTTTTCCCGCGTGCAGAAACAACAATTCAAGTGACAACTCCTTTTTCGAAAACACAATTAAGGAAGCTCGTGTCTTCAATTCACTTCCACCGAAGAAACAGGTTTCCCTTCAAATGAAACAATTTATTGATATTGGAGGTCACATGAGTGCCACAAATGCACTTCGCAGGTATGTGAACAGCTTCGCATGTGGGGCTCTACGGGATTTTTCCACTCCCGTGAGATCAGGTGTACAATGCTCAATTCTCCATCTTTTTTTTTTTTAAACAGAAGTCATCATCACAGGTGCAGACGGGCTACACAACTTTAACGGCTGCCTCAATCAGTGAAGACTCACAAACAACTAGTCGCCTTCTCTGTCGAGGGGTTTTTTGAGCCCCGCGCTCTCGTCTCCTCCGGAGTCCAACGTTGACGTGGGGGGCGGGTCAGATTCACACATACAACCATTTTTCCACATATTGATTTTTTTTTCAATACACGTTTAAAAAACCAAACTAAGCAAATGATAATTCAGTGTGCGGCGCCACTATTGCATGACAAACCTACAATGGCATCAACAAAAAAAACACTGTAAGTCGGCCTTCAGAATATGTTGGGAGTAAAATATTGTCCAATTTTAGACATCTAAAATTCCGATTCAAACAGAAACTGTTGAAAGTTGTTTGAAATTTGTAAAATTACACAGACCTACTTACTGAACAAATAGCAAGTATTCATTACTTAGTACGAACATTTCACTAATATGCAGATACTGAAGGGTTATTCCTGGTAGACCTACTGGTTTCAAAGCAAAAAAAAAAGAAAACAGACCGGCAAATATCAACACAAAATTCTTAAAGGAACACTCTGCCCATTTTCAACCAGCTTTGTATCATTAGAACATCAGTAGTATATCAGAAAACTGTAAACTGTTTTGAAGTCTGTCATTTAATTTGAGTTACTGAGTGTTAAAGTGTGGACCAGTGACATCACTGGTCCACACTAACTCAAATAACTCATTAACTCAAATCAACTCTCAAACTAGATGAATGACTTCAAAACCATCATCTAGTTTGACAGTTTGAGAGTTGATTTGAGTTAATGAGTTATTAATTTGAGTTAGTGTGGACCAGTGATGTCACTGGTCCACATTTTAACACTCAATAACTGTCAAATTAAATGACAGACTTCAAAACCGTTTACAGTTTTCTGATATACTACTGATGTTCTAATGATACAAAGCTGGTTGAAAATAAGCAGTGTGTTCCTTTAAGCCTATGCCTTTTTATCCATTACTATTGAATGTTTTATATTGATATATTTATCACAATTACACAGCCATTGCTAGGGTAGGGATGCACGAAATAAAACACAAAGTAAAAAAATATGACAACTGGAAAAAAAACATGTTAGTATTTCCTTTACTATGCTATATGTATTGTGTTATGGGCTGTTTACTGGGCAGTGTTCTCATATCTATGACTATTAGTATTCCACGTTCCACATAAAGTTGACATAATTCAGTGTTCCAATAACCAAGAAGAAGAACGCCTTCATAAAGTTTCACTCAAATCCAAACCATGAAGCTGAACATAACGCAACAATTTCTTCAACAGAATTCACAACATAGGTAAGTGAAATTGATAGGAACTAGGCTAAGAAAAATTATCACGGTTCTTTCTCCGGAGAGATTAGCTGTGTAACTGCAGTACCAAAGCATCCACTAAAAACACCTTCACATTAAAACGGCAAAATTCTAATATGTCATGCCTGCTGTATCCAGCTAACACGGTGACAGACTATAACGGTAATATTATTGCTCTGTCATTCAAAGCTTTTACCAGGGGATTTGTGGTTCCCTTGAAGAGACATCTAATGGATTACTAATTGTATAGAGCAGAATTTCTTGTTTATTATAAGACCAAACTTCCTAACTTTTGTCGATTTTTTTTTTGTAGTAGTGTAGAACTGAATGTTTGAAATAGGCTACTTTTTGCAAATGAAAATAAATAAAATAATAGAGACTAGAGTGCCTTCTATACGATGTATCTGATGTTGACGTATCAACTTAATTTGTATTCCTTAAATATCCCTCGTACGGCACTGGCATTAAAATGGTGAGCAATTCATATATCCTAAAACACCTGTTACTTTAGTGAGAGGGCACTTGTTTTTCCTTTGAGTGGCTTACATGGCAACACAGAAACACCCAAACAGCCATACTCGTGTACCCCATAATGCAGAACACACAGCATGCAATAGTTACTGACATAGATCTTTTTTTTTTTTTTTTTACATCGTTTGAAGTTAGTATTCAGATTTGTTTCTTCTTCTTGTTTTTTTTAAGATGCTCCACGAACTACAATCATGACCAGATAGTCCTCCTCTGTTTTGGCCAGAGCTTTGGCCGAGGAGTCGAGGAACTGCTGGGAGAAATCGCAGGGAGGGAAAGCGTGAAGGACGCCCGCGTTGTCTTTATCCCTGCTGCCTCCCACGGGCAGGCTGATGACGCCGGCCGCCTGCTTTTGCTTTAGGTAGGACACCAGGTTGCGGAGCGGCCGCTGGGTCGAGGCCGCCGGGTCCGACGACGACACCTCCTCCGTGCTGCCGGGCACCGCCAGCAGGATGGCGTAGCCCCCGGGACCGGCCGCCTTGATGCGACGCGAGACCTCGTCGAGCTTGGGCTGGTCCAGACGGAGGCGCTGGGTGATCTTCAGCTCGCCCACCTGCCTCCCCGTCCCCGCGCCGTCCACGAGCAGGTCGCTGGCCACGCTGTGGTCGCCCTGCAGCAGGTGCATGTTGGCCGGGAAGTTGCTGTTCTTCAGCAGCAGCATGCCGTGCCAGGCCAGGCCGAGCTTGGCGCCGTCCGGCTTGGACAACTGGTTGCCTTTAGAGCTGCTCTCGGAGCGCTCTCTCTTGGCCGGGCCTTTGCTGCTGCCATCGGCCGCCTTGCGCTTACGCTCCCCCGCTGCTGCGGAAACCCCGCCGCTCGAGGGCCCCCGTTCAGAGAGGCTCTGGCTTTTGAGTCTCCGTTCGACGGCGCCTCGCTCCAGGCTGCCACGACGTTCTCGCGCCGGAGAGGGTCTCTCGCCCCGCAGGGGGCGCTCTGAGTCACTGAAGCGCCCTCCTTCTCTGCTGCTGCCCCCGGGACTGCCGTCCGGGGAGGCGCGCCGACGCCTGACTGTCCTCTCGGTGCTGTCGGGGGAGCACTCGAGATGGCGCCCGTCCTCCATGACGCGTCGCTTGCGCACAGGTTCTCGGCCCTGCAGCTCACGCTCCAGAGACCAGGGTTCCCTCGGACGCCGCTCGCGCTCCAAGTGCTCCAGAGGCTCAAACGGCGAGGCGCGTACCCGGTCGCGGATAGCGGGGCTGGTCCACTCTGCGCCGGGAAACAGCTCTCTCTCTCTGAAGTGAAGCGGCGGCGGAGTCCTTTCCCTGACCCTCAGACGTTCGGGCGTCGCCCGGTGGACAAACGACTCGGCCACCATGTCAAACGGCGGCAGCGGGAGCGGCTGCAAGAACTGCTGCTGGTAGCGGTGGTCCGTGTCCGCAAAGTCCACTCGCAGTCTCCTCTCCGGACCCCCCAGCGGGAAGCCGCGCATGTGGGTGCACGCTGCCTGTGCCGCGTCCAAGCTTTCATACTGGATGTAGGCCCAAGTGTCGCCCTTTCTGTAGTCAATGGTCCTTATAGTGCCAAAGCGATCAAACTCTCTGGCCAGTGCAGCTAAAGGGACCCAGAGTCCAAGTCCACCGACCCATAGGCGTGTGGTGGGAGTCGCTTTACCGTATCCTATCTTTATTTGGTTGCGGCCCACTACTTTGCCAGACATAGTGAGCTTGGCACGGTGGGCCATGTCAAGGTTCTCAAATTTAAGAAATCCATATGTGCTGGTTTGTTTGTTTGTGGGTCTCTTGATGTCCACTTCTGTTATAACCCCAAACCTGTCAAAAGCCCTCCTCAGGTCCGCCTCTGTAACGGTTATGTCCAGGTTGCCCAAAAACAACGTCCTATTGGCTCTTTGGTCATCTTCTGGAGATATAAAATCCTCCTCGCGAAAGGCTGCTCGCTCTGCGATGAAAGCTGGACGCGCCCGGCTGGCCTCGAAGAGGGCGAACTCCCTGTCCCGCTCCAGGTCTCTGGGCAGGGGGGGCGGCGGAGGAGGAGGGAGCCGCCCCAGGGCCAGCTGCTGCAGCCGGTAGTCTCTGTAGCCCAGCCCGGTGGGCGAGAGGGGTCTCTGCGTGTGCAAATGTCTGTGGCCTGGAGCCGCTGCGCCGTACGGGTCTCCTCTCTCCACGGGCGAGCGGCTTCTCCTCCGGTTCACGTACACGGCCTCGATCTTCAGAGGCCGGTCGTACAGCACCAGCCTCCCCCGGGCGTGCTTGGCGGCCCGGGCGTCCTCCGGCTTCCTGAAGTTCACAAAGGCTATCCGCTCGTCGTTGCTGCGGCTAATTTTCACGCTCACGTCTCCGAATTTTTTGAATTCGTGAAAGAGTCCGTCTTCTATGTCTTCGTCGCTCAGCTGAGTGCCCAGCTCGCTGATTTTCAGGGTTTTGTACTCACTTTCGGTGTTCGGCGGCGGCTGAGCACGCTGCTGGTCCCCCCCGGCGGCCCGTGAATTGGTCCGCGGCGTGGCCAGATCTAATGTCAGGCTCAGGTTGTGGTTTTTACCCAGCGAGCTAGCGGCGGCGGCGGCAGCCTGGTAACTGTGGTTAGTCCCGGTTCGGCTGTGCCCTTCGAACTCTCTGTCCCTCTTTTCACCGAGCAAACTCCTTCTCGTTGAGCCGCCGCCGTCACTTTTAGTCGAGCTGCTATTCCCATTATTACTCCCACTGGAAACCGAGATAGCCCCCATTTTCTTGCTGGTCGGGTGGCATCCTCCCCTGTCTCGGATATCGTCCAAGGCCCGGGAGCGTTTTTTAATCGGCGACCGTTCTTTTCCTTTCATCTCAGTCCACACCGAACCGACCCTGGCGACGCTTAGGGGGTTTCTTGCTGTTATTTCTGCAGATAATTGCAGGAAATATTAGAAAAGAAGAGTGGATTTATTTACTGACCCTGCGGCAAAACAACAACAGTCGCCATTTTGTCAAGAGAATAACGCGATGGCCCGCCTCTTCGATCTGATTGGGAGAAAATGTGGGTGGGAAACTTTGCAGTGCACGTCAATCATCTAGCCGACGACTGTACAGCTGAGTACAAGGTACAGTTTTACTATAGTTTAAAACGATTGTTCTAAATAAATGACTAGTTAACTAACACACACACACACACACACACACACACACACATATATATATATATATATATATATATATATATATATATATATATATATATATATATATATATATATATATATGATGATCATTAATGATCATATAATAGCCTACATGTTTGTAAGACTTGATGCCACTTCTGAGTTTTGTCTGAGTCTTGTGAATTTCTAATATAATTTCACTTATTTTGGTGCCAGTTTGACTATGCTGAGTCTGACAGTGTGGAAAGAAGACCAAAATTGGATATTTTGAGTCTGTGTTACCCCTTTTTGAATTGAACTATACAAGTTTGGACTATGGCGTGGGCTGACTATATAGATCTATTGAACAGATGAAACAATTAGCTACATTCTGAGCCAAGTGGAGGCGTCAGAAGGCGAGTCTACAGTTTCACAAGAGGGAATACAAAAATGGAAATTGTTGAGAGAATGTGGAAAAGACAAAATATTAAAGATACACAATAGGAAAATATAATACTTCCTGGGGGAAATGAGTGATAACCATTGACAAGAGAGATTTCAACAGAACAAGTCTACACATTGCCAGAAGGTGGCAGTGTTTGTTCAGTAACACAGAAGGTTTGAGCACCCAATGACCTTGCAAACAGAAAGGTTAAGTCAAGCTACTAATTCTCATGTCTCTCAGTTGTCACCCCTTCTTCACATAAATTGTCCTAATTTTGCTTTGTAAAGGTGAAAAGTAACAAAGTAATGAATACACCTCTAATTAAAGTAATAAATAGTGTAGGCTAAAAAAAAAGTGTAGGCCTATTTAGTGTAGGCCTATTTGGGTAGTGTATTTGGGTAGATTTTTAAGCAATTTTTTATTTTTCCCTCTCTCTCTTAGTAGCTTTGAGTAGACAGCTACTTTGGCACTTGCCAAAGCATGGCTCTGAGATGAGTTCGGAGTGAGAACGTGTTGTGTGAGCAGAATGGCGTTTGTCACATTACATTAAAACAAGTTAAACACATTTGACTGTTTTTATTTGGCTACTCCTGACTTTTTATTTAGAGTTATTTTCTCCACAAGCACTCTTACTCCTGCTTGAATGCAATTTAGCTGAAATAGTAACACATGTAGTTGTGTTAAATACTTCTGTTTCCACCTCTGGATATTTGTCAAAATGTTTTTGTACATGCTATAGGCTACAGCATACATGCAAATTGAATGTGGCACGTCTTATTTTCTTCTAGGTGATGAACTGCCAAATGAAGTTCTGCTTCTTCGTGTCTCTGCTGAATGTAACCAAATGCCATGTGGCATACTGTTCTAAGCTTGCCTAATTGCATTAAAGCTTTAACTGACAGTGTTAGTGAGCTGGCCACACTGTATGCTACCAGTTATTTAGCTTACCTTCAACTGCTTCAATCAAATCCATGGATGTGGGGTTAAAATAGCTGCACTGCAAGGCCAAGATAAATCTCCCCGAGATCAAAGCTTTGGACTGTAGGCAGCAGACAGCTTTACAGATTTTAATGAGCATTAAATCATATTTTGTGTCCATAACGAGGCTAACGATATAGTAATTTACAGACTCCAGTGACAGTCTTCACCCAATGACCCAGAGAGAGAGAGAGAGAGAGAGAGTGAAGTGATGCAAAAGTAATGAATGCCCCCCAGCATCATGCTGTTTTAAACATTTTTGATTACTGATTATTTATGACAAATAATCGAGGCCCTTTGTAGCCTGATCTATTGAGTCTAGACAGATTCAAGCTTGTGCCGTTGCTACTTTGATGACAACTCTGTGAGAACTGATTGCCTCTCTGGCAAGTTGAGAGTCATTATTTTTAGTAGGCCTACTGTTTTCTTTTTTTAAGTGGAATGAACCATGTTATATTTGCATAGGATTCCTTTCCAAATGTGCTGCTACAGTGTTTAAGCGTTAACATATCAGTTTCACTAAGCCTGCTATTTCTTTTGTTTATGGACAGAAAGAATTGAACAACCCACCTATCTAAAAAAAAAATCCATGTTGTAAATTGAGCGCTGATCCCCCAACTATTTCCTCAGCTTTCCTTAAGATGGCCCATCTCCTCAATTGCTTATCCCTACTGACGGCTCCTCTTATCTTCTCCACTTAATCTGGGATTTAATCAGAGGTACTGTGTAGCTGCCGTCTCCCAGGGCCTGGCTGGAATTTGGAGCTGTGGGTGTGGAAAGTGTTTCTGATGGGTTTGTGCTCTCTTCTATTGGAACCACATGTCAGCGGCTCGCACAAAACCCCGGCACAGACTAAAAGGGACTGGCAGCTAATCTGCCCCCATGGCTGTCACACTGAAGCAACCAAAAGAGAAGAGAGAACCAACTATTCCCCCTGTAAGCCATTTACACTCTTTGTGGAGTAATAAGTGCAACTTGGGAGGGTTTTGCCCACTGGTGAAACTCCATTTTTGCATTATCAATCTCACACAGATCATGTTTGCATATATCTGACATGAATATGGACATATAGTAATGTAGACCAGATGGGATGGTGCCATGCAATTCAGTATAGGCTATTTCATTGACATTCGAGTAAATTGCTTTGGGAACAGCACAAGAACTTTTCTTGAAAAAGAACAACTTATTCATGTCATCTTCCTTTTTAAACAACAACACATAAATGCATAGGCATCGATTTATAAATAAAAAGAGCGAAGTGATATAATGTTGCAGGTCAATCAGACCTGAGTAATGGATTAGAGACTGAATGGATGCAGTGGGAAAAATAATATCACCAAACAAAGTACGATCTGGGCCCTGGTAACCCTGCGTTCTTCTATCACATTGGTTCTCAAATGGGGGTCCGGGGACCCCCAGGGGTCAGTGGCACTTTGCAAGGGGGTCTGTGAAAAGTTTTCAGGAAAATAAAAATAAAACTTTTTTTTCCCCCAAAAGCTTCATAGTTCAATGAAAATATTGTATGCTTTAAATCTAAAATGGTTCATAGATTACATTCTAACAAACCTATCAATTTAAAGGTCAAGCACGTTACCGTGGAAACAATTAAGCTTAGCCCAAAATCACAAATCAGAATGAGGGGGTCCCCGGTATATTTTCTATCTTGTAAGGGGTCCTTGGCTGAAAAACCTTTGAGAACCTCTGTTCTATCAGACTGTAAGCTCATCATTCATTTAGTCAGGGTTTACCACTGCTGCCAGATGTGGATGGGGGAATGCCCGCCTCAATGTTAAGCCAGGCTGTTGTGGGAGGCCCTCTACTTTATCATCAATAGTGAAGTGTGGTCGCTCCAAGTTGGTTTTTCATTAACGGACCTGCCACTTGCTCCTGATGCATGAGGTGGCACCCGAAGGCGTCTTGAAGCGAAGCCAGCTCGGCTGCTGCACATGTACGGGTCCCTCTGTGCGCTGAGACCCCCCCCCCCCCCCCCAGCACCAAGAGGCTCGCCGGGCCGCCTGCCCTCGCAGCACAGCACAGCACAGCACAGGACTTTATGTTTATGACAAACCACAGCCTGTAAAACATTTTGACCTCACAACTGAATTCCCAGTCAAACTCAGATATACATGTATGACACAGACCTTTGGTTAGCTGTTGGACATCATCATCATAGGAAAAAAATAAAAAATAAAGTCATGTGAAGAAAATAATTCAGCTGGCTCAGATTGTTTTGTTGCAAAAAACAATCAAATTTAGATTTTGACGTAAATATGTTATTACTGAAGTATTGCACTTCGCCACATTTTAAATCACATCCATTACAGAGTATTTTGTGGCTCTCCATGGACGCAAATTGGTCAGTTGTGGAGCCATTTGCAGTGAGCAGGCAGTCAGCTGAGAAGAGAAGAGTGATCTGGCTTTACTTTGAGCAGTTCTTTTTTGTAGTTTCCAAATTCTCAAGAAGTTTTAACTCACAGCTAACAATGTCATCTTCTCTCAAAGTAGTAAATGAGCTACTTTTTAGATTTACTTGTATAGATTTTGCACGAGTACGTTTACGTCTACTTTAGTAAAATATCAACAAAGTAACAGTATAAGCTACATGAGTAGGACATTCACTCCACCACTGAACCTCATTTCCCCAAAATATGTTCTTACTGAATAAAGGAGATGATATAGATGGACATCTTTATTACTGGTCACACTATAAAGCACAACAGACACAAAACAATGATTAATATGATAATTACATTTTTACATGCTTAAATAACACTGTTTTTCCACTTCTTTGGTCTCAGCAATGTAATATTCAACTAAAACTGGAAACAAGAAGATTCCTATTAATATGTTGGGTTTTCGTGCAATAGGCTCAAGTCGCCGTTCATGTTCATGAAGTCTCTTTTGGGACATGGTGGTTAAAAGTCTGCAAGTTGACTTACATCAATGTTACAATGGAGAGGAAACAGTGGACTCATATGCTGAGGGTGGGTGTGGGATTGTGTATGAACGTCTATAGGCCCTTTTCACAGCAACCGTTTTGAGGTGGTAAAGCAGGGAGTAAAGCAGGCGTAACCAATAACATTCATGAGGCACTGGCACTGCAACACCTACATGGAATGGCACCATAATTAATGGTATTGTTACACCTGCTTTACCTCCTGCTTTACCACCTCAAAACGGTTGCTGTGAAAAGGGTCTATATGGTGAATGTAATAGGCTTTGGCTCAGTCAGTGCATGAAAGGGAGCTGGCACTGTGGTGGTCATGTGGGCCAGGAGAGGAGGCTGCCTGGCTCCTTGGCTTTCATCCTCAGTGCCACCAGGCCCGTGGGCTTGTATTCGGTCTCGGGCCCCTCCAGGGACGCGGGCCCCAGGCTTCCCGGGAAGCTGTGGAGCGAGTAGAGGCCGTTGATGCCCGGGTGGTGCGACGGGTGGTGGTGGTGCGGGTGGCTGGGAGACGCGGGCATGCCCATGAACCCGGGCAGGTTGCTGTGGGGGTGGGTGTAGGGACTCATGCAGGACGAGGGGAGGGAGTCGGCCCCCAGGACGCAACCCCCTCCCGAAGCACCGCCTCCGCCTGAAGCCGCCCCCGGCCACAGGTTGCCCTGCATCTAGAGAGGGAGGGGGGTTAAGGTGGGGAAACTGTGAGAAAAAGGCCTTTCCATTTCCACGGGCCCTTTTCACAGCAGGCGTTTTGAGGTGGTAAAGCAGGAAGTAAAGCAGGTGTAACCAATAACATTTAATGAGGGCCCTGCCACTCGGAACACCTAAATGAAATGGAACCATCATTAATGGTATTGGTCACACATGCTTTACTTCTTGCTTTACCAGCAAATGGTTGCTGTGACATGGGTCTATATAGAAAAGATATGCAACCATTTCCTATTAAGACATTCTGGGACAACTACTGTATTTCTGTGTTTCTGTCTACCGTATATGCATGCAAAGCAATTCCTCACAGTGGGAGCAATAAAGTCCTCCTACGAGTACAACATGAATGATGTTGTTTGTGATTTGTGAGTGCGGTGGCCTTAGCTACCTGGTATGTATCGTGCCGAGGGAGAAGAGAGATATCGTATGTAGCCGCAAAGTGGTTGCGCACCTCCTGGATCTTCCCATAGCGTTCCCTTTTCCTCCACTTGGCTCTGCGATTCTGGAACCAAACCTAATGAATAAAAATGTGACATTAAAAGGCAGAAAATGTGTAATAGGTCTAGAAATGTAATGGCCTATTTTGGAAGACTTTTGGAAGACTATACACGTTGCCTTATTGAGGTGATCATAAATTATCTTTTGATAATAGTTGTGAAATGAAAGGGGGTAAACGTTTTTCCTGGCTCAAAATGGGCCTTTGGGGGGCGACTATGCATGGCAGTAAGTTTACTGTTGTTGCGCGTAGATTTGACTTTTGGGTTAGCATATAGTCAGGGTTATCCTGAACACAAATACACCAGTCATTGCCAGAACTTATGGAGCAATGTGTTTTCACAGCACCCCAAGTTTGAGAAAGGAAGCCTTTTGAAGGTACAAATGTGGAACTTTAACTTTGAAATTCTCTAAAATTATGCAGTAAAAATGCTTCATTTTGAGTTAGTATGCAGTCATGGTCGTCCTGAACTCAAATGTCTCAGGCCTTTGGCTTTTGGCGGTGGCTAAAACCTCTTTGTGGGCCAAAAATTCCTCTATGCTGGAAAAAATCCTGTAAAGGGCAATGATGTGAAGTTTAGTGTACAGCAGTTGGGCCAACACACTAGAGATGGAACAATGTGAAAATTTCATATCACGATTATAGTGACCAAAATTATCACGGTTATCAGTATTATCATGGTTATATTATCACGGTTTGTTAAAATGTGCTGAAAATGTTCAAAAAGTACTAATACACTCACAGAAATCATTTCACCAAGCTTTATATTGAAAACTCAGACCCAAAAAGGATTGATACACTCACTGAAATCATTCCTCCAAGGCTGTGCGTTTGCACCCTTTGAGACGGTTGCCAAGTTTGGTTGATGATGGACAGTATTTACCATGTTTTTCAAAGCACTGTAATCATGGTAACACGGTAATCACGGTACCACGGTTTTATTTATAATGACATTTTTAAACGATACGGTTATATCGTAATGAATTTGATCACGGTTATCGTAAAAACCACTTATCGTCACATCCCTACGACACACACACCTGAACCCGTGCCTCGGTGAGCTCGGTCCTGAGGGCCAGCTGCTCGCGGGCGTAAACGTCCGGGTAGTGTGTCTTCTGAAACACCTTCTCCAGCTCCTCCAGCTGGAAGGTGCTGAAGGTGGTGCGATTGCGCCGCTTCTTGTTCTTCCCCGACAGGTCGATGGAGTCGGCGATAGAGTCCCCCTGCATGCTGCCGGCTGGCTCCTTCAGCTTGGCACAACAGTCCGTGCCGATCACAGGGTAGCCCATGGCTTTGGAGGCCGCCTTCTCTCTGACTGAGGCACGCAGGGCACACGGAACGCAGAGGCAGACATGTAAGAGATACAAAGATTAGTATCAACGTACGCATTGTTCATTGTTCATTCATCGATTAGCGAGAGCCAACCACCACGATATATTGAGTGGGAGGCAGGGAAGACACTCTGGACAGATCCTCAGTCCTCTCATATGGCTATACTGTAGCACGCACAGACAAACGCATTCATACCAATTGAGGTCTCCAACATGTCTTCGGAATCTGGGAGGAAACGAAGCACCCAGAGGAGACACACATGCTCACCAACACGGAGGAGAACATAAAATCTCATGCAGAGAGGGGAATCAAACCCAGACCTGTGCGGCACCAGAGCTAACCACTGATCCATTGTGCCGCCCACATTTCATTGTCAATATTGCTATTTGAAGTCTGTATCAAAAATAATGTCTACTACAGTCACACAACAGTCAGATTTTAAGATCAAAGCATCAATGCTAAATTGCAAAGAAAAAAGGCAGTCTATATTGTGAATAATACGCAGGGTATCACATCAAAGGTTGGGCTTGACTGAGGAGGGATCATTAACTGTCTGGCAGGGGAAGTTTTGTTAGTAAGTAGCAATCTTTCCCCCGTCGTTTCTGTGCTTCCCCGTGATCCCAAAACAACGAGACTCCGAGAGAGGAGTCTGAACTGTGAGAAGCGTGAGAGGAGCAATATACAACCGCTGAACTCCACCGCTCTCCTTTGCCTTTAGCTGAGCTGCCTTTTAATTAGATTTGCCCAGGCACACCATCATACACTGAGTGGGCCTGGTGGGTGTCTGCCTTCATATGCTCACCTAAATTTGCTTTGAATTACAGCCACAAACCAATAAGGAGACTCAGGAGTTTTAGCTTCACAGACCTCTTTTTATGTGTATGTTATTGTAAAAATATATATGTTATTCAGTGAAAATGTTTGGGACCCTATCAAAATATCCACATGAAAAGTGATATAGCACTGGGAAAATACTATCTGACACTGCATCTGATTGGTTTAATTAATTAGTCACATTTTGCTCTGTATGTGCACGGCAGCAAGCGGAAATCGAAGGCCATTATTTTCCTTCATTCTGACAGAGCGCTGCTCCCCTCCTGCAGTGTTTGGATGTTGTTGTCCGTGTTCATTATGTCGAAGCCGGGGCTCCAGAGTCAATTCTCCCTCCGTATCTGCAGGGGAGAGCCCAAACACTACTTTGCTATTCTCTTAATTCAATATTGGCCCCAACCGAGAGCACTTTTCCTTGCAACATTAATTTCCTCGTGTCCATTAGATACGACCTCACACCACAGTTCATGCTGAAAATATTCTCTGTCAAGATTGCAAACTATTGGGGCCACAGGACATCGTACAGCTTTTACCCTGTCAAGAACCCACATCCGCTCTCTCCCCCCGCACAGCAGTGTAACTGGAGAGCTATGTGAAACGCAGTGCAGGACATATAGAGGATACATTCAAAATGTACAAAACCTGCCAGGAATATCATGAGAGAATGGAGTAATTTTAATATACTGACATCGTCATGGAGAAATTGGAGCCGCTCTTTTCCTGACCTCTTGTTCTGTAGCTATAAGTTCTACACACACTATTTAAAAAAAGGGATTTTCAGAGTTAGCTTGTGGGCAAAATGGATATTTATGACAATAAAGTTGAACTTGAACTTGAAGAAAGTGTTTCTTCTTGGCTCTGAAAGTTATTGGTGCTCCATGTATTTTCTGTAGTTATCTCCCAAACCAATAATGTAAATAATGGTGACTTTAAGCCTCTAAGTTATAAGTTTGAACTTGAATAGAATGTCCCTTCTGTTCCCATCACAGGGTAGTAGTTGTGGAAATATATATATATATATATATATATATGAGGAATAATCATATTTTTGTTTGTAATATGTTTCTAGTAGCATTTATAGCACCTTAATAAAGCCATTCAGATGATGAAAGTCCCCCATATAATTGCAAGAAGAAGACACTATTTTGACCTCAGCCCCATATTTTTAGAGACATTGCGGCACTGAGTTTTAGTAAAAAGTAAGCAATTCATTGTGAAAGACTTTTATAAAATTGTAGATAATACTTTATATTGCAATTTGTAAAAGCTATATGAAAGTTGATTGCAAAATGAAAATAAAATGCGATGAAAATGTGAAGAAGGTTGAAGGTTGAAGGGTTTCTCATGACTAACCTTCACATACATGTGTCTGCCTTTGAAGGTGTCCGAGTCCCAACCGCTTAAATGGTTCACTATTGAAGGACCAAGTGTGGACACACACACTCATACCAATATACGTATGACTGTGTGTATATACATGTATACATTTATATATAGACATGAAGACCTATATGACTGTAAATATTTCAGTAAGTCAGTAAAACTAAATTGACACTGTACAATTGGATGTGCATGAGGATCATGCGTGTGTGTGTGTGTGTGTGTGTGTGTGTGTGTGTGTGTGTGTGTGTGTGTGTCGTGTGTGTGTGTGTGTGTGTGTGTGTGTGTGTGTGTGTGTGTGTGTGAGAGAGAGAGAGAGAGAGAGAGAGAGAGAGAGAGAGAGAGAGGAAGAGAGAGAGACTAAGAGGATGGGTGATCCATCATATGCCTTTTTCTTATTTAAAGGGTTTGAAAGAAAAGTCAAGAAAAGGCCATTTTCAAATAAGATAGTTCATATAGTTAACAGGCACTGCACTATAGTCATAACTAATTACAAAAAAATGATATTGGCTGACTTTGGCATGCATGGAACATAAACAAGCTGCTGTATATTATTCTGGACACAGATATCACAAAGACTGTATCAGCACATCCCTTCCTCTGTTCCTCTGCAGGATGATCAACACCAATAAATAAATTAAAGAGCATATCATTGCTTCAGGCTTCGGTTCAAACAGTTAGTTCTCTTCACAAGGTGATAATTTGTTCACTATTATGTCTGACAGCCTTGGAGTAAGCCAGCTATCACATAATTCATAAATACAATACGCCTATGTCATGTCTTATTGTGCTAAAAAAATGCAAATTAAGTACATAAGATATAGAGATTGCCTGGTTGAAATATGTCTTCATGCCTGGAGAGTGTTGGCCAATGGCGGATTTGGCCTAAAAGGCTAATAATGACACACCCAACTTGCTGCCAGGTTGACCTTTAACCTCTCTCACTCTACATCAAGCCTAATTGACTGAAGAGTGTCAAGTGCAGGGAAAACTTGCTGACATTTTTATCATGTCAGTAAAATTGTATTGCGTTTCCCTCAATCTAATTATGTGAAAATAGTTCACAAAATATGTAAAATGGGTTAGGCCTTCTGGAAAATATTTGGAAAATAAATTTGTGTCGCTTAAACTTTCTCACAAAGTATTACAATTCTGGCCCTTTTAATCTTTCTCACACAAAATCCTGTTATTTCTGTAAGGACAGGGGACATTTTAAAGTTCTTTCTGGGTCCAGGATTAACTTCAAAACATTATTATTATTATTATTATTTTAAGTAAGTTATGGCTCATAAATAACTCCCAAAAAAATCTGCAGATTTGCCAGGCAAATATGTGCGTTATTTTCAATAAAAACACAAATCTAGCTCAGAGGAATAAATTACAGTAACAAGCAAACAAAATACTGATTATTATTATTGTTATTGTTGTTGTTGTTGTTGTTGTTGTTATTATTATTATTATTATTATTATTATTATTATTATTATTATTATTATTATCATTATCATCATTATTATTATCATTATTATCATTATTATTATAATTATTATTATCATTATCATCATGTTGTTATTGTTATTATTACTATTAGGATATATTAATATTGCTGTTGCTCCTACTGCTATAAGGTTACTCTGTGGTTTTCCAGTGTTTCCTTAGCTTACCTTCCGAGTTGCTCTCATAAAACGTCGGCTTCCCCGTTATTGCTCTCCCCTTTTGATCCTGGTTGATATTGTCCAAGTACTTGTGTTTGGCCGGTGAGGAGGGGGGGTTCGCCCCAGCAGCGCCGTGCGTAAAGTCCGCCGGAGCGTCTCCAAACCTCCCCATGGTGGAGGAGTAGAAGTCCCCGCCGGCGCGCAGGCTGAGGCGGGGCGGCAGAGGAAGGTGCTGGGAGCACTTGTGCAGCTCGTCGCACGGCAAAAAGGAGCCTGAGCCATGTTCGATTCCCGGAGAGTCCTCTGGCGTCCTGCTCGTCTGCGAAGAGAAAGACAAACAACTTTCCGACTCCATCTTACGGCTCCAGCACGCAGTAATGACTGGGCGCCTATAGTGTGCAGGGCGCAGAGTGAGGGGCGACCCAGACGTTTTTTCCCCTTCTGTTCAAGTCAAGTGGGTGGGATTTAGCAGATCAGAAACAAAGACCCGTGAAACCGTGTGTGTGTGTGTGTGTGTGTGTGTGTGTGTGTGTGTGTGTGTGTGTGTGTGTGTGTGTGTGTGTGTGTGTGTGTGTGTGTGTGTGTGTACGTGCATGCGCGCGCGTGCGTGCGCGCATTGTGACAGCAGTCCAGCAGTCTGATATAATCTGCCAAAAATTCAATCACGTGTGGTTTCTGTCCCTCAATTAACCATTTAATTCCACCTTCATATTACATCACCAAAAACAAACGGCAGGCGCAGGGTGCGACAGGCACGACATTACGAAAAACTTAACGAAACTTTCACTGATGACAAGATGAGCCTTTCTATTATATTATTATTATTATTATTATTATTATTATTATTATTATTATTATGATTATTATTATTATTATTATATATTTTTATATATATAAATATATTGTTTTAATTATTATTATTTAGTTTTAATCTGGATACATTCACTAATGGTTTAAAACATTTTTTATTTTGGTTAGATGCTGTAAAGGATTTTCAGACTTTCTTGCATTTTCTTAACATGTCTGGTCTGCATGCACAGATAGATGCATAGATTCATTTTTTCCTATAACCCCCCCCCCCCATACATTGTTGATTAAACCATGCTCAAGTGTGTTTCCATTTAATTTTGAAAACAACATGGGAGGAGGTTTGCACGGGCAAACAATGCCGCATGAAAACTCGAAACTGGATATAGACCAACAAAAAGAAGAAGAAAAGCCAATAACATCTTTGAGTATTTTAACCAAAAGACTAATCTAATTCTATCGCATCATCACATTAAACAAATGTGGAGAGAGAAAATTACATTTAGCAAACAAATAAAAGTTGCACGTTCAAAAACCGGCATGCGGTCAAGCTCAATTCAGAAATGAGACTCAAAACCCGACGCAAAGAGGATAACGCTATATGCATGGGCCTAAACTGAATAATAACCACGCCGAACATTCAAAGAAATCCCCCGTAAAAGGATGGTGTCTTAATAAATTAATTTAGTTGCTCAGTTGTTATTGATTGACGTTTGTATTAACCTATATCTTATGCACAATCTTAATTATAGCCTTAAATATAGGCCGCAAAAAATAAATTGCGTCTAAAATATTGGCTATAGCGTTTAGTGTTTAGTTTAGAAGTTTATTATCTAGCTAATGATTTTAGTTTTAAAATGATGAATCCAAACAAACTGATTATTCCATCCTAAACTTCAGAATGCAAAATCAAACTTGGAATAGAGTAAACATTCATATTGCAAACCAATTAAATAGGCCTACAACATTTTCGTTGCTAGCCTATTACCGATGCGTCTGACGTACAAGGCCGATATTATTCATGTCACTTGTCTATTCTTTTGTCGTTTAACAACTGTGGCGCTGATGCCCGGACCCGGAACACTGAATAATATCTTTCAGAAATGATAGAAACAGCAAAACAATCCTTAATCAAGATGGTCATAACATTTTCCACTATCAATAAACAACTTTCTTCTTAAATCTAATTTTCCTTTAATTGATCTGATATTTATTTTCATTCTACTCCTTAAATATAAAAAAAACTACTATATTTAAAGTAAACACAGTTAAATCATGAGGCTATGTTCTCTGTGGCGCAGAGCACCGAGTTCGTTATTCATTTTTTAAACAAAATAATATGTCTATTGCAGCATTGACATGTAGCCTAGTTGAATCCTATAGGATGCATATAAGACAGACTCAGCAGTATATGATTAAAGGCTGCCTCTGAAGGCTGTTGATATTGACATGTTATCTCCAATCTGGTCAAAGCACGTCTAAACACAGTGCACTTACCAAGTTCAGAGACGGTAACACTGGTTTTGAGGACATCTCACAATCTGTCTGGATACCTGAGGCCGCCTGCTGCCCAGCTGATGGACAAGTGTGTAAACATGAGGTCCATTTGGGTGGAGAGGGGCAATAAGGCTCATTTGATTCCATTTTGGGTTCTGAAACGTCAAAGTGTCGACAGTGCACATATTACTGTCACAGATCCAAGTAGCAAAAGAGGCTGTGCAAGTTCAACTCATGTGGAGTTGTTAACGTTGCATTTGAATGATGGCTCCTGTGAGCCCAAATACTGACTTGACATGCATTGATTTTTTTTTTATACAAATTATGCCCGATCTCAGGACAGGTTCAATATTGGGGACTGTTATCAAAATGTGTGTGTTCAAAAGAAATGACACTATTATAACTTAACAAAAACGAACTTTTCTAATGTAGTTTAATAACTAGTTATATTGTTCTCAAACTAAGTTAAAAAAAAAAAAAGTAATTGTGAACAAAATGAAAATCCAAGTCTTCATCAGCATGTTGGACACAAATTCCAAAGACATGGCAGCTTACAGTGGAAAAAAGCGTCTTTAAAGGAACACTCCGCCCATTTTCAACCAGCTTTGTATCATTAGAACATCAGTAGTATATCAGAAAACTGTAAACGGTTTTGAAGTCTGTCATTTAATTTGACAGTTATTGAGTGTTAAAGTGTGGACCAGTGACATCACTGGTCCACACTAACAAACAAATTAATAACTCATTAACTCAAATCAACTCTCAATAACTGTCAAACTATTCATCGTTCATCTAGTTTGACATTTATTGAGAGTTGATTTGAGTTAATGAGTTATTAATTTGTTAATTTGAGTCAGTGTGGACCAGTGATGTCACTGGTCCACACTTTAACACTCAATAACTGTCAAATTAAATGACAGACTTCAAAACAGTTTACAGTTTTCTGATATACTATGTTCTAATGATACAAAGCTGGTTGAAAATGGGCAGAGTGTTCCTTTAAGGTGAAAATGATTTGTGTCCTTTGACATAAGGCATAATGACATTTATGTGTAACATGACTTAGATTAGCATGCTTGGGTCAGGGGAGTGTATAGGGGCTAAAAAGTGACTGTGCTGTCATGTTAATTACAACCACAGTGGCACCTCTTACCCTCCCCTCGCTCTCAGCAGCACACTCCCTCCCTGAGAACTTAAGCCTCGGTCGTCGCCCGGCATTTATCAAACTCTCTGGGCCGCGTGGCCACCATTAAAAAAACTCATAATCCTGTTAAAGAGGAGCGCAAAGGTTTAAGATGTACACAGTGGGGACAGGGTTATGTTTCCCAAAATCTCGTGACAAGTATGTCCTCTGTAGCCCGAGGCGGAGCAGCAGCAGCGCACTTGGATTCGAGAGAGCCCAGCTGAGTAAATGCGTTCCAGAATTGTGGCTGAGAGGAAGAACGTCTGCGCTGTGATCTCCGAGCCGCCCCAGGTACCAGTGTTTATATGAATCCTGCGTCAAGAGAGCGTAAGATGTAGAGAGGATTACGGTCTATGTTATTTGCGGAGGAACCGGAGTCTCCTACGAGTCTGTGTAGACGTCTGTGTGTGCTGTGTTTACCATGGCTTGCTTAATTATAGTGGAGGAGGGGGTAGAGGGGGGGAGATAAGTCCATTTATGCACAAGCACTGAAAAACCCCAAACGTTCAGGGCAAAAAAATGACATTGAAATCTCAGCCGCATCAAACCAAACAGACCACCTGTCCCTTAAGAATACGCAGCACGTATATGTGAGAGAAATATCACGGACACATTTTGACTGAATCCTACCTCAGCCAGAGATAATAATATGTCCATGTTGTCTTCTTCACACACTCACCCGTGGAGAAAAGTTGGAGAATGTTGCAGAAAGCAACACCGGCTCACCGTCTTCACCGTGACCGTGCTGCAGCTCGGCTCGCTGCTCCTCATGCGAGCAGCACCCCGGGGTCCTGCTACACCCTGGTCCTCTGAACCTGTCCCTGGCATGACCCCCGTGCAGGAAATCAGTTCAGCCTGCATGCCGGCGGGAGGGAGGCTCCCAGCTCTGGGCACAGACGGCCCGGATAAAGGCGACCCCTCTGAGCCCCTGAGCACTCTCACCGAGCACCACCGGGCCGGGGCCCCCGGGGGATGCAGCTTCCAGCGACACCGTCATGCACCACCCTCCCTCCCTCCGCTACATCCTCCTGGCCTGGTCATCGGCCTGCAGGGCTTGGTCACACCCTGTTACACCTTACATCCTCTCTCTCTCTCCCTCGCTCTCTGTCTCACTCACACACACACACACACACACACACACACACACACACACACACACACACACACACACACACACACACACACACACACACACATTTGTAATTCAATTATTCAAGTCATGAGACACTGGCTAGCTTTATTAATGTCATCGAAATGTTGCAAAAGAGAGCCAGCAGAATTATTTGACGATGCTATAATGACGAGCCTGCATGTGTATGGAGAGAAAAAGTGCCAACCTCCTCCTCCACCGACAACCTGTGTGATCCTCCAACAGCCTGTAGTAGATGGAGAAGTCATTAGAACAGAACCTGTGAGATGAAGGCCCACACAGATATGCAGGCCAGCTATATGAAGCACACACTCCGTCTGGGCTGAGCGTACACATTGTCGGCACATGCGAGCGAGCTGGCTAGTCTTTGTCTGGCCATCACCGCCCGGGGCCTTTCCTCTCACGTACAGGGTGGCGATTCAACCTGAGGTTTGCATTAGAATAGGAGAAGGGATAGCTAATTTGATTAGCCGCCATGAATGCACAGAGATCATCCCATATGCGGAGAGGCCGGGGCTCCTCTCAGAGGCCTCTCTCTCTGTGTCCAGAAGCCCCCATAGCCAGCTGAGGCTGTGATTGACAGCTGCCGACCCCCGGGGTCACCCGGCTGGAGAGGTGCATTCTGGGAAGAAGAAGCGCACTGGTCTGCGAGCGCTGCAGGGGTGGGGGGTGGCGGAGAGGGGGAATGGGAAGTGGGGTCGCTGTCCTCTGCCTGACCTCGTATGAGGCGTCATCTAACACACTGGAGTCCAGTGAAAGTTAGCAGCAAATCACAATCCACAGCTGAGTGGAGACATGAGTGTTTTGTGTGTTTCTGTCAGTAGCACGAACAAGCTGACACTGCTCGATCCTGACATAAAAGCCCCCAACAGGGTTTGTTCGTTGGTGGTATTGTTTTGCTTCGACTTTTTATTGTCTGAAAATGGTCTAAGTTTGAAAAGGAAGCATCCATTCTTTGTCTTTACGAGATTCACAGTTGGAAAGATGATGACTAAAAAGCCAGTCATTTAACCCTCCAGACTGTGAATCGTCTGCTTTATTTTAACGATTCAAAAGAACATTGACGTGTGCGACACTGCTAGTGTGTCACAGATTATTAATGTCATTAAAGTCTGGCAGCCTTAGTTCATCACAACATGGAATTTGTTTCCTATCATGGTCGATTTATCACAAAAAGATTTGCTGCTACAACACACGCTGCATGGCTCGCCTAGTTCTGGCAATCGAAAGCACTTAGGTTAAATCCAAGACAGAACAACCATAAAACTGGAACTGTATAATATGGAAGGATGGTCTAGGTCTCAGGTTGCAAAGGCCAACATCAAAACCTGCTTTTATTTTCCAATGTTACTTGTTGAGCATGAAACACTGTCGATACAACCCACACATGTGAAGAATTGTTGCATGCCTAGAAAGAGTTCTATCAAAAAGGTTCTAGATTACACTTTTTCCCCGATAGTTTTTTCTCCTATTTTCTCCCCACTTGTACTGGGCCAATTCCCTGTCCCGCGGTCATTGCTCCACCCCCTCTGCCGATCTGGGGAGAGTTGTAGACTAGCACATGCTTCCTCCGATTCATGTGCAGTCATCTGATGAGGAGCTTCACTGGCATTCCCCCTAGTTCCCCTCCCCCCTGAACAGGCGCCCCGACCGACCAGAGGAGGCACTAGTGCAGCGACCAGCAGGGGCAGACTGGGATTCTAATTCAGGCCGGGCATTAGATACCAAGCAGGCCAGGCCGATATGGGCCGCCGCGCGTGCCGGCGTCCGGTGAAAAATTTGGGCCGTTTGAAGCCCAATTTGGGCCGTTTGAAGCCAGATTTGGGCCGTTTGAAGCCCAATTTGGGCCGTTTGAAGCCAGATTTGGGCCGTTTGAAGCCGAATTTGGGCCGAGTCCAGTTTTACAATGAGATGCACCCACTTTAACCCTGAATAAAGTAATAAAACCACTAGTAAACCAGTAGGCAGCACCTGGCCTGCTGTTCAGTGAGTGGCCTGACTGGGAGCACCAAAAATCTTTTTTTTTTTGCAGGCCAGGCCAGGCCAGGCCACCGGGCATTTGCCCGACGTGCCCGATTATGCAGTCCGCGCCTGGCGACCAGGACTCCTATCATGCTACTGGCTTCCCACCCGCAGACACGGCCAATTGTGTCTGTAGGAACGTCTGACCAAGACGGAAGTACCGCTGCCGGGAATTGAACCCGGGTCTCCACAGGTACATAGGTGAGTCAGTGCTTTTACCTCTCTACACTACCCAGATGGCCTAGATTGCACTTCTGATGTTGCCACAGTGACGAGCTGAAGAACCCACACACAGGTGCCAGTTCTGTGATAGCCTCTTTTAGCAGTTTTATGACCACTAAACCTCTTTACTCTTTATATCGGTTCCTGGAAACTGAATATGAGCTTAGTGAATTCATTAGCGTGTGTAACGATGGTTAGGGAGCGACTTTTCTCTCTCTCTCTCTCTCCAGACCACGGAACAGTAGCCCAGTGAGAGAAACCTGGTGTGTGTGTGTGTGTCTCTATGTGTGTGTGTGTGTGTGTGTGTGTGTGTGTGTGTGTGTGTGTGTGTGTGTGTGTGTGTGTGTGTGTGTGTATGTGTGTGTGCGTGCGTGCGTGTGTGTAGAACACCGGGTTATGAAAGCTCTCAGCCTATCGTGATGAATGTCTCTGTGCTGACTGGCTCCTAATGAAGGACAGGCCGGTACAACCTCGCTCCTTACTCACAATCTCCAGGAATCCGTAAACATGCACCTTAGCAAAAACCATCTGGATCGGCAGTGAGGCCCCGATGCAGTGGACGCATGCCAGCGCTAAAAATAAATAATCCCTAAATGTGTTTGTGGATGGGGAACCATTGGCGAAGCGTCATGGGCCCGGTGACTATAGGTCAGCCATGTTTAAAGTCCGGCCCTGGGGCCAATTGGGGCCTGCCGCCCGCGGACAGATTTGAAGTGGCCCTTGTCTTGTCTCTCAAAATATACTATTATGTGGCCCTCCACACAGTATTGGTTAATCACGCAAGTTCAATTTGCATGTGCACTGTATAAGTCTTATCACTCTAGCTTGTTTCTGATTGGAGGAATTGGGTGCATTATTTAGCTACAAATTGCCCCCCTGTTACAATTGACCCCGGTCTCCCCCATAATAACCAGTATAGGCTAGGCAATTAAAATACAGCTGCCAATTAAAAAAAAAAAAGTATTTCCTTTCATTGTCAGCCTTTTTAATTATAAAGGTTTTAGGTGAATTATCCAAAAATATCCCACCCCCCATCCTCATATTCATCACATGGCCTAACTCCTCTTACTTCACATGATACGTGATAAGTTTTAAAACTTCTTGGGGTGGAAGTCGCCTGTTATAGCTTGATGGTATTGAGCAAAAAGACGACAAAAACATTGGACATCAATGCTAATTTGGTTCCCCTGACCATACTGCAGGTTATTAAGTTAGCCTCATTTCTGAAGGTATAAGCGAGGAATCCGAGGACGCATGCAACCGCAAATTTGGTGGCCTCTAACGAAAAATAGTCCATAATGTAACGACTAAGGAATACTGATCATTGGGAGGATAAGTAAAGATATGCTATAACGTTCACTTTTGAAATAGCCTATAATTTTGAAATAGCCTATAATGAGCAATGAGTAGCCTAATAGCCTTTTTTTTTTTTTTTTTTTTTTGTATTGGGGCCCAAAACAGCCCGTGACCCCGGGGCCCTGATCGAATTAGAGGTGGTCGAGCAGTGACCATGCAGCACGGATGCAAAAGCATGGGATTTTCATTATCCAGAGCCAGAGGACAGGAACCTCCTCTCATGGTCCTCCCATCCTGCACACACTTGGCTCGGTGTCCCGCTTAACCCCTTCCCCGGACCCCAGGTTCCGGCTTAAGACATCACACATGGGATCAAGATAGCACCTGCAAAGGTTTGTTGTTCATGTTCCGGCATCCATAAGCACGCTGCTTTGAATTACTGGAGATGCCCCAGTAAGTTAACATGAAGTAGGCTAAGCCGTTTAAGATTTGAGAGATGTCATATAGGCCACTCAACATTTGACCTTGCTGCTACAAACGCCCATTAAAATGACTGTGACACTGATGGCTTCATTGAACTGAAATGTGGCTATCCCGCCAAGTTTTTCCCATGCACAGCCTAATCAACATAGATGTTTTTGTGAGATAATTATTAATCTTTTGAAATAGCTATTTCATCCTCATAGGCTAAAGTGTGGTTATTTGCCAATCACAAAAGTTAGGCCTAGCCAGTGAGGTAGTTGGTTAATAAAGTGCAGGGCTATTTATAAAAAAGAAAATAATGATCAGGGGTTAATTAATGCAAATATGATCTGTCTCCTAAACCTCAGCAGTTTGTTCATTTAGCCTATATAATTTGGACAATTGTGCTTATTGCTATGACTTGCATGCTAGCATGATGGAGGGCTGGGCTACTAAAAAAAAATCACTAGCCTATACTATAGGCTAGAATTGATTATGGATTGCCTTCCAGATTTGCAACACAATGGTGCATTATTTTATAAAATTATTATTATTATATTATTTTGCGATAAAATAAGGCATTTTCCACTATGATTGAGGGTGTCTTCTGATTTTTGACTGTGAAGGATGAATGAGCATGCATCTTCTCAGAAGATAAATAAAACTAGCAGAATCTTCTGCCAGTTTTATTAAATGAATTTAATGAAAACGAAATGATGATGATAATGATAATAATAATAATAATAATAATAATAATCATAATCATAATCATAATCATAATCATAATCATAATCATAATCATAATCATAACAATTAGAATAA
Source organism: Poromitra crassiceps (assembly GCF_964638095.1). Classification (NCBI taxonomy): domain Eukaryota; kingdom Metazoa; phylum Chordata; class Actinopteri; order Beryciformes; family Melamphaidae; genus Poromitra; species Poromitra crassiceps. Next base: position 4,228,343 of record NC_139627.1, on the reverse strand, counting down.
TTAGAATAATAATAAATAACTAAATAACTAACGAACTAAATAAATAAACTAACTGGGCACTATTTGAAATATCTTCTTCATATAGCATTCTTTTGCATGCAGTTTTGACTAGTCTTTATAGTGAAATGCCGAATGAGTTAAATCGGCCTGAAGGATACATGTGTTCACAAAAGCTGTGTGCTTTCTGCAGTCACTGTAGGTCAGAGAAGAACTAGCCTAATCTAATAGCCTCAATTTATTCACTTTAGTACAATTGCACCCGTTATGTTTTATGCTGCTGTTGGTTCCTTAACAACATCGCATAAAATAGCTTCTGTTTACAAGCAGGAATGCACTATAAACTCACCTTTTGCCCTCGTTTGTCTTTGCGGAATTTTATCACCTTTTTTAAGCTGACATAGGCTTAATAGTTATCTAAATGTGCTTTTCTGAAAATATAATAGATTTTCGTTGAAAGTGGTGAGTTTTTCCCCGGATGACGACGCCCCCCCCCCCCACCTCTCCTTATCCTACCGCAGCGCCTCACAATAATCAGTCCGTTTTTTGCGAGTTCGATTGAAGGAAAGGATGGCAATGGGCACAGAGAAACATAATAATAATAATATAATTAAACTAAATAAAAACGACCACAGGACATTTTAAGTGCTCATATTTCCCTGTGTTCCCTGTGTTGCTATCAGGGATTTGTTGGAGTTTGATGCCAAATGTGACATTTAGCTGCATCGAGGTAGGAAATTCTAACGTGGATCCAAACAACCTGCTTTTATTTTATTTAACGGATTTTCCGATTAGAATTATATAAACGCAATTTAAAAAATAAAATAAGTGGCGTGACCTTTGAGTCTGGTTCATTTAAGTGAAGTGTGTGTGTGTGTGTGTGTGTGTGTGTGTGTGTGTGTGTGTGTGTATGTGTATGTGTGCGTGCGTGTACGCCTGTGTGTGTGTGTGTGTGTGTGTGTGTGTGTGTGTGTGTGTGTGTGTGTGTGTGTGTGTGTGTGTGTGTGTGTGTGTGTGTGTGTGTGTGTGTGATGGGGGCCCATCATATTTCCCCTGTCTGCAGAAGTGAACCAAAGTACGGGAAAACAGTTCACTATGAGGCCCAGAGGGAGGGCTCATAATGCTTGCATTTTTTTTATGACTCTATAATGAGAGTCTGGCAGTGATACCGCCCTCTGACTGGATATCCAATAATTAGGCCTACACATCACCACCATAATAGACCTCACAATGTCTTGAAAAGAGGGATTGGGTGTGTGCTAATTTGCCCATGCTGTGGAAATCCGGCTAATAATTGAACTTTGTGGCTAAATTTTGGTTCATAATACTTGAACTGAGACCAAGTCTGGGATTTCGACAGAAATAAATGGCCATATTACTTACTTACTTATTACTTACAAAAATCACAACAAAACAACTCCTCGTTCTAACTTTTAATTGTAGGGGCCTCAAGTGTACCTTATATAGTATCACGTCTATTGAGCCACAAAAGAGAAAATTTGGCTGAGTCTCTGAACCCCCAAATGTCCCCCATCATTCGCAGCTGAGGAAAGAAAGATGAACAAGCGCGGAATATTGGTGAAAGTGTGATTCTATTTAGAGCAGTGGTTCTCAAACATTTTAATGTCAAGGACCCCCACAAATTAAACCACGGACCCCCATTTGATAAGATTTTGTCCCAGGGTCCCCCATCTGATAAGATTTTAGCTTTTGTGATAACCCTCCCCTCTCCTGGCCCTGTCTTGCAGGAGCCTGGTGTTGGGGTTGTGGGTGCACTCATTGGTTCTTAAGAAGACCTTCAGACCATTCAGTCTCTCTCCCTCTTCATTGGTTTTGTTGTCTAGCTATTTTCCCTTAGTTTTAGTTAATACATTATTATTGTTTTACCTTTTATTTTGGTGTGTGACTCCCTTCATTTGTTTGCACAAAAGTAAAAATTAAAACTAATAATTTATGAACTAAAGGAAAATAGACAACACAAACACATTAAACAAACAGAACAAAAGGTGCATTGGTGAGGAGGGAGAGAGACTGAATAGTCTGAAGTTCTTCTTATAGGCCCAAGGAGCAGGGTAACCCAAGGAGTAGCCTGGGTGAACCCAGCCTTCAACGTGACGTCACAGACTATGCCTGTAACGTAAGTGACTTCATGACTGATTGTACATAATAGAGGTAACGTGGAGGCTGGGTTTACCCAGGCTACCCAAGGAGTACACTGGGCCTAGGTGCACTCAATCAGCCTAACGACCCCAACACCATCACAATTTTAGATGTTTTAAAAAGTGTATTAAACCCATGACCAAAATAGTCAAACATTCTGTCACTGTGTTACTATAATGGTTAGAATTCGAATGAAAATAAATGCCCTTTTTGCTGCATGGGAGACCTCCTGGAACCCCCTCCTCAAGGACGGGTCCCCGGACCCCACTTTGAGAACCACTGTGGTGGAGGAGTGGTCCGTGTGTATATGTGCTGAATGCCAAGCCCCCTGGTGCAGTGCAGTCCTTTGTTCCTGTCCAATCAGAGACAGCTGTACAAGCCCAGCTCGGCGGGGAGAGCTGGGGTCATCCTTCCCTAGCGGATGCTGATCGGGCCCATCCTGCTACTGGTGCCCCGAGGGCCCGGGCGGCGGAGCCTGACCCCCCCAAGCAGCCACCCAGGCACTGGGCGTATAATGCCCCGCTTCACCCACCCTATAGCAGCCTGTTTGCTATAATATGGCGGCCAGCGTTTGTCACATCTTCCATTGGACTTAACATCTGCGGACTCTGTTGTTGACACTTTCAAAAATCAGCTGAAGACTCATCTGTTCAGGCCTTTTGTTTTTGTCTTATTGACTTTATGTCTTTTTGTACTATTTTCTGGTCTTATTTTTGTGACTTTGCTCTGTGAAAGGTGCTCTATAAATTAACTTTACTTTTCTTTAAATTTAGAGGGACTAGCTGCACTGCAAATGCGCACATACATAGAGATGTTGACATGAATGTGAACCACATACACACACGCACACGCACACAGACATGCATGCACAGACACACACACACACACACACGCACACGCACACGCACACAGACAGATACAGATCACTGAACTGAAGATAATAAAACACACATTAAGAGTGCGTCTTTTCCATCAAAGGACTTGTACTAGCAGTCTGTGATCCGGGTGAAGGGCCTCCGGCAGCTGAAGCTGGAGACCTTGTCATGGTTATCAGAATATCTCAGCCAGAGATCTCAGGGGGGTTGGTGTCTGCTTATCAGCTTTTTAGAGGAACTCTGGGCTCTGACACGTCTGCTGCGTGGGACTGTCCCAACTCGGCCGGGGGAATCTGAAAAAGAGCGGAGGTTCTACAAAGAAAGGACACGTGAGAGTTCTGCCTGTTTAGAGAGAGAGAGAAAAAGTAAATGACCTTGGGGGTTGAAGTGGCTGGATAGAAAATAAACTGTTTGGAATTACTCTGCACATTGAGGAATAGAAAGCAGCTGCAAAAGTCTGAACTTACTCAGTCGATTTCTGTGTGATTTGGAAAAGCTTTCAGCAGACACATCACACTAAACCTCTAGGCTCGCAGTGAGAAAGCGCACGAGCGAGTGTGTAATGTTTTCAACATGTCTCCGTTATTTAAAGGAGATAAATTATGGATCTAGACTCTGCTGGAGCTTCGAGGAAGCCAACTTCTTGCGTTGACGGTCAACGGTTGACCGTTAGGGAAGTATACGCCCCCAACCCCCCTCCTCCAGACGAAAGACTTGATGCGCCTCCAACTGAGGTCATTTGAGAGACATGACAACTGACCAGTGAGGTTTTAGGGTCTTTAGGTATAGTGATCGGGAAAGCTAGCAGTGGGCTAGCGTTTAGCGTACTAGCGAGGCCTGAGCGCTCCAGTAAATGGCACACCGGAGACGACGCCCGCACCACGTTCCAGAAAATCTAATTTATGGCCACTTCGCAGCAGCTGGATTTGCACTTCCGACCAGGGGATCCCGTTACCAAACACCATGGAGAAGAAGGATGATATGCACGAGCTTAGACACTTTCTCCCCTCTCTGTCTGTGTGTCTGTCTGTCTGTCTGTGTCTATCTGTCTGTCTGTCTGTCTGTCTGTCTGTGTGTCTGTGTGTCTGTCTGTCTGTCTGCTGTCTCTCTCTCTCTCTGTCTGTCTGTCTGTCTGTCTGTCTGTCTGTCTGTCTCTCTCTCTGTCTGTCTGTTTGTCTCTCTCTCTCTCACACACACACACACACACACACACACGCACACGCACACGCACACGCACACGCACACGCACACGCACACGCACACACACACACACACACACACTCACACAGCGGTAGTGTCATTCTAGACCAGAGGTTTTCAAAGTGGGGAGGCGGGTCTCCCCAGGCAGTTTCAGGGGAGGCTCAGTGAATGGAAGTGAACAAAAATATGACATTAGTTATCAAAAGGAGATCACATAGAATAGCCTAAATGTGTGTGATTTGGTTCAGAGATACAGTAGTTTTGTGGACTTTGACAGTTTTTCCCGCTTTCCCAGAATTAGAAAGTAATAAATGCCTTCAGACAGACCTATTTTTTACGTATATGATGTAGAAGTATGTCAAACGGCAATATCAGGCTATCTTGGCACAATTGTTGGGTGTCTATGGGGTCAAATAACATAATCATGATCCTATAGGCACCCAGGATTTGACTGAGGGGGGGGGGGGGGGGGGGGGTTTCCCAAGCTTTGTCTGGGGGGAGGCCCACAGTCTCAGACTTTGAAAACCCCTGTTTTAGACCAAAAACAAACATACACACAATGTATGTGAGACTGAGAATATAGGAAAATTCTGATTTCCCCCCATATCTAAGCGGTCTTCTTGTGTGTTTTTTTTTTACTTTACTAAACCCTTAAGTCAGTAGACTAGAATACCATTCATGTTAAGAATTCACATAAGTCACGTCTTATGACAGTCCATTTGTGGAACTGAACGACTTTCTGCTCAAGCCAGACAAACTTAAACGAATCTGTAAAAGCATTAAGATCTACAGTCAGCAGCTGCTCCGTTGGCCATAAATTTCCAGAGTGAGGTTTGAGGTTTGTTATGAACCAGCATGTCTGCTCCAACCTCACTCACCCTGCAGGCACTGTTCCACTCACCTCTCTGTCCCTTCCTGTTACGTCTTCAGGGAGCTGTATCGATGTGACATCACAGATTAGAGGAACAAGGAAACTCACCCTCTCGTTTCTGGCCACGGGAGACAATAGTTACTGTTGCTCAATACAGACGGAACCGTCGCAGGGCATCGGAAAATCATATTTGACATCTGCAATTTAGCGGTATTCCCCTGGAAGCATTTCGAGCCGTGGCCGGGAGACTCTAGTCGGCTACCACCGCAGTACTTTCCCCATAAGCCACAATTTAAATCCTGGACGGGGAATAATCATTGCAATAGTCCAGACTGAAAAGCACGAGCCACAGCCTTGTATTTACACTTGATCATTTGATCCCTGATGGTGTGTATGCTATCCTCCTCAATAACTACTCTCATTATCTAAACCAGTGGTTCTCAAATGGGGGTCCGGGGACCCCCCAGGGGTCCTTGAGGGGGTTCCAGGGGGTCCCCATGCAGCCAAAAGGGGGGTCATTTATTTTCACTATAATTCCATTCATAAGTAACACGACTATTTTGGTCATGGGTTTTATACACTTTCTGTAATAAAACATCTAAAAGCATCAATCTTATTATCATATGGGGGACCGTGGGACAAAATCCTATCAAATGGGGGTCCGTGGTCTAATCTTTGTCAGTTTAGGGGTCCCTCATGTGAAAACTTTTGAGAACAACTGATCTAAACTCCTTATCTAAAAGTGCCTGAGATGAGAAAAATGTTTGGTAATCCGAGAGCCCGGACTAAAGACAGGGCAGTTGACGTTTCCACACCAGGATTTCAGATGTGTTTGCAAGTTGAGGCTATCTGAAGCCCCTTTCACTGCGATGATATCATTTGTAAATGCACAAGACAAACAAAGCAATGGTTGTTGTGGTTGATCGAAAATCATCTCTTACAGATAAATCGTCAATTTCATGGCAGAGTCATCATCATCTCTTTAGAAGAGCTCTTTGTCAGTTGATTTGTCAATTGTGTTATGTGGAAAAACGGTCAAACAAACCGACAGCGCCGCATATTTGTCAGTATCCATCACGCTCGTTCTGACAACATGATGCTGGCTCGTAGACGTGACCGCTGTCTCGGTTTGAAGACCTGACAGTGAACTCCGAAAGGCCAGCCGCCCCCCCAGACAGCTCCCCCTCAGGCCGAGCCATATAGCCTGGGGACCAATCACCCTGGCTGCCCTCTCTCTCTCTCTCTCTCTCTCTCTCTCTCTCTCTCACTCTCTCTCTCTCTCTCTCTCTCTCCCTTTCTCTCTGCCTCTCTCTCTCGTTTTCTCTCTCTCCAGGCTCTCTTTAGCTAAGCGCTTTCATGAGCTCCCTGTGTCACCAGACTGATTAAAACAAACATTGACCCTATTTTGGTATCTAATCCAATTGTGCTCTTTTTCTTCTCACCAGCCCTGGAGCACGCAGAGTATTAGGTGTCCTGGGAAGCCCCCCCACCCCACCCACCCCTCCATCCCCCCATGACTGATCTTAGATTTCAAACACTCTGGGACATCACATGTGGTGGGCAAAGAGTAAATAAGAGTCTTATTAAACTCCTTTTTAGCATCCATGTGTAAACAGGATTTGGGATCTGGGTTGTGAATCTTATATTGCTTTGTTTTTTGGGGATGATGATGATAACTAAATGCTGCGTGTGCGCGTGCCCCTTGCGTGTTTGTGTGTTGGGTATAGTTTGGGTGCGGGATAAGCAGTGTTGGGCAAGTTACCTTCAAAATGTAATATACTACATAGTTACGTTCATTTGAAAGTAATACGTTACTTTATAATATTACTGTCTGTGTAGAGTAACTCATTACTTATTACTAGGGGTGTCACGATACACTCAGTTCACGATACGATACGTATCACGATACTGGGTTCACGATAACGATACGATACGATACGATTTTAACAATATTTTTTTAAACTTGAATAATGACAATATATGACTGCAAAAGTAGTATTTTATTTGAAATGCACAAATACAAAACATGCTGTTGTGGGAAATTGTTATTACAATAACAACTAGAAAAAACATGAGATTGGAGATAAGGCTTATCTTGAAATAGAATGAGTTACACCGTCACTTAGATTTACTTTGAACTAAAAGGTTTCTCAGCAGTATAAATTCTCATTATGCATCTTCAGTTTTTCTTCAAACTCAAACAACAAGACTTTTCTTAGTCTATTTTTTATGCATCTTCAGTTTTTCCTGTCAAGTAAACAGTTTTGCCAGAAACTCAATTGAATGGTTTCTCTCCTGTATAACTTCTCATGTGTCTCTTCAGAGACTTGTTCAACTGAACTACTTTCCACACATTGAACTTCAACAAACAAAGACGTTTCTTTGTCTATTTTTGAAAAAAAAAAAAAAAAAAAAATGCGATATGAGATTTCATCTCAACGATACATATCGTGACGTTTTACTATCGCGAAATTTCGTGGGACGATATATTGTGACACCCCTACTTATTACACTACTTTTGCATTACTTTCACCAAAATAACAGCAGTAGCGGAATGACATCGCCGCCCCGGAACAATCCCGAAAAATAATTTCAACCGTCTTGAAGTCAGTGTAAACAATCCAAAATTCAAAATGTTATCCTTTTCCTTTGTTATTGTCATCTATAGTGGTTATTTGGATAGAAACACACAGATTAGGAAATGAGTGTATCTTTATTTAAATATGTGCTTTGATTAAAACAAAATAACTCAATTTGTAACTTGAGTTACTTGACAAAGTAACTGGTATAATATTACTGAAATCCTATAAGTAATAAGTTATATTACTGAGTTACTGCTAAAAGTAATATATTACATGTAATATGTTACTTTTGTAATGAGTTAGCCCCAACACTGGGGATAAGGGGATGAAAGTGAGGGTTTCAGAGAGGCAGCCCCTGCTGGTGAGTGTGCTGGCTGGGGGGTTTTATTGAGAGAAGACTGCTGTTTATTGTTTTATTAACAAGGGCATGTTGGCCTCAGCGGGTCAGGGCTTTACCTTTGACCCATGCAAGGAGAAAGACTAGAGAGCAGCAATAGCCTTTGTGCATCAAACAGGCGACTGTGGTTATTGAAGTCTGTGTGTGTCTATGATGTGTTTGGACCAAGTATAAGCCTGATTTTTTTTAAAGACACAACGCCTTTAAAAAGAGACTTTTTAATATTTTTGATTTTGTTATGACTTGCGACTCACATTTTCTCACTGTTCTTAAAAGTATTTTCAAGAGCACAACACTATTTCCCACACACCAAAGTAATATTACAACTAATCCTAAATTAATTTGATTGGCATCTATAGTTAAAGCCAGAAACAGTGTTTATTTTTGTCTGACCTGCTTCTACTCTGGGAGTTCTTAATGCAATTGTTGCATACTGCACAGCCTCAGTGAGTCACCCCATGAAGAATTGAGTGTATTTCTCTAGATATTTGCATTGCAGCAGCATTGCAATGAAACACAAAATGTGACTAGAATCCTGTAGCATCATTTAACCCATTGATACCTGATGCAGCATTTGTGTGTGTATCCCTTTAAGACCACGAACCGCGTCTTAAAGGCATACGCACACAAATGAGGGATATACACGCAAATGCTGCATCAGGTATCAATGGGTTAAGGTACACAGACAAAGGGTTCACGACGTTTGAACTGATTCAGTCCTCCAATGTTTCTGAATTGTCCTGAGCAAGCAGTGAACATTTTGCACTGTGTGGTAGTAGGACTATTTAACAAACCAGTTGGCCACCATCACCACCAGGCCTATACTGTATGTCTATATAATAGAATACTAAGAGAATCACACTCTAAACCACAGTGAAATTCATGATACCATCTAGTGGTGATCAGCGGTCATGCCAGCTACAAATGTCTTGAGCTGTGAACTGCATTCTCAGTCCTGTGCTTCTGATTTATGAACAGCTAAATACATATACAACAGAACAGACATATGATTCATGTTTATTTGATTACACGTGAGGGATTAAAGTCTAACCTGATATTATCAACATCATTGGTAAAGTTCATCAGGCCTTCCCCAGCTTTTATGTGTTGTTTATGTGTTTGTTTTCTATGCGTCTGCGTGCGCCAATAAAAGTTGATATACTGTAAATGTTTATATTGGGGAAAAAGTAATCTCATTTCTAAATGCCTCGCAAGCCTGGCTCAAAACTGTGAGATACTGCAGTGTGATTGATGAAATAATACCATTGAAATCATGCGATTCCAAATCATTTTTCCTCCCACGCCCTGGCTGGCACACAGCGGGCGCCGCCAGGAGGAGGAGTGGTAACTGGGTGCCGTGAGATAAACGGCCTGTCACGCGTGCACCTTCAGCACATGGAGAGAGCAGCTTTGATTACCGGCAGAAAGTCTTTCGTGCGGCTTGTGAAATACGGCCCATTACCCCTATAGCTTCTTATAATAATCATTTGTTTTCCCTACTGTCACGACCGAGACCTTGGAGTTACTGTGACCTAAAACTTCAGTCGGCGAATACAGGTTGAAATATATGGCGATAATCATTCTCACTAATGGCCACCGAGCTCCGAGCAAAGGCAGTTTTTTTTTTTATAGAGGGCAGAACTGTACGTCAAGGCCAAGACGCTCAGACCAGCCAGCTTTTTTATGACCCTGGTCATTTCACTCTGCAACTGTGTTGTTTATGGTGGTAATGGCAGCAGACTGTTACCACTTTTCATGGCTGTGGTGGGCGGCGGCTGATTTTAACTCAGGCAAGATGCTGCTGACCCCAAAAGTCTAGCGCCTGTATGGACTGACAGTGGTCCTTAATCACCTGTGAGAAGTTTGCTCAAATGTGTCCTGCGAATATCTTCTTCCCGGCCTGTGAGGCGCAGTGTTGGGGGTAACTCATTACAAAAGTAACATATTACATGTAATATATTACTTTCAGCAGTAACTCAGTAATATAACTTATTACCAGTAGGATGTCAGTAATATGATACCAGTTACTTTGTCAAGTAACACAAGTTACAAATTGAGTTACATTTCCCCCCCCAAAGCAAATTTTTAAATAAATATACAATCATTTCCTAATGAAATTGTGTGTTTTTATGCAAATAATCACTATAGTTGACAATAACAAAGGAAAAGGGTAACATTTAGAATTTTGGATTGTTTACACTGATTTGAAGATGGCTGAAATTATTTTTCGGGATGGTTCCGGGGCAGCAATGTAATTCTGCTACTGCTGTTATTTTGGTGAAAGTAATGCAAAAGTAGTGTAATAAGTAACGAGTTACTCTACACAGACAGTAATATCGTAAAGTAACTTATTACTTCCAAATGAAAGTAACTAGTAAGATGTAGTATATTACATTTTGAAAGTAACTTGCCCAACACTGGCGAGGCGATGCTGTCACTATAAGAGAAAGCAGCACACTGCAAAAGAGACATCATGCTCCTGTCGCCCTGAATTCAATCGATGGTGAAACGGGGTGTGGAAAAAAAATATCAAGAGATTAAATGAGAGAGAGAGATGGAACTGGAAGGGGGGGCTGAAAGTAAGAGGGGGATGAGACAGAGAGCACTGATAATCGATGGCGGCCACCGTCGCCACAGCACCGAGACTAGGGTCGTTTATCTCCAGAAGAGAGAGGGAGAGAGGGAGGGAGGGACAGAGAGAGAGAGAGAGAGAGAAAGAGAGAGGGAGGAGGCAGACAGACAGAGCTGTCTGCTGATGGTGCTGGCGGCAATGTGCCAGACTCGGTGTATGAGGGTGTCTGAACAAGTAGAATTTATCACCGTGGCTGCTGCCTTGTTACTGATAAAGACATGACACTGGAGCAGGGAGGCGAGATGGGGCCAGACTGAGGCCCGGTATAATGACAGCCATGTCCTGAACCTATATGCCTCCAAATCTTCATTCATTGACAAAAACAAAACAGGAGAAATGACATTCAATTCGGCAAATACAAATAGTCTTCAGATGATAAAAAATGAAGGATCCAACTGCGCTTCAGCTGTAGGAACTGGCAGGTCCGGTCCATCACAGGAGGGACGCATAAATACTTAAAGGAAAAAGTCTGGAGCACTCACTTTAAGTTATCTGCTGCCTTTTATTTCTTGGTCTTGTTTTTACTCCTTTATTGTTGTACTTTGTTTTTTATAGCCTAATCCCCTTCCTCCCCTCCCCCCTATAATGCACTGTACATCCTCTATTAGGCCTTTACCTGGGTTTTGATATTGTTGTATTCTGTTTTTATAGCCCCCCCCCCTCCTCTTACCCCCTTCCCCCCACCTATAATGCACTGTACATTTTAATCTTATATTAGGCCTGTTTGGGCTCTGTACTAATAAACTGCTGTACCTTGTTTTTATAGCCTATTTCCCCTCCCCACCTAGAATGCACTGTACATTTTAATCTTACTCCAGGCTTTTATTTTTGCCTCCTCACTATGCTCACTGTATAATTGCTGATTGCAAAGGCTCTGTTTAAGGCTATTTGAATAATAGGCAGGACCAAGCCATTGGCTAATTGTAAGCTCTGCCCCTTTTTCCTACCTGTTAAATGCTCTCCTTGCCTGTTACTCTGTTAGACCTGATGAAGACGTATGCACGTCTGTTAGACCCGATGAAGACGTATGCACGTCGAAACGTTGTCTGATATTATGCACCTTAAATAAAAGGCATCAATTGATCCGAGCTGCTCCAGACTTTTTTCTTTAAGTCTTCAGATGATGTCTGCTGCATACATCTGTGAGTTTGTTTATGTGCGTGCATCCTTTGTATATAGGCCTACACACATGTATATACACATACCTTGTATATTATGTGCGTGTGCGTGACCTTTGTGTGTGTGTGTGTGTGTGTGTGTGTGCGTGTGTGTGACCTTAGTGTGTGTGTGTGTGGCTGTGGCGTGTCCTGGTTGCCGCTCCCTGCTGCAGCCCAGATGGCAGTGGAGTCGTCCCTCCGCAGCAGAGGTCTCAGCAGCCTGCCTCGACAGCAGGGGGGGATAGAGAGGGAGGAGAGAGGATTACCATGTGTATCATTCAGATTCAGACACATGAGACTCAGTGCACAAACCTGTGGAAAATAGCTTTTTGATATTTGCAGATCTCTGTAGATGCATGGCAACGGCATGGCAGCGTAAACAGTGTTAGAAGGTATAAACACCTTTTCATAATCTAGCTACAGTACAATGTGGGGCAGGTTTTGTGAGATTACTCTCATTATGGCCATTAACATTTCCTGCTCGGGTATATATAGGATGTCATATGTATTCAAATGATCTATCAATGTTTGGTTTAGTATTTCATGGTGCTGCTACAATTCCAACCAGTAGAGGGCACAACAATATCACACTGTGTTTGATGCATCATTCAGAATCACACACTTCTGCTTGTTTAATGTTTATGATACAGTTACTGATATGATACTGGCCTAAAGAATAGCTAAATGATGCACAGACTGGACTGTAAATAGAAGTGAATAATAAAAGCGACGATATGGAGCTTATTCACACGTATGTCTAACTAAATTGGATTTGCAGTTCAAAGCTGTAGGCTGCTGTGTTCAAAACTAAGGCGAAATACATCACAGTAACTGCTAGTGTGAAGTGTGAAGAGTGTGAAGCTGAGAATAATATCGCTTCAGAAGTTGTTGTTTTTTTCCTGCTCAGCCAAAAGACTGAGGATTTTGGAAAATGTGATTTGCTGATTTACAAAGAGTGTATTCTTTGCCCTTAACCTACACTCTGCCCAAGTGAAAATTAGCCTCAGGGCTGAAGTGCGTGCAGTCTGTCAGCTGAGCTGTTAGGAGGGGGGGGTATGCCCTACTACAGTGATACTCAACCTGCGGCCCGGGGGCCAGATGCGGCCCGCGATAGGGTGCTGTGTGGCCCCCCCCGACCATTTTCTAATTCACAACGAAAACGAATGTTAAATCAAGTTTGACTGAGCTGCAGCTAAATTGCAAATATGGCCATCTGCTCGCCCTGCACTTTATCGTGTATTTAACTAACATAACTTAACATAACTAACTAAATATCTTGTGCGCAAAAAATTGTGAGACTAAACTCCGGCTAACAGCCCAAAAACCTACAATCCGCTACAGAAAAATTAATATTAATGTTTGTTTATTGACTGGCCCTGCCTGGGCCTACTGTCATTTTGCAAAAGTGGCCGTCCTACTGTATTTCTGAGGAGCGGTCTTTACATTACAGTGCATAGGTCCATTAGGTGTTCATCCATGACCATGTGCCTCTATATTAGCCTATTCATAAATAAACTGTACAGCTTAGATTTTCTAGAGCCTCACGAAGCAGCTGGTGACTGAACATGCTCCTGAAGCAGCTGGTGACTGAACATGCTCCTGAAGCAGGGTGACTGAACATGCTCCTGAAGCAGCTGGTGACTGAACATGCTCCTGAAGCAGCTGGTGACTGAACATGCTCCTGAAGCAGCTGGTGACTGAACATGCTCCTGAAGCAGCTGGTGACTGAACATGCTCCTGAAGCAGCTGGTGACTGAACATGCTCCTGAAGCAGCTGGTGACTGAACATGCTCCTGAAGCAGGGTGACTGAACATGCTCCTGAAGCAGCTGGTGACTGAACATGCTCCTGAAGCAGCTGGTGACTGAACATGCTCCTGAAGCAGCTGGTGACTGAACATGCTCCTGAAGCAGCTGGTGACTGAACATGCTCCTGAAGCAGCTGGGGACTGAACATGCTCCTGAAGCAGCTGGGGACTGAACATGCTCCTGAAGCAGCTGGTGACTGAACATGCTCCTGAAGCAGCTGGTGACTGAACATGCTCCTGAAGCAGCTGGTGACTGAACATGCTCCTGAAGCAGCTGGGGACTGAACATGCTCCTGAAGCAGCTGGTGACTGAACATGCTCCTGAAGCAGCTGGTGACTGAACATGCTCCTGAAGCAGCTGGGGACTGAACATGCTCCTGAAGCAGCTGGTGACTGAACATGCTCCTGAAGCAGCTGGTGACTGAACATGCTTCTGAAGCAGCTGGTGACTGAACATGCTCCTGAAGCAGCTGGTGACTGAACATGCTCCTGAAGCAGCTGGGGACTGAACATGCTCCTGAGGCTGGATTTGCAAATTGCTGCGGTCGTGTGAAAACCTCATATGTCCCCCCCCCCCCTCTCTCAATTTAAGCATGATTTCCTCTATGGGGTTTGAAAAAAATATCCATTGGATAATGTCAAAATGCATTGTCAAGCCTGTTTTTCTTACTTCCTGAAAATACGACATTTTGGAGGTTTTCACCCGACAGCAACAAATGTATGGCATGTCATGTTATTAAAATTACCGGCTGATTATGGAAATTCGACGGAAATAATCTGAATTAGAACTATGCTTTTGGTGCAGTATATGGAGTTGAGAGAAATCGGACAAAGAATAATCTCATTTTATCACAATTAACCGGTGACAGATTTCTTTCTTTCTCTTGATCGCACTGCAGCCGTCTGCTGTGGTCAAGGCTGGTTAACCAAGATGTAGAGGCTACAACAACACAGGGAGTTGAGTTAGTACAGCTGCACAAAGTACCATCACTCACTCTCACACGCACGCACGCACACACAAACACACACACACACACACACACACACACACACACACAACATGCATGCACATCCACAACACAACACACACTCCCATCATCCCCAGGGAGGGAATACAAATCATGATATGCAGTTGACAGGGTCGCTCGCAGCAGTCGGGGTGCAAACAGTCGTATTGGCCTCTCTGCCTCTCTCCATTTTGGGATGGACTTTTGAGAGAGGACCACCGACTTCGTCGCTGGGCTTCTGGTATATCCTCTCACTGTTGTTTACAAAAGGTCTCGGTACTAACTAGCTACAATCACCACACTTAACCCAAATAAATGAAACAACAATAAGCTGAAACAATACCAATAACTTATGGAAATATTATTACTGTAGCCTGATCGGTTCCCAGTCAGCGTTGCAGTTTATACGATTTGCATAAACCATTTTCATAAACCTTATTGGGAACAGCAGTTATGTTTTGCCGTTTCTCTCAGGACGCACTGACTCATTGATGTAATACAAACGTGAGTTTTCATTATGCATGATCGTGTTGTGATGCGTGCTGATCTATGAACTAGGCAGGCAGTCCTGAGTTATTTGCGTATTTCTTTTACTGTACAGCCTTGACCAGCAGGGCTTCAACTGACCATCTGGCCTATTTTGGTGAGAGATACAGTAACACTACGCAGGACACGGGTCTAGTTCTAAGCATTCACACTGTTATGAGCAAAACATAGCGGCAGCCACACGACCTTTACCGGCTTAGACTGAGGTCGGTCAAGAACAGCTTCTTCCCAACTGCCATCGGCCTCATCAAAGCCCCCACGACTAGGGACCATGGGCTAGGGACCATGGGCTAGGGACTAGGGACCATGGGCTAGGGACTAGGGACCATGGACTAGGGACTAGGGGACCATGGGCTAGGGACTAGGGACCATGGGCTAGGGACTCCGAAAAGTGATTCTGATTCTGATTGAGCCGCTCTGCTGGCTACGTCCTTGAGATCCTGTTGAAACGTATACATGGAAAAGAACAATCAACACTACATTTGTGGAAGCAGCTGCTGAAAATGCTGCCACCCAAAAAAACATTTGTTTAATTTCACAAGCCACTGGTCATCTCCCCCCCCCCAGGGCATGAGCACTCAGATTGGTTTCTATACTCAAATATATGAGATTGGTTTCTATGTACATATACGATTGGTTTCTATACTAAACTAATTGATATGAGATTGGTTTCTATACTATGAGATTGGTTTCTATACTAAACTATATGCCATTAAGTACTGACTATTACTAATCTGTTGCCTTCATGCAATATTTGCTCAGAATATTCTTCAGGGAACAGCTGATCAGTCATGTGATCGTCCTGCAGCGACACGATAAGCTGTCTGTTCCCAATCCAAGCAGCCCCCTCTCCTCACACACCCACACACACACACACACACGCACACCCGCACACATGCACACACGCACACACACACACACACACACACACACACACACACGCTGTGGGCAACTGCAGGCCACAAGCCTGTGTTAGTAATAAAGGAATATTGCATTAGCGGTCTACAGTGCGTATTTATTTTTGCTTAAACGCATTAGTGAGTCCTCAGAACACGGAAAATAATGATTCCCGAATGCTGTTTTGATGTGATCCCATATAGATCTTCATGTGTCTTTATCTTTCTAGATTGGCATGAGAGAGAGTTACTGTCACGTAACTGTCACCCCCCAGCCTCCAGGGTAAAGGATGGGCCAAGGATGATGAGAGAACATCATTCTTCATAGAGCTGAGGTTTCTGCTGACTTCTACGATGCTGAATGATGAAATGACGCAAGGCAATGACAGGATATTAACAGTCTATTTTTTTTTTTACTTCTGGTTATTCAGGCCAGCTGTTTCCTCTTTGAGCTTGTACAAACTTACCTAAGTAGTAAATTCGCTCTCTGTGTGAAGTTGCTTTTTAAATTACGGCTTGTATTCCTCTCCAACGGGTAGATTTGTTTTCCATTTGCATTGATGTTCGCCGAACGTGCCCTTACAGAAAAAAACACATGAGGTTCACATGTTAAATTTCACATGTGAAACCCATGGGAAGCGTGTGGTTTTGGAACATTTTCACATGTGGAAAAAATGTTTTGCCACATGTTGTATAGCAACATGTTTTCCAAATGGGTTTCACATGTAATCACATAGGTTTCACATAATCACATGGGAATTTACATGGGTTTCACACATTTCACATGTGAAAACATTCCAAAACCACACGCTTCCCATGGGCAAAGCACATGTTCCACATGTTTTCACATGTGAAATTCAACATGTTTTCCCATGTGATCACATGTGAAAATTGCACATGGGCAAAATCACATGTGATCACATGCGATCACACGTGATTTTTTCACATGTGAAGTTCATCTGGTTTTTCTGTAAGGGCGGTTTCTTACCACACAGGTCTGTGGCCTCTCTCATTCAGATTTGACTTGGTTGAACCAAACCTAAATGTTGTCTGTCCATTGATCTCCTGTGTCTTGGGTGGGGCCATCACACCCAGACTGTGTCACCTTGACTTTCGTGTTTATCAGATGGGCGAGCAGCTAAACCTCCGGCATCGATTTTACCATTGCGCATTCATCACTGGGGTCAATACTCGCGCTTCTCCTCTGGCGGTCGTGACTTTTTGTGTTTGTTTCCCTATCAGGGAAGAAGAGGGAGAAGAAGCCATTCTCAGAGTAACGAGGCTCCTGTCACTGGAGCAGCAGGGACGGCCAATTAAAGGCGAGGTAGGCAAAGGGCAGTGAGCTGAATACTAAATGGGTTATCTCTCCTGGAACATAATGCTATGCTATCAGCATTGCTAACACCAGACACTATTCACCTTATGTAGCCACGCCCATTTGACCTGGTTGTGTGGCCGTATCAAAACTTCCAGCTAAAAATAATAATAAAATAATATAAAAAATGGCTGCGCTGCTCCAATATCATCTAACTCTGAATTAACTAATAATTTAGCCAATTGTATGTAACATACCAAATAAAAGCAAATGGCAATGTCTAAGAATGCAACGCCATGTAACTGGCTCGTTAAGTCTCGCATTCCAGGTTAACGTCTGCGGGTCTTATAGGCGTAAATGGCTCGCGCTGCCTCGGAGGAGAGAAAACCATCTGAAGCTTTCTTTGTTGGAGTCCAGGTATGTTTCACAAGAAAGTGCTCGTCATTGTCGACGATAACGTTATCTGACCTGGCTAACAGTGGATACTCGCTTGCTTGCTGTGTACCGGCTCAAAGTAGTAGACTACACGTTCTTTGTTTTACCCCTTCAACTGTCCGCTCCAAAAACAACACTTTATTTTGCGCCGTGACCGCCGGAAGTGTTAAAAGGACCCGGAAGAATTTGGCCCACTGTAAGGTCTGAACATAAGGTGAATTAAGGAAGAACAGATTTTGTACCTCATTGAACACTAGCCTTTGAATGCCCATGTATAGCATATCTCTGCAAAGAAGAGACCATGGACGGAAGGAGCACCATCTGTCTATTCTGTCAGTGATTTAGTGTGGGAGTCGTGTCTGCTCCAGCATGTTTAACCTCGCCCTTGACCTTGACTCTCTCCTCTTCCTGTACAAAGGAGGTAGCCAAGGGACTGGCTGAGGTATCCCTCCTTCCTCATCAACCCTATCCCCTTTCAACGGCTGCTGCATCACACCCGGAGGGGAGTAGGTAGGTGTCAGCGCATTGACGGAAGCGGGACTGCACCATTGCAGGAGGAGGGGGGGAATAGAGGGAGAGAGAGTTGAATCTTCAACGGCAGCTTGGTTGCAGCTGCACCAAAACACCTCCTGAGACCAGGATGGGTTTCAGCCCGCCGGCGTTCGTTCGTCACCATTTTTAACGTGTTGACCTGGCAACCTGGCTCTCCTGAGGGGAGAGATAAGGGGGCTGGTGCAGCTCCACTGATGGTGAATGGGAGATCTCACAAGACAAATATACAATATAAACATCACCACCATTCACAATTATGTTCTTCTCATGCTGAAGAATAGCACTGCATCCCCATTGAGCGCCGTGTGTGTGACCAAGCGTTATCGCTCACCTGTTCGCTAATGGTAGCTTTCACATTCAGGATATACAATCGCAGGGGCGTATGCAGAAATTGAATTATAGGTGGGCCTGGATCAAATTGGGTGGGCCTGGATAGGAAGGGGTGCAGATGCCCGGCCTTCGGCCGGGCATCTGCTTATTTTACTAAAAAATAAGCAAAAATAAGCAAAATTTTACTAAAAATAATGCATTTGACCATCATTTCAAGTAGAATGATACCACCCAAGCAAGAATATTTCAAGTGTTTCAAGTGCTTTACTGAAATATTTGGACCATATAATGATAATACAATTATCTCAACCTTAAAAGGTTACATATAGGTGCCAAATGTTGCATACATGAATGCTTATACTTGTGTGTATACTGTTACTTTATACAGAAATTAGAACCACTGATCCATATACTGCTGTGAGTTTAAAAAATAACACTGAGGCTGCTTCAAGTTTGAACAAGACGCCCTCTGGTTTATTTATCCACAGAGAGAACAAAATTCCTAGATGTCATGAATTTGTCATGCATTAGACTCTGGAGATGATGTGCCCTGCGTTTTTACAAAAGTAACAAAACCATTGGCTAGCAATGCAGCAGCAAGTTTGCCTCTAGAAAACAACCAATTAAAAAAAAAAAAAAAAAAAAAAAAAATGTTTTTTTGGGTGGGCCAGGGCAAGAAGTGGGTGGGCCTGTGCCTACCCAGGCCCACCCGTAGATACGCCCCTGTACAATCGATAGCCTAAGGGTGTGGGGTTACATTATCGGAAAAAGGGACTGCTATCAGTGTCGGGGTGCTGTGTCCATCCTCCCCATATCTCCTGGGTCTCTACCTGGTCCGGCTCCACAGCACTAACCTTTATAGGGTCTTATAGAGCTCAGTAAATCAGAGTCTAGGGCTCATTACCCTTCCACCCTCTCCTCTTTAACACATGAAATATAAATGCTGCCCTTATTGCAGATTACTACCATCTTTAGCTGAATCAAATAACCACTTATGATCATAACCAGCCTAAGGTCAGGGCTCTCCAGGACAGAGCCATGTGACTGATGGAGTGCTGTGTTGATTGACGGCTGTAGTAAAGCGAACAGAATCAAACATCTGCTGTGATACAATGTATCCGATTGTAGCCGTGTGAGATGTGATTTTTTTTTTTTTTGGATCGGTAAAATGCTGTTTCCCAGCGTCTGCGATTCTCATCTATTTTTCCTCCCTGGCTCGTGATGATGATGATCCCCGCTGTCACTCCAGGAATTATGAGCGGTGGTGGTTATTCGTGAAACACAAGCTCGTCTGTATCAGGTGAGTACTGCAGCAGACGTCCGGCCGGCCTGGCGGCTATGATGGGAAGCAGCAGGGGACGATTTGTCTCTCGTTGTGCAATTTAAAAAGGTGCGATAAACAAGACGTTACAAGTGGAGACATAAATCAGGAATGATTAAGTACGGCAGCCTCGTCCTGGACTGGAGACCTACCAGCCTGTGAAGAGTCGGTTCGTACGAGGAAGGTGTGTGTGTGTGTGTGTGTAGCTCAGTGGCCCATTCACAGCAATGCTGCAGCATGCCAGTAGGTGCTAAAAAAGAAGGGGAGAAAAAAATCACTCACAGAATGAGTAATCATCATATGATCTCTGGTTGCCATAGCAACTGATCCCAGCAGTCGGCCCTTGGAAAGAGTCACATGAGTGAATTGAAGGAGACAGGAAGCACACTGTGTGTGTGCATGTTGTTAGGTGATGGAGAGCGTGCGGGTGTGGGGTATACGTGTGTGTGTGTGTGTGTGTGTGTGTGTGTGTGTGTGTGTGTGTGTGTGTGTGTGTGTGCGCGTGCGCGTGCGTGCGTGTGTTGGGGGGGTATATGTCTCGTGATGGAAGCAGAGAACAGCCCAGTGTGAGCACATACACCAGGGTTCATTATTAGATATTAAAAACAGTTATTCATCATACACTGAACCAGACTTCCAGTATAAGAGTCTTTACCAGAATCTTCATTTTCATAAAACATGTCGGCTATCTCGGAAGAGAAGAGGCATTTTGGAAACAATCATGCAACATCTTTAACACAAAGTGACATTGATACATAACTCACTCAAACTTTGGCCAAACATTTTAAGCTGTGATAAATTCAATAGGGAAATGTATCAGTGGAAAAGGAATCTGTGAGCCCAGCAGGATATCCTTCAGCATATAGCAGCACATTCCAACTCTTAAATACTCTTAATCTTTCCAACAGTGGCTGTCTGTGTCCTTGTTTGACTCGCACCCCCTGACAGCCCCCCTAACCCTAACCCTGACAGCCCCCCTAACCCTAACCCTGACAGCCACATTTCATCTTTGTAAGCTTGTTTTATTGACAAAGAGGCTAACTAGGATGTTCAATATCCTACCTGGAGGAATAGACTCCACCCACCATATCATCATTTCTCCCTTATTTTGATATTTATTTTTCCTGATTTTTTATCCCATTTTTATCCCGCATTAGTGCTAATTTTAATTTAAAAAATGCATCCTGGTTGCTGCTCCACCCTCTGCCGATCTGGGGAGAGCCGAAACTGGCTCCATGCTTCCTCTGAGACATGGGTAGTAGCCACTAGCCAGCAACCTGACAGGGGAAGCTTCAGGAGGACATAGCACGTGGGAGGATCACACTATTCCAACAAGTTCCCCTCACTCTAAACAGGCGCCACTAACGACCAGAGGAGGCACCACTTCAGCGACCAGGATATTGCATGTTTTGGTGTGGGGTTCCTACGTATATGAAGGAAACCCCCAGGGGGCACGGCGAGAGAGAACATGCAAACTCCACACAGAAAGGCCCTTTTGACAACCCCACCCTGGCGGTGGGCACTCGAGGACACGGGCACGTACTCCTTCAGGGCTCACAGCGTCCCAGTTGGGAATCGAACCCAGGACCTTCTAGCTGTGGGGCGACAGCGCTTACCACTGCGCCACTGTGCCCCATTTTCACTCATGTCCCAAAAATGTATGATAATCCTCACCTCACTTAGGCCTACTGTAAATTGAGAAGACAATCACAATAGTAGCAACAATAAAGATATAACAAAAACGTGATTCAAACCTCTCTTATGTCCATGCTGACAAGAAACACGCAGCGTGCTGCAAGAAAACCGTGCGGAGCAGCATGATATAGATAGAGATCGAGCCAAGGACAGAATAAATTGCAGTTGTCACAAAGAAAAATGACTTTGCCACAAATGATCTACACTATAGAGACAGCGCCATTCTTATTCTTCACAAAACCTGTTTTAGTCTACAGAGGTATAACAGGACATTCTGACAGCTCTATTCATATTAAAGTCAAGCAGCACTACAGTCTGATGGAGGTAAATTGTGAGGAGCATGCCATATACAGGCATAGCCTAATGTTGCAGGATGCAGTATATGATGTAGGCTATAGCTATAACTGAGTAGTATTGTGATTTGGTTATCAAATATCCTGCTTTAAACCAACATCATCACCATCGGGGTCATCCCTATGTTCCCCGGGTCCTATGTTCCCCGGGTCCTATGTTCCCCGCTTTTCCCAAATAGGGTCCTATGTTCCCCGCTATGTTCCCTGGGAGAGGTTAGGTTTTGGGTTAGGGTCTGGGGGAGGTTAGGTTTAGGCGTGGGGGGTGGGAGAGGTTAGGTTTTTGGTTAGGGTCTGGGGGAGGTTAGGTTTAGGGTTAGTGAAAAACGGGGAATATAGAACCCGGGGAACATAGACATGATCCCTAACCATCTACACACCACCACCACCACCACCACCTCCACCATCATCATCATCATCATCATCATCATTTCATAGACATGAGCATGTCTTGTTTGGGTTTGAGACTCAAGATCCAACACAGGAAAGCAGTGGAGCTGCAAAAGCAGGGGGAGATGAATACAGTAGGCCTACTGTATGAACAAACTGGGCGAGAGGTAATTGAAACAAGTCGTCTGAGTGGCACCTGATGCCTGACTGTACTACTGGGCGGTTAGTTAGTCTATAATGTGCTGGGAACACTGCAGATGTTTTGGGGTCGTATCGAGTAGGCCGCCTATCCACACTGCTGACGTGCGACAGAGTGGGTGAGTCAAACCTGCGTCAGAGCTGTTCGTGACACTTCGCCATAGTAATTTCTTCATCCTATGGGGGAGCCGATTTATCCCATCCCACCACAACACAACGTCGAGAACCACGTGGAAACCAGAGGTGAGAGAGCAGACGTTCCAGACAGCAAAGAAGATCGACCACAGCGCTGCAGTGAAATATAGCCTACGCTACCGTACGGTTGCAATAAACGATTCGTCCTATCTAAAGTTAAAAAAAATAATTAGCAACCACCAACCGTGTGCCAGGCACTGAGTTCCTGCGTCAGACTTTACGCGCCGCCCGCCATGCGTCCTGGAAGCGCTTTGATTTCGCATCTCTTTGCGCGCAGAGATGCTGCATACGGAGACAGTGCCTGAATGAAGATATACTTTGGATTCTCACAGTCACGCCGAGTCCGACGTCATACATCGTCCCGCACACATTAAGGTAAGAAGGATTTTGTTTGTAGCCTAAATTAGGCTACATCATTTGATCAATCAAACGTGTGCGTTTCTCTTTAGATTATAAATTGCGTCGTAAGCGACATTATCGTTTATTCATTTATCCCCTAAATGTCCTGTTTCCAAATGTAGTAATAATCGGTCGTGAGAATTGAACGTCATTCATTTTCACCTTGTGAGTGATCACTTCTCAAATGACGATCTTCGCCGCCACATGTCGGATGCGCGTCGTTCATTAATCCTCCCTGGTTGACGAATGGCGATGTTGTTGAGCCATGTGTCCCCAAAATTTGCCTCGAATATGACATCAACTGCACACATCGGTCGTCTTATATTACTATTGTTTGGGCTGTCCGCATTGTTATCATGACCTGTGTCATTTGACCTTGACAAGGCATTGGCGAGGTTATCCACATGGGTCCTCGGGCTATAGGCTATGGCAGGCCTGTAATGTTGGAGACGGTGACTGAACATGCAAGGATGCCTTAACTGGGCCAGGAAGGTGCCATTTTGGACCTGTCACATTCACTGTGTTGTTCAAATGCTCAAATCTCATCAGTGGGAAGCGGTGTAGCCTAATTCATGCTTGCTGGCTGTTGCCCAAACCTTGTAGCCGTCCTACACTATGTTACCAGGTTACGGGTTTCATAATCATGGGTGTCTTAAATTGAAAAAGGAGGAAGGTGAGACTCTATAGTGATGGCTGCCTGATTGACAATGCAGTAGATGCAGCAGCTGCCCATCATCACCTCCACTTGTACGTGCCATAATCTAGTCCACTTCTGTCTTGTCACAGTAACTCCATGGTATTTGCTTGCTGTCCCTTAGGGTGGGATATATCATCACATCTGTCCATTTGAGATGGTGAGAGGAGAGATAGGGTACCACTGATGCTGCAGGGATGGGATTTCAATTTCGAGCCATCGCTTAGCAACCAGACTAGATAAAAGTGGAGCATTATCTTTGTAGCAGAAAGCAGGAACGTGCACGGCGTTATATCATCAACACCAAGCTGCCTGTGGGGGATTGGTCCTATATAGTCAGGAACACACAGGGGGATATAGGTACAGAGCTCTGCCCCCCCCCCCAGGGGGGGAACAAATCCAGCACTCAGTCAGGGGGATCCCATGGGTTTGTTGTGCAGCTTTTACATCATCTCAGATAGAAGTTCCTTTTAGAAATAAGGGAAAATGAGGAAATCTTGAACAAATCTATACTAGTACTGTCTGTGTCTGTGTGCTTTAAACCTGTGCTACACTGTGGTGCCTGGTGCGGTGTGCGGTTGACATGTTCTGCTCGTGTTGAGTGGGTTTCCTCTGGGTGCTCCAGTTTCCTGGAAAGATGTTTTGGAATAGGCCCATTTCACACAACAATCGTTTTCAGGTGAGGCAGGAAGTAAAGCAGGTGTAACCAATACCATTAATGATGGTTCCGTTCCATTTAGGTGTTCCAATGGGTTACACTTGCTTTACTTCCTGCTTTACCACCACCACCTCAAAACGGTTGCTGTGAAAAGGGCCCAGAAAACTCTAAATTGCCCATATGGTGTTTCTGTGTAATAGGTATATGATGTATGTATGTATGTAGTATGTATATTGTTGTAGTATGTGTATGGTATGTTAAGCCTTTATCACACACTTTGTGATATATAAACAGATTTTAGTTCTCCATCTGCAGTATAACGGACAGTGGCCAGCAGGTAGCGCTGTGCAGTGAGTAAACCCCACTCGCCGAGCCCTCAGGAGACGCTGAAGTGACCCTCAAGTGACAGACACTAGAGCTCATTGGGTTTAGCCTCTTTGCTAGAGTGTCCGCCTCCCATACTGGAGGTTCCAAGTTTGATCCCCAGCTGCGGGTCCGAGTCCTCCACTCATTTTCAGGACTTGTGGCTCGACTTGGACTTGAGCACTGTTGACTCGGACTTGGAAGTTGAAGATGAGGACTCAGACTTGTTCATTGATAAAGGATGTTTTTTTTGTGGTCGGTCGGGGGCGCCTGTTCGGGGAATAGTGTGACCCACCCACGTGCTACGTCCTGCCGGTGAAGCTTCCTGCTGTCAGGTGTAAAAGTAGCGACTGGCAACTGCGCATGTGTCGGAGGAAGCATGGTGCTAGTCTACGGCTCTCCCCAGATCGGCAGAGGATGGATCAGCGACCGGGGCAGCAGGGGAAAATTGGCCAAATACAATTTGTAATAGGCCCTAATAATTTGGCATAAGCTATTAATAGCTATATTAATAGAGTGACATTATTCAATTTTGTGCAAGAGCAGGCACGTGTGTTCCACCTAAATGCGGATTCACATTCAGTAACTCCGGACTCAGGTAATGGGGACTCGACTCAGACTCTTCCTTGGTGACTTGGACTTGGACTCGGACACTGGGGACTTGAGACTTGACTTGGACTTGAGATATAGTGACTTGACTACAACACTGGCTGCGTCCACCGTCCATACTGCGTGTGCAATGCTGTTCAAAGGGATACTGAATGTTGAATGAATATGTAGAAAGATAACACTGTACTGCAGTGATAGTCAACTTGCGGCCCGTGATTTTTTTTTTTTTTTTACAGTGCACCTGAACGCAACATGCAAGATACTGTACCCGCTGAATAAGTGTCCAAATGTTCATGTCATTCTGGCCAATACTCCACTTCTGTTATAGCATTTCAGTCTGGAATATGGAATATCTTTCAATAATCTATGATTTAGCTGCTAAATTGTCAAATACCGCCATCTGCTCGCTACCCAGGCACTTATGTATGTACTTAACCTAACTAACTATCTGGTGTGCACCACATTGTCAGACTAAACTCCGGCTGACACCCCAAAAACCTACAATCCACTACAGAAAAATTTATATTGATTGTTTATTAACTGGCCTCTGGCCTTCTATCATTTCACGAAAGTGGCCCCCGGGCAAAGCAAGTTGAGTATCCCTGAGCTATAGTAATTAGGTCAATTTGTTTCTAACTTTACCATGGCATCATCCACGTGTTCAAAAAATCAAAACACCCTTCTCAAGGGGTCAAAACATATTTTTGGTTTTGCAAACATGCACGTCATCGCTTCACACCTGATTCATGATGATCCTATGATGATTCATAATTATTATGCACTTGTAGATTGTGCTGTGGGAAAGCTTGAGCTGCTGCATGTCGTGACTGCAGGGCCTTGTTGCCACTGTTGAGGAATGTGCTGTGCGTGCTGCTGGACGGGCCTCTGGGTGGGCTGACGTGTCGTCTGTGTGCGTGCTGCTGGACGGGCCTCTGGGTGGGCTGACGTGTCGTCTGTGTGCGTGCTGCTGGACGGGCCTCTGGGTGGGCTGACGTGTCGTCTGTGTCTGTGCTGCTGGACGGGCCTCTGGGTGGGCTGACATGTCGTCTGTGTCCGTGCTGCTGGACGGGCCTCTGGGTGGGCTGACGTGTCGTCTGTGTGCGTGCTGCTGGACGGGCCTCTGGGTGGGCTGACGTGTCGTCTGTGTGCGTGCTGCTGGACGGGCCTCTGGGTGGGCTGATGTGTCGTCTGTGTCCGTGCTGCTGGACGGGCCTCTGGGTGGGCTGACGTGTCGTCTGTGTGCTGCTGGACGGGCCTCTGGGTGGGCTGACGTGTCGTCTGTGTGCTGCTGGACGGGCCTCTGGGTGGGCTGACGTGTCGTCTGTGTGCGTGCTGCTGGACGGGCCTCTGGGTGGGCTGACGTGTCGTCTGTGTGCTGCTGGACGGGCCTCTGGGTGGGCTGACGTGTCGTCTGTGTGCGTGCTGCTGGACGGGCCTCTGGGTGGGCTGACGTGTCGTCTGTGTGCGTGCTGCTGGACGGGCCTCTGGGTGGGCTGACGTGTCGTCTGTGTGCGTGCTGCTGGACGGGCCTCTGGGTGGGCTGACGTGTCGTCTGTTCCGGCCGGCACCCGCTCTCACGCCACTGCACAGGAGAAGCCCGATCTGTGTCCAGTCTGCCCGCCTCCATATTCATCTCACAGGCTGCTCTCTCCCAGATCAAACAGCTCTCTTCAAAGTCCCCTTCCCTTACAGAAAGACCACATGAACTTCACATGTGCAATATCACATGTGGTCACATGTGCAAAATCACATGTGATCACATGTGATTTTGCACATGTGCAATTTCACATGTGATCACACGTGGAACACATCTGAAAACATGTGGAACACATGTGAAACATGTGCTTTGCCCATGGGATGCGTGTGGTTTTGGAACGTTTTCACGTGTGAAATCATGTGTGAAACCCAAAATTCCCATGTGATTACATGTGAAACCTATGTGATTACATGTGAAACCCATGTAAATCTTGTTTTCCACATAATATGCTCCACATGTGGAAAACTTGTCGCTATAAAACATGTGGCAAAACATGTTATCATATGTTACAACATGTGAGAACATGTTTTCCACATGTGAAAATGTTCCAAAACCACACGCTTCCGGGATCATGTCTATGTTCCCCGGGTTCTATGTTCCCCGGGTTCTATATTCCCCGTTTTTCACTAACCTCTCCCAGCCCCCACGCCAAACCTAACCTCCCCCAGACCCTAACCCAAAACCTAACCTCTCTCACCCCCACGCCTAAACCTAAGGTCGGCATTGCGGGTGGTCGGCATAGCGGGTGGACACCATTTGGGAAAAACCCGGGGAACATAGGACCCGGGGAACATAGGGATGACCCCCACGCTTCCCATGGGTTTCATATGTGTTCCACATGGGGATACATGTGTTTTTTTCTATTTAACCAATTTGTCCTGGTGGCTCAGTGGGCAAAGGCGTGTACCATGTAACCACGATGTCCTGATTGAATCTGGCTCAAGACCTGTCTCGTATGTTGTCCCTCTCTCTCTCCCAATCATTCCTGTTATCTCCCCTTTGAACTGTCCAATAATGGCAAAAAAAAAAGAATAGTTATATTTTACTTTTAATAACTTTGATGTAAATGCTATCTAATCTAGTTATCATCAAACATTGTCTTTGAGGTGCAGAGAGCTTCTACAATGCCCAGTATGTTCTCTCTCGTGGGATTATCAGAGGATTTCTGCAGTGGGACTCCCCCCCCCCAAAAAAGTTATACACTCATAACTCATGGTCTCATGCACGATTACACATCAGTGAACCTCGCGTCAGTTTGGAGAGACATTCCAGACAGGAGTTCTCTTTCACAAGAAGCCAATTAAGAATTAAGAGCTGCTCTTTCATCACAACAACTGCCATTTTAAATCAACCTGCACTGAGGTTGCTGCAGCTGGAGATAGACTCGTTAACATAAGAGCAACATAGAGACACTAATAAACAAGGAAACAGTTGGCTTAATACAGATTCTATACTTTCATTGCACATCGCTGAATTCTCTTCAGACCAGTAGTCACACAAACGGACTACTGATCTCCACGCGCACTGTTGTTCATGTGGTCTGCAATGCTGTTCACATGACTCAACTTGAGAAGAATGGGGTCTGCTGTGCTCTCATTCATTATAATGAAGTGAATTACTGAAATACTCACGCAGGGCTCCACAGTCCTACTACTAATACTCCTAAAATATATCTTCCCGCTAGCGAGCAGACAAAGAGCACACCATAATTCAGAGATGGACATATTCTATTATAGTCACAGACACCATGCTCCTGTAGTTAAGGCAGAGACAGTTTCCAACTAAAGTAGTTCATAAACCAGGACATTTAAACGGCCTAAACTTTCCTGACTCTCTCCAAAATGTTTCTCTTCACAGGCTTAGGAGGAAAAAAGCACAACTTCTTCCTCCCCCTGGCACCTCCTCAGAGAGAGCCCTGCTGATCATCTCCCCCTGGCACCTCCTCAGAGAGAGCCCTGCTGATCATCTCCCTCCGGCTTCGCCTCCTCGTGCCTCTCTGTGTACTCTGGCTCCCCTCTCCTTCCCTCCGTCACCTCCATCCTACTGAGGAGCTCCAGCCATGCCCAAGAACAGCAAGGTGACCCAGCTGCAGCACAGCAATGAGCCGGTCACCGAGTCGGTGGCCGACCTGCTGGCCCTGGAGCAGCCCATGGACTATAAGAGCAGTCAGATGAGCATGGGCCTGAGTCCTGGAGCCATCGCCCCGGGCAAGGGCCTCCTGCCGTCCCCCGACCCGGACGGCGAGGACGGCCGGCCGGCCTGGAACAACAAGCTGGAGTACATCCTGGCCCAGGTGGGCTTCTCCGTGGGCCTGGGCAACGTCTGGAGGTTCCCCTACCTGTGCCAGAAGAATGGTGGAGGTAGGTGATGAGGGGAAATACAGTGTTTTTCCCATTAATTACTAGGGCTGGGCAATATAATCGATACGGCAATATATCGCAATATTTTATTTCCCCATACTGTATCGATACTTGGACGCCAAGTATCGCGATATTATTATTTTATTATTATTATTATTTTATTTTTTTGCAGGCCATGCCATGCCAGGCCTCTGCATCTGGTGATTCCCACCCCTAATCGATACTGTATCGATATTTCCCCTATCGATGCGTTCAGTAACACTCAACACTCAGTAGTTTTGACTAAATTTGTCCACTAACTTATCAGTATAAAGTGATGTACATATTATTACACTACCTGGGTGCTACACAGTGTGTTGTATCTTTAGCTCTATTATTTAATTTCGAGTAAATTCTGTAGAATATCGCAATATATCGCAATATGTATCGCATTGCAATATATCGTGATACAATCGTATCGTGACCCAATTATCGTGATACGTATCGTATCGTGAGATCCTTGCCAATACCCAGCCCTATTAATTACCTACTATGGTGGCCCACCATAGTCTAATTTGTCCCAGTCCCACCATCGTCGTAGTCATAGTTGTTAATTTTGCCCTCAAAGTGCACCAGATTGATGCATTTAACTTTTACAATGTACAACATTTTCTTGTTCCGGGATGGGGGGGAGCCCCCGGACCCCCCTAGATGGTCCAAGGTCCACCCCACCACAGTCTCACTAAATCCTGTTGGAGATATGTGGGTGTCTGTACTGTCGATGAACTCGCTGCATGTTAACATCTCAGTGTGAGTAAATGTTTCCAGGTTGAGGCCATCAATTCCCCATTCCGACCACCCACAGCGAACATGTGCACCACCGTCAGAGAGTCAAAGTTATGATGTGGAATATTATGCTGAATAATCAAGGCTTTTTTAATGTGACATTTTTTATTGGTTCTGTAAAATGGAGGACGAAAGCCGTGGCCAAATGGCTGCGGTGGTCATCAGAGAGAGAGTAGTTAATCTTCATATCGTGTGCGATGATTTGGATTTTGAAAAGCCTGTTGTTTGAGTATGGGATTAGCATTTTCCTGCCCACGCCTGGTCAGGACTGGAGAGGCTGATGGATGGAGAACACAATACAGAATATTGCTTTGTGCCAGCAGCAGCCAGGCAGGCAGGCGACTGTTTGCTGGAGAGTGATTTGATTGGGAATGCCCAGCGGTCTTAGCGATTGCCGTGATACTTGACACATGTATCACTTTGTCTCATAAAAGATTCATTGACTCCGGCAATTTCAACTAATCCGGCTCTTTACTGTACGTCCTTAATGCCAAGTGCAGTCACTTTATATACGCTAAGTGCTGCCCAGTGCTTTCCATCTGCGTGGTTGCACCAGACACATGGACAACACCCCCCCACTCTCTCTCTCTCTCTCTCAATCACTCTCTCCTCTCTCTCAATCTCTCTCTCTCTCTCTCTCTCTCTCTCTCTCTCTCTCTCTCAATCACTCTCTGTCTCTGTCTCTCTCTCTCTCTCTCTCTCTCAATCACTCTCTCCTCTCTCTCTCTCTCTCAATCTCTCTCCCTCCCCTCTCTCTCCTCTCTCTCCCCCCTCTCTCTCTCCTCTCTCTCTCTGTCTCCTCTCCACTCTCCCTCTCTCTCCTCTACCCCTCTCCTCTCTCTCTCTCTCTCAATCGCTCCCCTCTCTCTCCTCTCCCTCTCTCTCTCTCCTCTCTCTCTCTCTCTCAATCGCTCTCCTCCCTCTCTCTCTCTCCCTCTCCCCCCCCCCCCCTCTCTCTCTCTCTCTGAGTGACACATGTAGGCCTTCTCCCAGCATGTAAACAACACGCTCAGGGCCAAACCAGCCTGGACAGCCTGTGGTGACGTTTCCAACCGCCGAAAAATTTCACACTGATCCAAACTAAACTGCCACAACAACATCTCGACTGCGTACAAACGCACGTTTACCCCAT
This sequence comes from Poromitra crassiceps, assembly GCF_964638095.1. NCBI lineage: Eukaryota > Metazoa > Chordata > Actinopteri > Beryciformes > Melamphaidae > Poromitra > Poromitra crassiceps. The sequence continues at coordinate 4,196,859 of NC_139627.1, read as the reverse complement.
AAGTCTGAAGCATTTACCCTCTGCTTTGGAGACGACCACCAGAGGCATCAGTGT